>NW_028273663.1:352500-675000 GCF_024610735.1 Ursus americanus
ATCTCACAGTCCTCTGTCATGAAAACGGAAGCTTGTGCAAATGTGTGTAAGAAAGAGACACATAAAGCTCCTGGAGCATGCAGGGGCGGCTGGCGGTGTTAGAAACACAGACAGAGAGACACTGGCCCTGTAGGTGAGAGCTGGGAAGCCAGGTGTGGGGCTCACATCCTGGACAGTGCAGGGTTGAGCAGCACCAACAGAAACAGAGTTAAAGTGGCCAGAACATCAGTGGAGAATGGTCCGCAATCCATCTGTTCTGAGACAGAGGCTGAGATTCGGCCACTGCTGCTCTGACTCTCAGAAGAAGCACAGCAAACCACCAGGGAAAGCCGCCAGAGAAAAGAAGCCTGGAAAGACCGGCTCACAGTGTGCCCACCCCCATCCCCCTTCGCAGGGTACACAGAGACTCTACCCAAACAGGGCTGCCCAAGTATCGGCACGGCAGGCCCCTACCTCAGAAGGCAGGCTGAAAAATCAAGAAGCCCCCATACCTAAGATGCCTATAAAACAAGGGCGCACGGCCTGGGTCGTGGTCAATAATTTGGGCTCTGGACAACACCACAACCTCTCCTCATCTGAATGATGAGGAGAAGTCCCCCCCCCCCAGCAAAGAAAAGACAATGAGTTTGTGGCCTCTGCCACAGAACTTATGGATATGGATATAACCAAATTATCAGAAATGGAATTCAGAGTAACAATGGTCAAGATGATTTGTAGACTTGAAAAAAATATTGACAAAATTGTTAATGAGAACATAGAATCTCTAAGGGCAGAAATGTGAGCGAATCTGGCAGAAATTAAAAATTCTAGGAGCCAAATGCAGTCAAAACTAGAGGCTCTGTTGGCCAGGGTGAATGAGGCAGAAGGACGTATCAGCGAATTGGAAAATGGGTTAGTAGAGGAAAAAGCTAAAAGAGAATCTGGACTCAAAAAAAATCCACACACAGGAATGTAGGTTACGGGAAATGACTGACTCAATAAAACGTTCCAGTGTCAGAATCATCGGCATTCCTGAGGACGTAGAGAAAAACAGAGGTCTAGAAGAGATATTTGAACAAATTGTAGCTGAAAACTTCCCTAATCTAGCAAGGGAAACAAACATTCGTGTCCAAGAGGCAGAGAGGACCCCTTCCAAGCTCAACCACGACAAACCCACGCCACGTCACGTCATAGTGCATTTCGCAAATATTAGATGCAAGGATACAGTATTGAAAGCAGCCAGGGCAAAGAAATTTCTCACGTACCAAGGCAAAGATATCAGAATTACATCTGACCTCTCTCCACAGACCTGGAATGAGATAAAGGGTTGGGGGGCATTTTTAAATCTCTTTCAGAGAAAAACATGCAGCCAAGGATCCTTTATCCAGCAAGGCTGTCATTCAGAATTCATGGAGAAATAAAGACCTTCCAGAATCGTGGTCATTGACCAATTTTTTTAACCACAAAACCAGCCCTACAGGAGATATTAAGGGGGGGGGGGTTCTATAAAAGTAAAAAGGCCCCAAGAGTGATACAGAACATAAAGTCACAATCTATGGAAACAAAGACTTTACTGGCAATATGGCATCATTAAAATCACATCTCTCAATAATCCGTCTCAATGTAAATGGCCTAAATGCTCCCATAAAACACCACAGGGTTGCTGATTGGATAAAAAGACATGACCCATCCATTTGCTGTCTACAAACACTCATTTTGAACCTAAAGATACATTCAGACTAAAAGGATGGAATACCATCTTTCACGCCAATGGACCTGAAAAGAAAGCTGGGGTAGCAATTCTCATGTCAGACACATTGGATTTGAAACTAAAGACTATGGTTAGAGACACATAAGGGCACTATATTATTCTTAAAGGATGTATCCAACAAGTGGATATGACAATTATAAATATATATGCCCCCAACAGGGGAGCAGCAAGATACACAAGCCAACTCTTAACCAGAATAAAGAGATATATAGATAAAAATACATTAATAGTAGGAACCTCAACACTCCACTATCAGCAACAGACAGAGCACCGGAGCAGAAAACCAACATAGAAACAAGAGCTTTGAATGCCATGCTAGATGAGATAGACCTCATAGATATATATAGAACACTGTACCCCAGAACCAAAGAATACTCATTCTATTCTAATGCCCATGGAACATTCTCAAGAATAGACCATGTTCTGGGACACAAATCAGGTCTCAACTGATACCAAAAGATTGAGATTATCCCGTGCATATTCTCAGAGCACAACACTCTGAAATTGGAACTCAAAAACAAGGAAGATTTTGGAAAAAAACTCAAACACTTGGAAACTAAGAACCATCCTGCTCAGGAATGACCCAATGAACCAGGAAATCAAAAATATATTTAAACAATTTATGGAGACCAACGGGAATGAAAACACAATGGTCCAAAACCTATGGGATACTGCAAAGGCAGTCCTAATGGGGAAATACATAGCCATCCAAGCCAGTGAATAGATTGAGCCAGTGATAAACAACCTTCCAAATAACAAAACTCCAGGCCCGGACGGTTTTCCTGGGGAATTCTACCAATCATTCAAAGAAGAAATAATACCTATTCTCCTAAAGCTAAATCAAAAAATAGAAACAGAAGGAAAGCTACCAAACTCATTCTATGAGGCCAATATTACCTTGATCCGCAAAACAGGCAAAGACCCCCTCAAAAAGAAGAATTACAGACCAATTTCCCTAATGAATATAGATGCCAAAATCCTCAACCAGATTCTGGCTAATAGAATCCAACAGTGCATTAAAACGATTATCCATCATGAACAAGTGGGATTCATCCCTGGGATGAAAGCGTGGTTCAATATTTGCAAATCGATCAGCGTGATACATCATATCAACAAGAAAAGACTCAGGAACCATATGATCCCCTCAACTGATCCAGAAAAAACATTTGACAAAATACAGCATCCTTTCCTGATTAAAACCCTTCAGAGTGTAGGAATAGAGGGTTCATTTCTCAACCTCATAAAAGCCATCTATGGAAAGGCTACAGAAAATATTCTCAATGGGGAAAAGCTGGAAGCCTTTCCCTTAAGATCAGGAACTCAACAAGGATGCCCACTCTCGCCACTATTATTCAACATAGTACTAGAAGTCCTTGCAACAGCAGACAACAAAAAGGGATAAAAGGTATCCAAATCAGCAAAGAAGTCAAAATGTCTCTCTTCACAGATGACATGATACTCTATATGGAAAACCCAATAGAATACATGCGCAAAATATGAGAAGTTATAGAGCAATTCAGTAATGGGGTGGGATAGAAAATCAATGCTCAGAAATCAGTTGCATTTCTATACACGAATAATGAGACTGAAGAAAGAGAAATTAGGGAATCCAGCCCATTTACAATAGCACCAAAAACCATATGTTACCTAGGAATTAACCAGAGACGTAAAGGACCTATATTCTAGAAACTATAAATCACTTTTGAAAGACATAGAGGAAGACACAAAGAGATGGAAAAATACTCCATGCTCATGGATCGGAAGAATTAACATAGTTAAAATGTCCATGCTACCCAGAGCAATCTACATTTTCAATGCTATCCCGATCAAAATACCGATGAGATTTTACAAAGAACTCGAAAACACAGCCCTTAAATTTGTATGGAACCAGAAAAGGCCCCGAATCGCCAAGGAATTGTTGAAAAGGAAAAACAAAGCTGGAGGCATCACAATGCCAGATTTCAAGCTGTACTACAAAGCTGTGATCACAAAGACAGCATGGTACTGGCACAAAAGCAGACACATAGACCAATGGAACAGAATAGAGAACCCAGAAATGGGCCCTCGACTCTGGGCAACTGATTTTTGACAAAGCAGGAAACAACATCCAGTGGAAAAAAGACAGTCTCTTCAATACATGGTGCTGGGGAAATTGGACAGCTACATGCAAAAGAATGAAATGTGACCACTCCCTAACACCATACACAAAGATAAACTCTAAATGGATGAAAGACCTCAATGTGAGACAGAAATCCATCAAAATCCGAGAGAAGAGCATAGGCAGCAACCTCTATGACATCAGCCACAGCAACCTTTTTTATGACACATCTCCAAAGGCAAGAGAGACAAAAGATAAAATGAACTTGTGGGATTTCATCAATATAAAAACTGTTGCACAGCCAAGGAAACAGAAAACCAAAGAGGCAGCCCACGGAATGGGAGAATACATTTGCAAATGATACTACAGAGAAAAGACAGGTATCCAAGATCTACAAAGAAGTTCTCAAACTCAATACGTGAGAAACAAATAAACATCATAAAATGGGCAGAAGATATGAACTGACACTTTTCCAGTGAAGACATAGAAATGGCTAACAGACACTTTAAAAAATGATCAAAATCATTAGCCATCAGGGAAATTCATATCAAAATCACACGGAGATACCAACTTAAGCCAGTTAGAATGGCAAAAATTGACAAGGCAAGAAACAATTGTTAGAGAGGATGTGGAGAAAGGGGATCCCTCCTACATCGTTGGTGGGAATGCAAGTTGGTATTCTTTGGAAAAAGATTGGAGGTCCCTTAAAAGATTAAAAATAGAGCTACCCTGTGTCCAGCCATTGCACTACTGGGTATTTAAACCAAAGATACAGACGTAGTGTGGAGAAGGGCCATATGCACCCCAATGTTCATAGCAGGGCTGTTCACAATAGCTATATCGTGGAAGGAGCCAAGATGCCCTTCAACAGATGACTGGATTAAGAAGTTGTGGTCCAGGCAGGAGGGGTTAAGATGGCGGAGGAGTAGGGGACCCCTTTTTCAGCCGGTCCCCTGAGTCGAGCTGGATAGGTATAATAACCACAGAATCAGCCTGAGACGCAGGAAGATACATCTGGATCTCTACACATGAACATCTCCAGCGCTGAGTATTGAGGTACCAAGAGGGGAGCTGTAAACCGTGCACAGATATCGGAAGATAAACGGAAGGGGGAGGGAGCCGCCGCGTTTGGGCGCCGAAAAGCGGAAGCCACCTGCACGGGGGAGCGGGCGGACTCATGGAGGGCACCCGCGAGAGAGTGGACTGAGACCGGTGAACCGTGAACGTGCTCCACCAGGCATCTCCCAGAACACCGGAATCCCGGTGTGCTCACGGGATCCAGACTGAGACCGGGAGCTCCCGGAGCGCGCGCGGGGCAGCTGGCGGCTGGCAGGCCACCTGCACGGGGGAGCGGGCGGACTCGCGGTCGGCACCAGCGAAACAGCAGACTGAGACCCTGAACCGGGTGCGCGCGCCACCAGGCTTCTCACGAAACTCCGGAATCCTGGTGTGCTCACCGGGCATAGACTGAGACCAGGAGACCCGGGAGCACCAGGGGCGGCCGGTGGCTGGCGGCATTAGAAACACAAAGGACAGAGATGCGCCGGCCCTGGAAGTGAGGGCAGGGACGCCGGGTTGGTGCGCACATCCCGGGACGCTGCAGGGTTGAGCAGCACCAACAGTAACAGAGATAAAGTGGCCAGAACATCAGTGGAGAACGGGCCGCAATCCCTCTGTTCTGTGACAATGCAGCCTCTGCTGCTCTGACTCTCAGAAGAGGCATAGCTGACCGCCAGGGAAAGCCGCCAGAGAACAAAAGCCTGGAAATACCAGCTCAGAGAGTGCCCATCCCCATCCCCCCTCGCGGGGGACACAGAGACTCTACCCAAACAGGGTTGCCTGAGTATGGGCGTGGCAGGTCCCTCCCCCAGAACACAGAAGGCAGGCTGAAAAATCAAGAAGCCCACAACCCCAGGCGCCTGGGTGGCGCAGTCATTGAGCGCCTGTCTCCGGCTTAGGGCGTGATCCCAGCGTTCCGGAAAGGAGTCCCTCATCGGGCTCTTCTGCTGGGAGCCTGCTTCTTCCTCTCTCACTCCCCTGCTTCTGTTCCGTTCTTGCTGACTGTCTGTCTCCCTCTCTCAGATAAGTAAATAAATAAAATCTTTAAAGAAGAAGCCCACATCTCTAAGATCCCTATAAAACAAGGGGCACGGCCTGGGACCCAGTCAATAATTTGGGCTCTGGAAAACCCCACAACCTCTCCTCATCAGAATGACAAGAAGGAGAAGCCCCCCCCAACAAAGAAAAGACAGTGAGTCTCTGGCCTCTGCCACAGAAGTAACGGATATGGATGTAACCAAATTATCAGAAATGGAATTCAGAGTAACAATGGTCAAGATGAGTAGACTTGAAAAAAGTATTAAGGAAAATGTTACTGAGAATATAGAATCCCTAAGGGCATAAATGAGAGCGAATTTGACAGAAATTAAAAATTCTATGAGCCAAATGCAGGCAAAACTAGAGGCTCTGACGGCCAGGGTCACCAAAGCAGAGGAAAGGGTTAGTGAATTGGAGGATGGGTTAATAGAGGAAAAAATGAAAATAGAAGATGGTCTTAAAAAAATCCACGCCCACGAATGTTGGCTACGGGAGATTACTGACTCAACGAAACGATCCAATGTTAGAATCATCGGCATCCCCGAGGGGGTGGAGAAAAACAGAGGTCTAGAAGAGATATTTGAACAAATTGTAGCTGAAAACTTCCCTAATCTAGCAAGGGAAACAAACATTCGTGTCCAAGAGGCAGAGAGGACCCCTCCCAAGCTCAACCACGACAAAACTACGCCACGTCACGTCATAGTGCATTTCGCAAATATTAGATCCAAGGATACAGTATTGAAAGCGGCCAGGGCAAAGAAATTTCTCACGTACCAAGGCAAAGGCATCAGAATTACGTCAGACCTGTCTACACAGACCTGGAATGAGAGAAAGGGTTGGGGGAGCATTTTTAAAGCTCTTTCAGAGAAAAACATGCAGCCAAGGATCCTTTATCCAGCAAGGCTGTCATTCAGAATTGATGGAGAAATAAAGACATTTCAGAATCGCCAGTCACTAACCAATTTCGTAACCACGAAACCAGCCCTACAGGAGATATTACGGGGGGTTCTATAAAAGTAAAAAGGCCCCAAGAGTGATACAAAACAGAAAGTCACAGCCAATACAAACAAAGACTTTACTGACAACATGGCAGCATTAAAAGCATATCTCTCAGTACTCAGTCTTAATATAAATGGTTTAAATTATTGCTTAAAGCGCCACAGGGTTGCAGATTGGCTAAAAAGAAATGACCCATCCATTTGCTGTCTACAAGAGACTCATTTCGAACCCAAAGATGCATTCAGACTGAGAGTAAGGGGATGGCGTACCATCTTTCTCGCAAATGGACCTCAAAAGAAAGCTGAGGTAGCAATTCTCATATCAGATAAACTGGATTTTAAACTACAGACTATAGTTAGAGACGCAGAAGGGCACTATATTATTCTTAAAGGAAGTATTCAACAAGTGGATATGACAATTATAAATATATATGCCCCCAACAGGGGAGCAGCAAGATACACAAGCCA
This sequence comes from Ursus americanus, assembly GCF_024610735.1. NCBI lineage: Eukaryota > Metazoa > Chordata > Mammalia > Carnivora > Ursidae > Ursus > Ursus americanus. The sequence goes on from NW_028273663.1 coordinate 359,912, forward strand.
ACTCTTAACCAGAATAAAGAGACATATAAATAAAATACATTAATAGTAGGGGACCTCAACACTCCACTCTCAGAAATAGACAGAACACCCTGGCAAAAACTAAGCAAAGAATCAAAGGCTTTGAATGCCATACTCGACGAGTTGGACCTCTTAGATATATAGAGAACACTACACCCCAGAACCAAAGAATACTCATTCTATTCTAATGCCCATGGAACATTCTCAAGAATAGACCATGTTCTGGGACACAAAACAGGTCTCAGCCGATACCAAAAGATTGAAATTACCCCGTGCATATTCTCAGACCACAACGCTCTGAAATTGGAACTCAACCACAAGGAAAAATTTGGAAGAAACTCAAACACTTGGAGACTAAGAACCATTCTGCTCAGGAATGACTCGATAAACCAGGAAATCAAAAATCAAATTAAACAATTTATGGAGACCAATGAGAATGAAAATACAACAGTCCAAAACCTATGGGATACTACAAAGGCAGTCCTAAGGGGGAAATACATAGCCATCCAAGCCTCACTCAAAAGAATAGAAAAATCTAAAATGCAGTTTTTATTATCTCACCTCAAGAAGCTGGAACAGCAACAGAGGGACAGGCCTAATCCACGCACGAGGAAGCAGTTGACCAAAATTAAAGCTGAAATCAATCAAGCAGAAACCAGAAGTACAGTAGAGCAGATCAACAGGACTAGAAGCTTTGAGAGAATCAATAAAATTGACAGACCACTGGCAAGACTTATCCAAAAGAAAAGAGAAAGGACCCAGATTATTAAAATTATGAATGAAAAAGGAGAGGTCACGATGAACACCATTGAAATTGGAAGGATTATTAGAAATTTTTATCAACAGCTATATGCCAATAAACTAAGCAATCTGGAAGAGATGGAATCCTTCCTGGAAACCTATAAACTACCAAGATTGAAACAGGAAGAAACTGATTTCTTAAACAGGCCAATTAATGATGAAGAAATTGAGTCAGTGATAAACAACCTTCCAAATAAGAAAACTCCAGGCCCGGATGGTTTTCCTGGGGAATTCTACCAACATTCAAAGAAGAAATAATACCTACTCTCCTAAAGCTATTTCAAAAAATAGAAACAGAAGGAAAGCTACCAAACTCATTCTATGAGGCCAATATTACCTTGATCCCCAAACCAGGAAAGACCCCCTCAAAAAGGAGAATTACAGACCGATTTCCCTAATGAATATGGACGCCAAAATCCTCAACAAGATACTTGCTAATAGAATCCAACAGTTCATTAAAAGGATTATCCACCACAATCAAGTGGGATTCATACCTGGGATGCAAGCGTGGTTCAATATTCGCAAATCAATCAGCGTGATTGATCGATATGGTGTATCAGCGTGATACATCATATCAACAAGAAAAGACTCAGGAACCATATGATCCTCTCAATCGATGCCGAAAAAGCATTTGACAAAATACAGCATCCTTTCCTGATTAAAACCCTTCAGAGTGTAGGAATAGAAGGTACATTTCTCAATCTCATAAAAGCCATCTATGAAAAGCCTACTGCAAATATTATTCTCAATGGGGAAAAGCTGGAAGCCTTTCCCTTAAGATCAGGAACACAACAAGGATGCCCACTCTCGCCACTATTATTCAACATAGTACTAGAAGTCCTTGCAACAGCAATCAGACGACAAAAAGGGATCAAAGGTATTCAAATCGGCAAAGAAGAAGTCAAAATGTCTCTCTTTGCAGATGACATGATACTCTATATGGAAAACCCAAAAGAAGCCTCTCCCAAACTATTAGAAGTTAGAGAGCAATTCAGTAACGTGGCGGGATACAAAATCAATGCTCAGAAATCAGTTGCATTTCTGTACACGAATAACGAGAACGAAGAAAGAGAAATTAGGGAATCCATCCCATTTACAATAGCACCAAAAACCATACGTTACCTTGGAATTAACTTAACCAGAGACGTAAAGAACCTTTATTCTAGAAACTATAAATCATTCTTAAAAGACATTGAGGAAGACATAAAAAGATGGAAAGATATTCCATGCTCATGGATCGGAAGAATTAACATAGTTAAAATGTCCATGCTACCCAGAGCCATCTACACTTTCAATGCTATCCCGATCAAAATACCGAGGACATTTTTCAAAGAACTGGAACAAATAGTCCTTAAATTTGTATGGAACCAGAAAAGACCCCGAATCTCCAAGGAACTGTTGAAAAGGAAAAACAAAGCTGGGGGCATCACAATGCCGGATTTCGAGCTGTACTACAAAGCTGTGATCACAAAGACAGCATGGTACTGGCACAAAAACAGACACATAGACCAATGAAACAGAATAGAGAGCCCAGAAATGGACCCTCGGCTCCTTGGGCAACTAATATTTGATAAAGCAGGAAAAAACATCCGGTGGGAAAAAGACAGTCTCTTCAATAAATGGTGCTGGGAAAATTGGACAGCTACATGCAAAAGAATGAAACTTGACCACTCTCTCACACCATACACAAAAATAAACTCCAAATGGATGAAAGACCTCGATGTGAGACAGGAATCCATCAAAATCCTAGAGGAGAACATAGGCAGCAACCTCTACGACATCGGCCAAAGCAACCTTTTTCATGATACATCCCAAAAGGCAAGAGAAACAAAAGATACAATGAATTTATGGGACTTCATCAAGATTAAAAGTTTCTGCACAGCCAAGGAAACAGAAAATCAAAGAGGCATCCCACTGAATGGGAGAATATATTTGCAAATGACACTACAGATAAAGGACTGGTATCCAAGATCTACAAAGAACTTCTCAAACTCAATACACGAGAAACAAATAAATCAAAAAATGGGCAGAAGATATGAACAGACACTTTTCCAATGAAGACATACAAATGGCTAACAGACACATGAAAAAATGTTCAAAATCATTAGCCATCAAGGAAATTCAAATCAAAACTTCACTGAGATACCACCTTACGCCAGTTAGAATGGCAAAAATAGACAAGGCAAGAAACAACAATTGTTGGAGAGGATGTGGAGAAAGGGGATCCCTCCTACATTGTTGGTGGGAATGCAAGTTGGTATAGCCACTCTGGAAAACAGTGTGGAGGTCCCTTAAAAAGTTAAAAATCGAGCTACCTTATGATCCAGCCATTGCACTACTGGGTGTTTACCCCAAAGATACAGACGTGGTGAAGAGAAGGGCCATATGCACCCCAATGTTCATAGCAGCAATGTCCACAATAGCTAAATCATGGAAGGAGCCGAGATGCCCTGCAACAGATGACTGGATTAAGAAGTTGTGGTCCATATATACAATGGAATATTACTCAGCTATCAGAAAGAACGAGTTCTCAACATTTGCTACAACATGGACGGCACTGGAGGAGATAATGCTAAGTGAAATAAGTCAAGCAGAGAAAGACAACTATCATATGATTTCTCTCATCTATGGAACATAAGAACTAGAATGATCGGTAGGGGAAGAAAGGGATAAAGAAAGGGGGGGTAATCAGAAGGGGGAATGAAACATGAGAGACTATGGACTATGAGAAACAAACTGAGGACTTCAGAGGGGAGGGTGTGGGGGAATGGGATAGGCCGGTGATGGGTAGTAAGGAGGGCACATATTGCATGGTGCACTGGGTGTTATACACAACTAATGAATCATCGAGCCTTACATCGAAAAGCGGGGATGTACTGTATGGTGACTAACATAATATAATAAAAAATCATTATAAAAAAAAAAGTGTCTACGAATGCATAGGGAAAGGGTCACCTACTTTACTCAAGGAGAGAACACTCTATGTGAAAGCATCTTGCACCTCACATCTGGTGTCATGAAGTGGGAGCATTGTGCCAAACGGTGTCTGCAAGCATCAAGATAATGCCCTTCATTTAACGACATAAGAACACTACACAGAAAGCATCTCTCAACTCACATCAGTCATGAGGAGGAAAGCCCTTCAAAAAGGTTGTGTGAAAACGAAAGGAAAGTGCCATCAGTCAATTCAGCGAACCATGTTTTTGTAGAGACAAGGCAACGTTGATCAGTGAAAACACCAGGGTTTACCAATACGTGTGTTGAAACTTAAGGAAACAGCCATAGACGTAATCTCAGGAAGAAGAGGGTATGGAAAGGGTTTTCCAAGTCCCATAAACTGTCATGATGATGGAAGCATGTGTCTGATTGGGAATAAAAGCATAAGGAAAGGGACGTGAACCAATCTTAGGAAAGAACATTGTACCAAAGCCATCTTTGAAGTCACATCTTCGGTGGTGAAGATGAAACCATTTGTACAGGTGCCTAAGAAAACATAAGGAAAGTGCCATATACTGAATCAATGAAGGAACACCGTAGAGAAACCATCCGGCATCTCACAGTCCTCTGTCATGAAAACGGAAGCATGTGCAAAAGTGTGTAAGAAAGAGACACATAATGCTCCTGGAGCATTCAGGGGCCGCTGGTGGCTGGCGGTGTTAGAAACACAAAGGACAGAGACACACTGGCCCTGTAGGTGAGAGCTGGGATGCCAGGTGTGGGGCTCACATCCCGGACAGTGCAGGGTTGAGCAGCACCAACAGAAACAGAGTTAAAGTGGCCAGAACATCAGTGGAGAACTGTCCGCAATCCCTCTGAGACAGAGGATGAAATTTGGCCACTGCTGCTCTGGCTCTCAGAAGAGGCACAGCAAAACACCAGGGAAAGCCGCCAGAGAACAAAAGCCTGGAAATACCGAATTACTCTGTGCCCATCCCCATCCCCCCTTGCAGGGGACACAGAGACTATACCCAAACAGGGTTAACCTTAATATCGGCTTGGCAGGCCCCTCCCCCAGAAGGCAGGCTGAAAAATCAAGAAGCCCACATCCCTAAGATCCCCATAAAACAAGGGCTCATGGCCTGGGTCCCAGTCAATAATTTGGGCTCTGGACAAACCCACAACTTCTCATTAGAATGTCTAGAAGGAGAAATCCACCCCAGCAAAGAAAAGAAAATGAGTCTGTGGCTTCTGCCACAGAACTAATGGATATGGACATAACCAAATTATCAGAAATGGAATTCAGAGTAACAAAGGTGAAGATGGTGTGTAGACTTGAAAAAGTATTAACGAAAATATTGATGATAATATAGAATCTCTAAGGGCAGAAATAAGACCAAATCTGGCAGAAATTAAAGTAAAAAAATAACAACGTACAGTATCTTTGCTCAGTGTAGAATTCCTATCGTAAGTGGTTGTGGCAACGTAAAGAACATGCCATAAACTAATCTGTAAGAAACAACAGTGTACAAGAACAAATTAGCCCTAACACCATCATTCGTGAACATGGAAGCATTAACGAAAATGGTCGTGGAAGCCTACAAAAGTGCAAAACACGTATCTCTGAGAGACAACACTATACAAGGAAAGACCAATGAACACCATCTTTCATGATTATGGAAGCATGAATGAAAAGGTTCTGGAATTACCAAGACTTTGCCCCATCCTTTAGGTAATAAACCACCGTGTACAGGAAAACACCTTCAACTCATATCAACCTCCTCAATAGTGATCCCAACTCAACACTGGGTGTGTTGGCCTAGGGAAATGTCCACATACTTAGAGATAAGAAACAACGGTGTCAGCATAATTCCCTTCAAGTCACATCAGACTTCCTGAAGATGGAAGGAGGAATCAAAGTGGTTATGGTACCGTTAGGAAAGGCCTTCGAACATAAAGCTGAGAAAAAACAGTGTACAGGAACCCTCTTACAACATACAGTATCTTTGGTTAATGTGGAATCTCTATCGTAAGTGGTTGTGGCATCGTAAAGAAAATCCTTAAGCTTTTTTATATGAAACAACAGTGTACAGGAACCCGCTTAGCCCTAACATCATCCTTCGTGAATATGGAAGCAGTAACCAAATTGGACGTGAAAGCCTGACTAAAGTGCCAAACACTTATCTCTGAGACACAACACTATACAAGGAAAGACCAATGAACATAATCCTTCACAAGTAAGGAAGAATTAATGAAAAGGTTCTGGAATCTCGGGGACTCTGCCCAATCCTTATTGCTAATGAACCACTGTGTACAGGAAGACACCTTCAACTCACATCAGCCTCCTCAACACTGATCCCGATTCAATTTTGGCTCTGTAGGCCTAGGTAAAGGTCCACATACTTATAGCTAAGAAACAACGGTGTCAGGATAATGCCCTTCAAGTTACATCAGCCTTCCTGAAGATGGAAGCAGGAATCTAGGTGGTTATAGTACCATTAGGAAAAGCCTACTGAAATATACCTGAGAAACCACAGTGTACAGGAAATATATTACAATGTACAATTTTTTGTAAGTGGTTCTGGCAACATAACTACAATGCCAAAAATTTATCTGTAAGAAACAACAGTGTACGGGAACCCACTTAGCCCTGACATCATTAATAATGAGTATGGAAGCATTCACCAACGTGGTCGTGGAGCCTTACGAAAGTGCCAAAAACTTATCTCTGAGACACAACAGTATACAAGGAAAGACCAATGATTTCTCAACATTTGCTGCAACATGGACGGTACTGGAGGAGGTAATGCTAAGTGAAATAAGTCAAGCAGAGAAAGACAATTATCATATTTTTTCTCTCAATTATGGAACATAAGAAATAGGAAGATCGGTAAGAGAAGAAAGGGATAAAAAGGGGGGGTAATGAGAAGGGGGAATAAAGCATGGCAGATAATGGACTCTGAGGGGTGAGGGGTGAGGGAATGGGAGAGGCTGGTGATGGGCATTAAGGAGGGTACGTATTGTATGGTGCACTGGGTGTTATACGCAACTAATGAATCATTGAAATTTACATCAAAAACAAGGGATATACTGTATGGTGACTAACATAAAATAATTTTAAAAACACTAAAAAAAAGAAAATAGGGGGTTATGAATCACCAAAGGCACGCATACATATATCTAAGAAACAACAGTGTACAGGAAAGAACCCCTTACAATGGATATCAGCATTCACGCATATGGAAATATGATCCAAGGTGGAGGTGGAATTAGAGGGAAAGGACCACATACATATCCCAGGACAATACCACTTTAGAGAATAGCATTAACAATTAACATCATCTTTCATGAATATGGAAACATTAATGAAAAGTTTTTTTTATTTTTATTTTTTAAAGATTTTATTTATTTATTTGACAGAGATAGAGACAACCAGCGAGAGAGGGAACACAAGTAGGGGGAGTGGGAGAGGAAGAAGCAGGCTCATAGCAGAGGAGCCTGATGTGGGGCTCGATCCCATAACGCCAGGATCACGCCCAGAGCCGAAGGCAGACGCTTAACCGCTGTGCTACCCAGGCGCCCCTAATGAAAAGTTTGTAAATCTTGAGGACCGTGCCCCAACCTTATTGGTAATATACCACCGTATACAGGAAAACACCTTCAACTAATATCAGCCTCCTCAACACTGATCCCTATTCAAGATTGGGTGTGTACGCCTAGGGAAAGCTCCACATAATTATAGCTAAGAAACAACAGTGTCAGGATAATGCCTTTCAAGTCACATCAGCCTTCCTAAAGACGAAAGCATCGGTCAAGGTCACTAGGGTACCCTCTGGTAAGGCCTACGAACATAAAGCTGAGAAACAACAGTGTACAGGAGCCATCTTACAACGTACAATATCTTTGGTTAATGTGGCATCCTTATCGTAAATGGTTGTGGCAATGTAATGAAAAGGCCATAAACTTATCTATAAGAAACAACAGTGTACGGGAACCCACTTAGCCCTAATATCAAAATTCATGAATATGGAAGCATTAACCAAAATGGTTGTGGAAGCCTGACAAGAGTGCCAAAAACTTATCTCTGAGATGCAACACTATACAAGGAAAGACCAATGAACATCATCTTTCAAGAGTAAGGAAGATTTTACCATAGTGGTCTTGAAACATGAAATTTGTGCCCCATTCTTGTACGTAATAGATAGCAGTGTCTTTGAACCGTCCTCCAATTAAAGCAACCTCCTGCATAGGGATCCCTTCGCAAAATTGTGTTGCAGTCCTAGGGAAATGACCACACCCTTCTCTCTAGGAAACAACAGTGTCAGGATAATGTCTACCAATAATATCACTGATTAGAAATAGGGAAGCATGACTCAAACTGGTTGTCGAAGCTTTAGGAAAGGTCTAAGTACATATCTGTAAGAAACAACAGTGTATAGGGACTGCCCTCAGCTAAAATCACCCTCATGATTATACAATCCTTCAGAAAATAGGGTGTGTATGAATCACCAAACCGCATACATATATCTAAGAAAAAACCGTGTAGAGGATAGAACCCCTTACAATGAACATCACCATTCACGAATATGGAAACATGAACCAAGGAGGAGGTAGAATCAGAAGAAAAGGACCACATACCTATCCCTTGACAACACCACTTTACAGAATAGCATTAACAATTAACAGCATCTTTCATGAATATGGAAGCATTAATGAACAGTTTCTTGAATCTTGAGGACTATTCCCCATCCTTATTGGTAATGAACCACCGTGTACAGGAAAACACCTTCAACTAACATCAGCCTAATCAATACTGATGCCTATTCAACATTGTGTGTGTAGGCCTAGGGAAATTTTCCCATACTTATAGCTAAGAAACAATGGTGTGAGGATAATGCCCTTCAAATCACATCAGCCTTCTGAAGATGGAAGCATGAATCAAGGTGGTTATGGTTCCATTGGGTAAGTCCTCCGAACATATAACTGAGAAACAACAGTGTACAGGAACCATCTTACAACATACAATATATTTGGTTAATGTGGACTCCCTATCATAAGTGATTGCAGCAACCTAACCAAAGTGCCATAAACTTATAGGTAAGAAAGAACATTGTACAGGAACCCACTTACCCATAATATCATCATTCATGAATATGGAAGCATTCATCAAATTGGTCACGGACGCCTGATGAAAATGAAAAACACTTATCTCTGAGACACAACAATATACAAGGAAAGACACAACACTATACATGGCTGCCATTTGGGACTCCAGAAAGCACTCTGAGACGGGGAAACCTCAGGGAACACCTGACCCAAGCCCAGACGAAACCAATTCCAGCAGATTCCTGGCCCCTAAACACTGTGCCAACAGTCTCCCCAACCCACTCTCCTCAGACCCGATAGGGTCGCAGAGCCAGCCGATTGAGATTTCCATCCTCCTAGGGCCTGACATTAACATTAGGTTGGGTTCTCAGGGTTTCACTCCTAGAGACACAGCACAAAGATATAGGTATTGGGGAAGCCTGAGCCCGATTGGGGCCAAAGCATGCCACACAGAAAGAAAGAGTGCCATCTGGGACTCTAGAGGCTATTAGGAGCAGGAGAAATCTGCATATCCCACACAGTCAATCCCGTCCAGCTCCCGCATTCAGGAGACCCTTGGATGAAAACCCTGAGCCTTCCTTTCTCCACAACCCACCTACTCAAATCAGGACACGGCAATGCTGAGTTCAAAACCAAGATATGGTCTTTCCCATGCTCCTAAGCCCTAAGCCAAATGCTCCGTTGGGTTCCCAGAGACCATTCCAGGAGCCAAGCACCAAACACACAGGGACTGGGGAAACCTGAGCCACATTGGTGAATCAGCATGCCACAGAGAGGGAAACCGTACCATTTGGACCTGCAGAGGAAGAGAAATAAGAATGCCTACCTGATCCAATCCCAGCGAGACACCACTTCCACAGACCCCCTGTGGGCAACTCCTGTGTCTGACATTCAACCCAAAGCACACCCTCCTCTTAGGCCCCTGGAATCTCACATCGGATGGCTCATCTGAACAGCCATACACCTAGACCCGTGCCCTTACTACACGTTGAGTAGTGTGAGGTCCATTCCGAGACATCTAGCTCCAAGGACCAGGGAATGGGGACTGCTGAGCAATGTCAGGACACAAAGCCTGCCACACAGAAGGAAAGGTTGTCATCTGGGACTCCAGAAAGCACTCTGAGAAGGAGAAACCTCAGGGAACACCTGACCAAAGCAAAGAGAAAATCACTTCCAGTGGATTCCTGACCCCTAAACACTGTGCCGACAGTCTCTCCAGCCCACTCTCCTGAGCCTCAACAGGGTGGCAGAGCCAGTCGATTGGGCTTTGCAGCCTCCTAGGGCGTGACACTCACCATAGCTTGGGTACTCAGGGGTCCACTCCTAGAGAGATGGCACAAAGATAGGGATTTGGGAAACCTGAGCCCTATCTGAGGCCTCAGCATGCCACACAGAAAGAAAACGTACCATCTGGGATGCAGAGGTATTCGGGGGCTGAAAAATCTGCATATCCCACTGAATCAATTCTAGCTGGCTACCGCATTCAGGGTCCCCTTGGACCAAAACCCTGAGCCTTCCCTTCTCCACAACCCACCTACTCAAATCAGGACACAGCAATGGTGAGCTCAAAACCAGGAGATGGTCCCTCCCAGGCTCCTGAGCCCTAAGCCAAATGTTCCGTTGTCTTCCAAGAGGTCTCTCCAGGAGGCAAACACACAGCGACTGGGGAAACCTGAGTCATACCTGCAAATCAGCATGCCATGCAGATGGAAACTGTGCCATTTGGACCCACAGAGGGAATGCAGAGCAGAAGTTATGAATTCCCAGCTGTTCCAAACCCAACGAACCCCACATTCAAAGCCCCCCTGCCTGCAACTGCTGTGTTTCAGATGCAACCCAAATCATGCCCTACTCTTGGCCCCTGGAAGGTCGCATCTGCTGGCTGATCTTTAGGGCCATGCCCCTAGACCCACGCCTTAATTCTAGTTTGGGGTCTGTTAGGTTTATTCCCATACGCCTGACTCCAAAGCACAGGGATCAGGTACCACTGAGCAATGTTAGGCAGTAGCCTGCCACACAGAACTAAAATATGCCATTTGGGACTCCAGAAAGTTTTGCGAGAAGAAACCTAAGTGAACACCTGACCTAAGCCCAGCGAATCTCCACTTTCAGCGGAACTCTAGGCCCTCATCCGTGACACTGGCACTCTCCTCAGCCCCCAGGTCAGTTTGTTTAGAGCCGGTCAATCGGGCTTTCCATCCTCCCCTCCATGACAGTAATCATAGGTTGGATTCTGAGTAGTCCACTCCCAGAGGTCTGCCTCCAAAGATACGGAGATGAAGAAGCCTGAGTCATACCTAAGGCCTCAGTATGCCACCCAAAGCGAAACCGTTTTATTTGGGACTCCAGAAAGGAGGTCGAGGGGGAGAAATCCTAATTACTTCTGTACTTGATTCCCTCGATCCCCCACATTCACTGGCTCATGGGCACAAACCCACTGCTTCACACTCACCCCAACCCATGCCATCAATCCCCGCCCCCACCGTGGAAATTCTGGACACATCCACCCTATTGGAACTCTCATTCTCCTATGCCTTACCCCTAACCCTAGATTTGGTGTGAGAGGTCCATTCTGAAAAGGCTGGAGTGGGAGACATGGATCCTGAGGGCGGACCTGTGGCCCCCCTCCAAGGCCGGGCATCATCCTTGCCTCACAGGGGATCCATGAAAGTGCTCTATCAGATGACTGATGGGGCTCCCTCCTGAAGAACTCAGACACAGAAAGGCAATTACAGATGCTCACATGTACATACAACATGGGGAAAGAAATTACTGAACACATAGATATGGAGAATAGATTTGTGGGTGCCTGATTCAGAGGAGGATGGGAAGGGTGAAGGTGGTCAAAGATACAGGTTTGTGTGTTAAAATCCGACAGCCATGGAATGTTCTGTGCAGCATGGAGACTAAAGTGAACCCCGCAGGATGGGGTACAGGTTCTCCAGCTCTTTGAAAGTACAGTACTCCTAGGAAACCTTTCAGAGCAGAAAGGGTGTAAAGAAGGAATGACCATTAATTAATATGGAAAAATTAGTGACCATGCTCAGACTCCTAAATTTACTTATTGTTGGCATTTCTCAGGACCCAGGACACAATTCCTAATGGATGCCGAAAATAAATGGAGAGAAAGCACAGCAGATGCTCACAAACAGAATTCAAAGCGCTGGTGGCTGGACACGGAGAGCGGTTTACAGGAAGGAGCTGGTTACGGTGCACACTGCGTCTGTCGTGCTTCTCCCCAAACAGATGCTGAATGCAAAGCTCACCGTTCAACTATTTTCATAAGGAACATCCTCTTCAGGTTTCTTCCCATTAGTGAAACCAGGTGATAACGGAGATCTTTCCAAAAAGCCAAGTGTCTTCCCATGAACTTTTAAAAAATGGGGAATACTTATACTTCACCGTTGCTGAGGGAGGAGATGTGAAAGCTTCTCCTGGAAACAAACCTCAGCAGATCCACCCAGAAAGGCACCTTCCTCAGCATGCCGAACGCGGACTACCTCCTACCCCCAGATACCTTCTCCTTCCCCTCGCTCAGGACAACCCACAACAGCTGGGAGCTACCCCAGTTCCTCCTTTCTCCCATCCTCAATATCTAAGCTGTCGGCAAATCCTGTGAGCTCCATCTTCAAGACGTACCCACCGTAGGACTCACCACTCCTTTCAAGGCCGCCTGTCTGGACCACACGGGAGCCCATCTCTTGCCTGAGTTCCTGGAAAAGAGTCATCATTGACCTCCCTTGCCCAACCTCAACCCTCTGTCATCTGCTCTCAACCCTGCAGCCAGGATGACCCAGTGAAACAGGGTCCCATGGGGTCACAGCCCTGCTATGGCTTTCTGTCACTCTGTCACCTTGATGATGCAAGTCCTAAGCTGTCGCCTGTGGTCACAGGGCCATCTTGTAGCTCATGGATGCACCTGGTATGCTCCTTCCCTGGGGCCTTTGAACATGCTTTCCATTCTGTTTAGAATGCTCTTCATGTGATATCACTGACCTTCCCTAGATCTTGACTCAAGCATCACCCTCCTAGTGAAGTACCACCTGACCCCTATGTGAATACCAAACACCATCCCCACCTTCCCTTCAGCACCCCCAGTCCTGTCTCCTCCTTTATATTTCCATAGCACTTATTTTAATCTCCAGTTCATCTTGGCAGGGAAGAAACTGAGGCATCAACTGATGGCTTCATCACCTACTGCTCCCAATTTCCTGGTCCAAAGTCCAGGGGAAAAGGTGCCCCAGGACTCTTACACAGCCAGGATGCCCGGGACGAGGGGGTCCATCCACCTCCTGCACCCTGAACACCATCAGGTAAGGGAGCCATATGAGGAATTCACCTGTACACGAAACCTGAAACCAGAAACCTTCCTCGATGACAGGTGAGCACACACATTCACTCCTCTTCCCTGAGGTGCTCATCCAAGAAACCTGAGCAGACATGCTGCCCAGAGCCCAAATATCCCTCTGCCAAAATCCTGGGAAACAGACATCTGATCTCAGCACCCTGCCAGGCTTGGATCCGCTCAGTGAGTCCTAAGACCCAGAGACTTCTTTCCACTCCAGCTCAATCCTTCTCACAGAGAAGCAAACTCCAGCCTCACAAACGTGCTCATCATTAGCTCTGGAATTCCCTGGGTTGTGTCTACACTGGCCCACACAGTGGTCCCATGCAGAACACTCCACAAATGTCCTAGGTTTACAAGCCACTTTCAAGCTGCCCTTAGAAAGGCAGAAACTGGCCCAATTAGGCAGACCAGCCAAGTGTCTCGATGTGCTGCAAACTCGGACAACATCCTCCCTGAACACCAATGCTTCCGAGTCCAAGCGTCCAAACTTCGCTCACTGGGCACTGAGAACCATGTAAGCATGAACACTGCTCTTTCGATTCACTGACCTCCCAGGCCTTCCAATCAGAACCAAGCTCCAGTCACCACTCTATTTTCCCTTCAGAGAGAGAGGTCAAATGATGGAATAAAACACTCCCTGTGTACAGCACACTTTTATCCACATAGAATTCCTTGGTCTTTCTCATTCGGGCAGCCCTACAAGACCCACACCAATGAGAGATACCACAAGTTCAATCATCACGTATATATTTGACCTTGTGTTCTTTCTTTTGATAATTTTATTTCAAAGTCAATGTCTCTCTTGCTTCTTAAAATAATAATAATAATAATCATGATAATGATGATGATGATATGGTCACCTAAGGATTTGGATCTCCATTGCCAGATGGCATGGCTCTTGTCCAGATAAGGATGAAGACAAAACCTCAGCCCATAAAGCAAAGCCCACAACCTCAGGGATCCCGACACGCCTCATGGGTGAAGAGTTCCGATGCTACATGGACGTGTCTGAGTCCAAATGATACAGGCAAACTCCAGCATTCATTCTGTTTTCTTCATTAATTCCCCAGCTCAAGTCGCAAGTGACTCACCGGGTCAAGCTTCCAGAGCCCTGGATGGGTCTCCAGGTAAGCACCCCCACCCCGGGGGGGGGGGGGGGGACATGAACACCAACAAAGGATTCTTTTAATATTTCACAAGACTGTTTTCCCATTCTTTAATTAAACGGGGAAATAAAAACGCACAGATAGCCCCTTCTACTAGCCGGTCCGATTCACTTCACTGGTCGATATAAGAGCAGGAAATAAAAGAGTTACGGATTTTCTGAGGACCCATCATGTCCACCACTTCAGGTTTGAAACTTCACACACATGCAAGGAAAGAAGCTCCAGCAAACATCTCGGCCTGGCAACTCTGACTGCCTGAATTGGAGTGACAGGGACAAACGATGATTCTGTGTGTGCTGGCTGAGGCTGGTGGCCCTGAAGAAGGGACTCGGCCAGCTCTCCACCTGTGCCTCAACTGTCCTCAGCCAGGAACCAGCTCACAGCCCTCACCTGTCACAACGTTCACATGGGAGACCACAGCCACCCCAGGAGCGCGCTCTGCCCATACCCTGCTGCAGAATGCACTCAGCTCTCCTCTGGGACCCGTCACCTCTACCCAGACCTGGAACCCCCATCTGCTGCAAAGCTCCAGGATTCCCCCTCTTCTTCCACAATTACACTGGCCCAAGGCTTTCCTGAGAAAGGGAGAAGGCTACCTAATGAATGGTTCACACCTTCTTTCCCTTTCTTTCATATTTATCTCCACTTACCTTCCTACCTGTGCAAACTGTTAAGTGATGTATGCATGGAACATGAACGTGTTCTGAGATCTCAATCTTTCATTGCAGCCTTCTCAGGCCTCCTTATGCGATAAAATACCATATCCCTAGGACAGGGAGTTTTAAAATTATTATTTACAGAATAATAGAGCCCAAATCACCTCGTTTTTAGTTGCTCTTCAATAGGCAGAACAGTTTCTGTGTAAAAAGACTTTCCACAGATATGACCTCCCATCAATTTCTTTATTTTCTTTTTAAAATTTTTTTTTATTATGTTATGTTAGTCACCATACACTACATCCTTAGTTTTTGATGTAGTGTTCCATGATTCATTGTTTGCGTACAACACCCAGGGCTCCATGCAATACGTGCCCTCCTTAATACCCATCACCGGCCTATCCCAATCCCCCACCAAACCCCTCTGAAGCCCTCAGTTTGTTTCCCAGAGTCCATAGTCTGTCGTGGTTCATTCCCCCTTCTGTTTACCCCACCCTTCATTCTTCCCTTCCTTCTCCTACTGAGCTCCCTGCTATTTCTCCTGTTCCATGAATGAGTGAATCCGTATCAAAATTGCCTTTCTCTGCTTGACTTATTTCACCTTCCAGAAATCTCATAAGGAGGAAACAGAAACTCTGTGGGATAACCTGACTCACCGGCGTCAAGCAAGTAGTTCCAGAACTCAGCCCAGGGCTCCCGTCACCAGGCCCCTTGAAGCCACCAGCATGACTCTATCCAAAAGAATTCCCAAAGACTCTCCTTCTGACTGCACCACCAAAGAAATGACAGAGAGAATATGGCACCTCAAAATATTGAGTTGATACATCTAGTAAAGCTAGATAGTCAAGCTTATCTTTTAAACAGGAAAAGGCTGCTTTAAATAATTTTGAATTTTCCCTCGACCCTCATTGTAATTCTTGGGATGAAAAGACTAATCAGTGATGAAACATCACCTTTGACAAATGACAAGACATCATCCATATCTGTATCTGACGACAAAAAGCCATCTAACCCTAAATGGTGGCCACTCACCCATATCGTAGGTCCAACTGAATAAACACTGTTAGATGTATATCTTAAAAATACACAAAGAGTAAATCTAACCTTCCCTTTCTAATGAAAGAGTGTTTCTAGGAAACAGCTGTTCAAAATACATTCATAAGCAGTCAATGAACAGAGAAAATGGGATCCCCTGCAAAGTGCTCTAAGTTCAGAAACTAAGTACCTCCTTCACCAAATTCAGAACACTGACACTATTACTAAAGTTTTACTTCATGGCTCAACTAGAGAAAAGAGAAAAGCCCAGGAGATAGTGGGTTAATGAGAGGTGTTACCTCCAGTCCTGACGTGGATATGACATTTCTCCAAATGGACCTGCCGCTTTCTCTGAATGCTGGTGTCCTGTGTCAAGCTGCCTCACTGACTCAGATGCAGATGTTCAAAACCTCGGGTCTCACGGAGCCAGAGCAGAGAAGTGTTGTCAGGTGGGGAGAAGGCGGCTCCTTGGACCTAAAGCCAGCATGCCTGCTGCAGTTTCTGGGAGAAGGGGAAACACAGACTTGTCTTTTAGTAGTAATTATCTTCCAGCCCATTGCCACCATTCCCAGGGAACAGGCAGCACAATGCTGAAGTTGGGTAACGGCTCTGGGGTTTCCTAGTGCCACACATGTGCCTGAAGGAACAGGGAACACCCTGCTGAACTTGGGGAACTGCTCAAGGTCCATTACCTGCACTGTGTCAGGGGACAGGGGCACCGCACTGAAGTTGGGGACCGTGCGGTCCTTACTCTCGCTCTTGCTGGGGAACAAGTGAAACCCTGGAATGTCTGTGACCAATACCACAAAAGCTCTGCTGAGCAGGTGCCCTGGAGTCCATGGGTTTGCTATGTAAGGCCAGTTGACAGAGAGTAGGCAGAAGAGACTATCAAGGGAAAAAGAAAACTCAACTGAATCTCCAAATGAACTCCCTCCACATGCCCTTCCAGAACCCCACCTCTCACCTGGGATGCCCCTACTCCCAGACCATGCCCCACACAGGCACACAGCATGCATTCACTCAACCAGGAACTCCACACTTTGAATCTCTCAGAGCTCCCCTTCCCTGGTTCCCAGTCTGCATCTTAGGTCTGCTCTGGGTTTGCCCACAGAGACGTAGCTCCACCCCCATGGGGTGATTGGTTTGGGAGTGTGCGGTTTCCATCCCCTTGAATGCGGGGCAACCGGCCCCATGACTCACAACTCTGGGAGTGCAAGGGGTCCAAGACCTGCCTCCTTGGCTCAATGCCCAGCGCAGGCATGACTGTGATCACGGGCAGGGCCCCAAGCACGCGCGCGCACACACGCACACACACACACACACACACACACACACACACACACACACACACACACACTGCCCCTTCCGCGGACCCCTCTAGCTGCAGAACACCCTCAGAGCCCTGCCCCTTCCCTTCTGCACCAACCCTTCCTACAGGTGTGTGCCTGGATTCTGGCTAGGTCAGCTGCTCTCAGACTGTTCCAGCTTTGGGCTTTAGGAAATGGCAATGCTTTCATGCATGTCCAAGGCAATTTTAAGCCCCAAAAGGAATGCTCCAAGCGGGAATAGCTTTGCCTTCTTGTCTCACCCATGGAGTGGATAGTGCTTCTCAGACCTTCAAAGCATCCTTCTAGGATGAGCCCATTTGTGCTGGAATCTATATACACATGCTTGGTTCTGCAGGGTAGGGGCCAGGAGGAACAGCCGGCCTTCTGTGCTGTCATGGTTGTGAACCAGGAACATTTATTTTTCACTTGAAAAGAAAACATAGTGTTATTGTCAACACTAAAGGAAGGAACATTTTAAAACATTTGAGAGAGAAATGAAGAGAGTTTTATTCAAACCCAAGTCAGGTCAGATGCCTGGGAGACACAGTCTTCACAAAGAAGGGAGTGCTCCAGGGAAGGAACATTTAGGGCAGGGTTATATATTTGTTCTGTTTTGTGTTAGGTAAATTTACCCATCACGATGAGGCAGAAGATTCCAGAAAGTGACAGACTTTTCTTATCTTTTCAGTATGTACAAGTCGGTATGACTTTAATCTTACGGGGGACAGAGAGGTTCTTTTGTGTTCTCACCTTGATGTTGGCAAGGGCATTTTTTTGTTCTCTTTTTTCTTTTTGAAACAGATGGACAATATGTGCTGGGGGCAGAAATAGGGCCCATGCTTTGAGGGTTTGCCCGGTCATTTTGAGCTGGGTAAAATGATAAAGGAGGGTTTCCCTAGGAGGTCAAGATCAGGGCCCACAGATGGTATGAGATAAAAATTACTCTTATCCTTATCACCACTACCAAATGGAGGAGCTTGAGATGAAAGCACCTTTCCCATAGCTCAGAGACATCAAAAGGACCCCTACAGAAGGTTACCTGCTCCATGGTCAACACAGGTAACAGAGGCGTTTACGGTCTCTGGACTCCTCCCTTGTCCTGCCCAAATGTCTGAAGCATAGAGATCATTTACAGTCAGAATTTTAGACATCTTAGAGATGTCTGGCACCATTCCCTTGGACTACAGAATACAACAGAATAGCTCACTGTCACAATACGAAAGTGCCCCTGGATACACTAAGTTCTTTCTCCGCAACTTTTGCCTCACGGAAATCGTAATCCTAACATAGAAACACTGCGATAGTTGGGAAGTAAATAATCAGAGGTAAGGGAATATTTTAGCAATCTTTAGAGGCATTGTCTCACTCTGTAGAAGAGGCTGAGTGTTTTCAAATAGTCTTTCCAACCTTTCCACCAAGAGCTTCCATCAATTAAAAAAGGATAGTTCTTTCAGGCACTTTAATATCAGAAAAATAGTATAGTATCTCTATTCTAAGGGATCTTTAAGTCTCTTACTCAAAGGTCCTCCACTGAGATAATTATCTTCATGGTCATGATGGGCAGAGGTGAAAAGGCAGCCGAATTCGTTCCATTTGGCCACACAACAAGAAAATCCTAATACTTCCTAGGTTTCCAGATCAACAAGACCAGAGGTAAGAGCGAAAAGGTACCCTGTATGGAAGAACAAGGGTTTTGGAGTCAGTTTGGAGATCCCACTTAGGTTTCTGACACTAAAATCCTCTGTAATTCATATAATCTCTGAGCCCTTGTCTATCCATCTAGGAAATGGGACTCATTCTATATACACCCTAGTTGAGAAGTTTAAGAGGGAGAATGCTAAACAGAGCCACTATGCAATCTCCCAAGAGCAGGTGCTCAGGAGCCATAATTACCATTGGGTCTATTTCTTTTCCAGAGAAAAGAACACATGGTGAAACCGTTTTTTGAAAAGATGACTCACAAGATGATTTTTAAACCTTAAGGAAGGTCAAGAAGCTGCTATTGTGTCGTAATTCTCTCAGAAATCATGTTGATAGACTGGTGGGGACAATAGCACCATCATCACTAGGAGAGGGGAGCTCCCATCTCCATATGGCTATGTTGACTCCCTTAACTCAATGCCACCAAGAAGGAAAGCTGGAGGGAGGTGGTGGTGGGCCCAGGCCAAGGCTGCCAGGTGTGGCTGGCACATGCAGAACTCTGATAGGAGGCTTAACTCCTGTCTATGTTAGGATAGTCAGTGTTCTTCAGAGACAAAGGGCCATTGTGTGTGAGCCCTGATGTAGAAAAGGTGGCAAATATCCACTGCGATCCCCTCTCTGACCCTTAAGATATGCAGCAAAGTTACATTGAATTTTTAAACATAGAGGGACTGCCTGGTCTTCTTTTGATGAGGACTAGGGCTCTATTCCTTGGAGGCCTAAGAATAGAATCTAGTTATTTTCAGTATTTTAAAATGTAGACATGATTCATGGTCCAACATATCATCTGTTTGGGTAAATAGTCTATGACCGCTGGAAAATAATGTATTCTGCACTTATTATCGAATGTTCCATAGACGTCAATTAGGTCACATTTGTGACCGAGTTTTGTCTGCTCTATCAAATATTAAGAAAGGCATATTAAAATTTCCAAACAAAATTTCCAAAGAAAAGGAGGAAAGCCATTAGAAAAGGTTGTGTGAAAACGAAAAGAAAGTGCCATCAGTCAGTTCAGAGAACCAAGTTTGGGTAGAGAGACGGCAACATTGATCAGTGAAGAGAGCAGGGTTTCCCATTACATGTGTTGAACCTTAAGGGAACTGCCATAGATTTGAAAGAGCACCATCTAGAGACAACATTCCAAATCATATCTACGTTCATGAGGATGGGTGTATGTTCCAAAAGTGTGTATGAAAATGTAAGGAACATGCTGTATGCTCAGGTAAGGACACCCTTGGGAAAAGATCTTCCAATTCACATCTTCTGTAATGAAGAAGAAGTACTTGCAGAAGTGCAAGTGAAAGCAGAAGGAGAGGTCCTATCTAAGTAGTTGTGAGAACCAACTCAGTGTTGATAGAAGGCAACATCAAACCAACATCAGGACCAATGAACACACCCAAGTTTTCCAAAAAGTGTGATGAACCTTAAAGGCAATTTTCACAAATCTCAGTCAGAACACCGAATAGACACCATTGTCCAAGTCAAATCTTCTCTTAGGAAGGTGGCAAGTTTTTCAAAAGTGTCCATGAATGCATACGTAAGGTGTCACCTGCTTTACGCTAGGAGAGAACACTCTATATAAAAGCATCTTGCACCTCACATCTGGTGTCATGGATTGGGAGCATTGTGCAAAATGGGGTCTGCAAGCATCAAGATAATGCCCTTTGTTTAACTACTTAAGAACACTACACAGAAAGCATCTCTCAACTCACATCTGTCATGAGGAGGAAAGCCGTTTGAAAAGGTTTTGTGAAAAGGAAAAGAAAGTGCCATTATTTAATTCAGCGAACCAAGTTTGTGCAGAGAGACAGCAACATCGATTAGTGAAGGCACCAGTGTTTCCCAGTATGTGTGTTGAACATTAATTAAACTGCCATAGACGTAACTCTCAGTAAGAAGAGGGTATGGAAAGGGTCCTCCGAATCCTAACGTCTGTCACGATGATGGATGCATGTTTCCGAGTGGGAATGAAAGCATAAGGAAAGGGCCATTAACCAGTCTTTAAGAAAGAACAATGTGGCAGGATACAAAATCAATGCTCAGAAATCAGTTGCATTTCTATAAACAAATAATGCGACTGAAGAAAGAGAAATTAGGGAATCCATCCCATTTGCAAGAGCACCAAAAACCATATGTTACCTTTGCATTAAGTTAACCGAGACTTAAAGGATCTGTATTCTAAAACTACAAATCACTCTTGAAAGACATTGAGGAAGACAAGAAAAGATGGAATAATATTCCATGCTCATGGATCAGAAGAACTAACATAGTTAAAATGTCCATGCTATCCAGAGCAATCTACACATTCAATGCTATCCTGATCAAAATACCGATGACATTTTTCAAAGAACTGGAACAAATAGTCCTTAAATTTGTATGGAACCAGAAAAGGCCCCAAATCTCCAAGGAACTGTTGATAAGGAAAAACAAAGCTGAGGGCATCATAATGCCGGATTTCGAGCTGTACTACAAAGCTGTGATCACAAAGACAGCATGTACAAGAACAGACACATAGACCAATGGAACAGAATAGAGAACCCAGAAATGGACCTTCAGCTCTTTGGGCAACTAATCTTTGATAAAGCAGGAAAAAACATCCGGTGGGAAAAAGACAGTCTCTTCAATAAATGGCGCTGGGAAAATTGGACAGCTACATGCAAAAGAATGAAACATGACCACTCACTCACACCATACACAAAAATAAACTCCAAATGGATGAAAGACCTCGAAGTGAGACAGGAATCCATCAAAATCCTAGAGGAGAACATAGGCAGCAACCTCCACGACATCGGCCCAAGTAAACTTTTTCATGACACATATCCAAAGGCAAGAGAGACAGAAGATAAAACGAATTTGTGGGGCTTCATCAAGACAAAAACTTCTGCACTGCCAAGGAAACAGTAAAAAAAACTAAGCACCAGCCCACGGAATGGGAGAATTTATTTGTAAATGACATTATAGATAAAAGACTGGTATTCAAGATCTACAAAGAACTCCTCAAACTCAATACACAAGAAAAAAATAAGCAAATTATAATATGGGCAGAAGATGTGAACAGACACTTTTCCAATGAAGATGTACAAATGGCTAACATACACATGAAAAAATGTTCAAAATCATTAGCCATCAGGGAAATTCAAATCAAAACCACACTGAGATAATACCTTATGCCAGTTAGAATGGCAAAAATTGACAAGGCAAGAAACAACAATTGTTGGAGAGGATGTGGAGAAAGGGGATCCCTCCCACTCTGTTGGTGGGAATGCAAGTTGGTATAGCCACTCTGGAAAACAGTGTGGAGGTCCCTTAAAAAGTTAAAAAGTGAGCTACCCTATGATCCAGCCATTGCACTACTGGGTATTTACCTCAAAGATACAGACGTGGTGAAGAGAAGGGCCATATGCACCCCAATGTTCATAGCAGCAATGTCCACAATAGCTAAATCGTGGGAGGAACCGACATGCCCTTCAAGAGATGACTGGAGTAAGAAGTTGTGGTCCATATATACAATGGCATATTACTCAGGTAACAGAAAGAAAGAGTTCTCAACATTTGCTGCAACATGGACGGCACTGGAGGAGATAATGCTAAGTGAAATAAGTCAAGCAGAGAAAGACAATTATCATATGATTTCTCTCATCTATGGAACATACGACCTCGGAAGATCGGTAGGGGAAGAAAGGGATAAAGAAAGGGGGGTAATCAGAAGGGGGAATGAAGCATGAGAGACCATGGACTCTGAGAAACAAACTGAGGGCTTCAGAGAGGATTGCGGTGGGGGATTGGGATAGACTGGTGATGGGTAGTAAGGAGGGCACGTATTGCATGGTGCCTTGGGTGTCATACGCAACTAATGAATCATCGAACTTTACATTGGAAACCCGGGATGTACTGTATGGTGACTAACATAATATTAAAAAAAAACTTAAAAAAAAATTGTATCAAAGCCATCTTTCAACTCATGTCTACGACTCACCCTGCCTCCCCACCGACATCGGGCCCTCTGGTGCGTCGCTGGTCATTCAGGGTGGGAGAACGGGCAGAGCCCTCAAGACTCCAGTGAATTTTGAAGGCCATCTGCGCCAAAACACTGGGGCCCACGCTGGAGCTTGCCAGCACCCTCACCTCGGCCCGCCCCTCCACTCTGCGCTCTCCGCACAGCTGGCGGATCGGGCCTGCCAGCCTCCTGGGGGCTAACTCTAACCCTAGGTCGGCCCAAGAGAGGGGCCCCTCCAAAGGGGCCTGCTGCCACAACGCCAGGGATTGGGGACCCCCGAGCCACAGCACCAGACTCACCCTGCCGCACCGCTGGCACACGAGCCGCTAGGGGTACCGCCGTTCATTCAGGGCGGGAGAACGGGCAATGCTCACCATGCCCACGGCGACTTTCAAAGGCCCCCGGCACCAAAACGCTGGGGCCCACGCTCCGGTTTGCCAGCACGTTCACCTGGGCCTGTGCTCCACTTGGCGCACAGCCGGCGGTTCGGGCCTGCCAGCCTCCTGGGGGCTAACCCTGACCCTAGGTTGGCCCCCGAGAGGCCCCTCCCAAGGGGCCTGGCACCACAATGCCAGGGATTGGGGACCCCAGAGCCCCAGCGCGGGACTCACCCTGCTGCTCCTCCGCCACCCAAGCCACTAGGGGCGCCGCCGGTCATTCAGGGCGGGAGAAAGGGCAGGGCCCTCCGAGCCGCCCCCGACCTTCGAAGGCACCCGCACAAACAAGCTTGGGCTATTGCTCAGGCTCCCCAGCGCCCTCACCTCAGCCCAACACTCCGGGAGCCGCACAGCCGCGGATCGGGCCTGCTGGCCTCCTGGAGGCTAACCCTAACCCTAGGCCAGCCCCAGAGGGACCCATCCCAAGGAGCCTGGCGCTGCAACGCTGGGGATTGGGGACCCTCGAGCCTCACACCGGACTAACCCTGCCGCCGTGCCACCACCCGGGCCGCTAGGTGTGCCGCCGGTCATTCAGGGTGGGAGAAGGGGCAGGGCCCTCTGAGCCCCCAGTTAACTTTAAAGGCCCCCCGCGCCAAATCGCGGGGGCCCACGCTCCCGCTCACCAGCGCCTTTACTTCAGCCCATCCCTCCGCTCGCCATCTAGCCGGCGTATCGGGCCTGCCGGCCTCCTGGGAGCTAACCCTAACCCAAGATCGGCCCAAGAGGGGCCACTCCCAAGGGGTCTGGCGCGGGAATGCTGGGGATTGTGGACCTCTGAGCCACAGCGCCGGACTCACCCTGCCGCACTGCCGCCACCCGGGCCACTAGGGGCACTGCTGGTCATTCAGGGCGGGAGAACGGGCAGGGCCGTAGGAGCCCCCAGCGACCTTCAGAGGACCCCCACGCCAAAACGATGGGGCCCATGCTCCCGCTAACCTGCGCTCTCACTTCGGCCCGCCCTCCGCTCGCTGCACAGCTGGCGAATCGGGGCTGCCGGCCTCCTGGGGGCTAACCCTAACCCTAGGTCGGCCCCCGAGGGGCCCTCCCAAAGAGACTGCCGCCGAATGCCAGGGATTGGGGACCCCCGAGTCGCAATGCTGGATTCACCCTTGCGCCCCGCCGACACCCGGGCCACTAGGGCACTGCCGATCATTCAGGGCGGGAGAACAGGCAGGGCCCTCCCTGCCCCGGTAACCTTCGAAGGCCCCCAGCGCCAAAAAGCTGGGGCCCACTCTCCCGCTCGCCAGAGCCCTGATCTTCGACCGCGCTTCCGCTCGCCCCAGACGGCGGATCGTGCCTGCCGGCCTCCAGGGGCTAACCTTTACCCTAGGTCGGCCCCTGAGGGGCCCCTCCCAAGGGGCCTGGCGCTGCAACGCTGGGGATTGGGGACCCCCGAGCCCCAGCGCCGGACTCATCCTGCCGCCCCGCCGTCACCCAGGCCGCTAGGGGCGCTGCTGATCATTCATGGCGGGAGAACTGGCAGGGCCCTCCGAGGCCCGGCGACCTTCTAAGGCCCCCCCTGCCAAATGCTTGGGCCTACGCTTCCCTCGCCAGCGCCCTCACATCGGCTTGCCCCTCCGCTCGTGGAACAGCAGAGGGATCGGGCCTGCCGGCCTCCTGGGGGCTAAGCCTGACCCTAGGTCGGCCCCCAAGGGGCCCTTCCCAAGTGGCTTGGCGCCAAACGCAGGGGATTGGGGACCCCTGAGCTGCAGCGCCGGACTCACCCTGCCGCCAAGCCGACACCGGGCCTGCTGGGGCGTCGCCGGTCATTCACGGTGGGAGATCCGGCAGGGCCCTCAAGACTCCGGCGTCTTTCGAATGCCATAGGCGCCAAAACGCCGGGGCCGATGCTCACGCTCTACAGCGCCCTCAACTCGGCCCGCCTCTCCGCTCACCGCACAGCCGGCGGATCGGGACTTCCGGCCTCCTGGGGGCTAACTCTAACCCTAGGTCGGCCCCAGAGGGTTCCCTCCAAGGGGCCTGGCGCCGCAACGCTGGGGATTGGGGATCCCCGAACCATAACGCCGGACTCACCCTGCTGCCCCGCTGCCACCCGGGCCGCTAGGGGCGCCGTCAGTCATTCAGGTCAGGAGAACGGGCAGGGCCCTCCGAGCCCCCAGTGACCTTCGAAGGCCCCCACAGCCAAAACGCTGGGGCCCACGCTCCTGCTCTCCAGCGACCTGACCTCGGCCCACCCCTCCACTTGCCGCACAGGCGGCGGATTGAGCCTGCCGCCTCCTGGAGGGTAACCCTAACCCTAGGTTTTCCCCCCGAGGGGCCCATCCTAGGGGCCTGGTGCTGCAACGCCTGGGATTGGGGATTCCGGAGCCACAGCGCTGGACTCACCATGCCGCCCCACCGCCACCTGGGCCCCTAGGGGCGCCACCGGTCATTCAGGGCAGGAGAACGGGTAAGGCCCAACTAGGCCCCGGAGACCTTCCAAGGCCCCCCGTGCCAAAACGCTGGGTACTATGCTCCCGCTCGCCAGCGCTCTCACCTCAGCCCACTCCTCCGCTCGCTGCACAGCGGCAGATCGGGCCTGCTGGCTTCCTGGGTGCTAACACATACCCTAGGTCAGTCCCTGAGGGTCCACTCCCAAGGGGCGTGGCCCCGCAAGGCCCGGGATGGGGACCCCTGAGCCCCAGCAATGTACTCAACCTGCCGCTCCGCCACCACCCAGGCCACTTGGGGCGCCGCCGGTCATTTAGGGTGGGGGAACGGGCAGGGCCCTCCGAGCCCCCGGCGACGTTCGTAGGTCCCCCGCACCAAAACGCTGAGGCCCACGCTCCCGCTCTCCAGCGCCCTCACCTCGGCCCCCCCCCCCCCCAGCTGCACAGCCGGCGGATCCAGCCTGCCAGGCTCCTCAGGGATAACCCTAACCCTAGGTGGGCCCCAGAGTGGCCTCTCCCAAGAGGCCTGGTGCCGCAACGCCAGGGATTGGGGACCCGCAAGCCGCAGCGCCGGGCTCACCCTGCCGCCCCGCCGCCACGCGGGCCGCTAGGGGCGCCGCCGGTCATCCAGGGCGGGATAACCGGTAGGGCCCTCCGAGCCCCTGGTGAAATACGAAGGCCCCCCACGCCAAAATGCTGGATACCACGCTACGGTTCGACTGCACCCTACCACGGTCCATCCCTCCGCTCACCGCACAGCCGGCGGATCGGGTCTGCCGGCCTCCTGGGGGCTAACCTAACCTTAGGACAGTCCCCGAGGGGCCCCTCCCAAAGGGCCTGGCACTGCAACGCTGGGGATTGGGGACCCCCGAGCCCCAGCGCCGGACTGACCCTGCCACCCCGCTGCCACCCGGGGCGCTGGGGGCGTCGCCGGTCCTTCATGGCGGGAGAACGGGCAGGGCCCTCCGAGCCCCCTGTGACCTTCGAAGGCCCCCCAAGCCAAAATGTTGGGGCCCACGCTCCCACTCGCCAGCGACCTCATCTTGGCTCACCCCTCCATTCGCCGCAGAGCCGGTGGATTGAGCCTGCCGGCCTCCTGGGGGCTAACCCTAACCCTAGGTTGGCCCCCGAGGGGCCCCTCCCAAAGGGACTGCCACGGAACGCCAGGGATTGGGGACCCCCGAGTCGCAACGCTGGACTCACCCTTCCACCCCGCCAACACCGGGCCGCTAGGGCACCACCACTCATTCAGGGTGGGAGAACAGGCAGGGCCCTCCCTGCCCCGGTGACCTTCGAAGGCCCCCAGCGCCAAAACGCTGGGGCCCACTCTCCCGCTCGTCAGCTCCCTGATCTTCGACCGCGCCTCCGCTCGCCACAGACAGCAGATCGTGCCTGCCAGGCTCCAGGGGCTAACTTTTACCTTAGGTCGGCCCCGGAAGGGCCCCTCCCAAGGGGCCTGGAGACGCAACGCCGGGCATTGGGGACCCCTGAGCCTCAGCGCCAGATTCACCCTGCTGCCCCGCCGCCACTCAGGCCGCTAGGGGCGCCTCCAGTCATTCAGGGCGGGAGGAGGGGCAGGGCCCTTCGAGCCCCCAGCGACGTTTGAAGGCCTCCCACTTCAAAACGCTTGGGCCCACACTCCCTCTCGCTAGCGCCCTCACCTTGGCCCGCCCCTCCGCTTGCTGCACAGCAGGCAGATCAGGCCTGCCGACCTCCTGGGGGCTAACCCTAACCCTAGGTCGGCCCCCGAGGCGTCCCTCCCAAGGGACCTGGCGCCACAACGCCGGGGATTGGGGACGACCGAGCCCCAGCGTCGGACTCACCCTGCAGCCCCGCCGCCACTCAGGCCGCTAGGGGTGCTGCCTTTCATTCAGGGCGGGAGAACAGGCAGGGCCCTCCGAGGCCCCGGTGATCTTCAAAGGCCCGTTGTGCCAAAATGCCAGGGCCCACGCTTTCGCTCGCCAGCGCCTTAACCTCGGCCCGCCCCTCCGTTCACGGCCTAGCCGGAGTATTGGGCCTGACGGCCTCCTGGGAGCTAACTCTAACCCTTGGTCAGCCCCCGAGGGGCCCCTCCCAAGGGGCCTGGCACCGAACTCAGGGGATTGGGGACCCCCGAGCTGCAGCGCGGGAATCACCCTGCCGCCAAGCCCACACCGGGCCCGCTGGGGCGTCGCCGGTCATTCAGGGTTGGTAAACAGGCAGGGCCCTCGAGACTCTGGCGACTTTCGAAGGTCATCCGCACCAAAACGCTGGGTCCCAAGCTCGCGCTCACCAGTGCCCTCAACTCGGCCCGCCCCTCCGCTCACTGCAGAGTTGGTGGATCCGGCCTACCGGCATCCTGGGGGTAACTCTAACCCTACGTTGGCCCCAGAGGGGCCCATCTGAAGGGGACTGCCGCCGCAACGCCGGGGATTGGGGACCCCCAAGCCTCAGCACCGGAATTACCTTGCCGCCCCGCCGCCACCCAGGCTGCTAGGGCTGCCATCGTTCATTCAGGGTGGGAAAATGGGCAGGGCCCTCCGAGCCCTCGGTGAACTTCGATAGCAGCCACGCTAAAACGCTGGGGCCCACGCTCCTGCTCGCCAGCGCCCTCACCTCGGCCCGCCCCTCCGCTCCCCGCACAGCAGCGGATCGGGCCTGCCAGCCTCCTGGGGGCTAACCCTAACCCTAGATCGGCCCACGAGGGGTCCCTCCCAAGGGGCCTGGCGCCGCAACGCCGGGGATTGGGGACCACCGAGTCGCAACGCTGGACTCACTCTTATGCCCCGCCGACACCCGGGCCCCTAGGGTGCCGCTGATCGTTCAGGGCGGGAGAATGGGCAGGGCCCTCTGAGCCCTCGGCGACTTTCGATAGCAGCCTGTGCCAAAACGCTGGGGCCCACGCTCCCGCTCGCCAGCGCCCTCACCTCGGCCCGCCCATCCGCTCGCCGCACAGCAGCGGATCGGGCCTGCCGGCCTTCTGGGGGCTAACCCTAACCCTAGGTCGGCCCCCAAGTGGTCCCTTCCAAGGGGCCTGGCGCCACAACGCTGGGGATTTGCGACCCCCAAGCCCCAGTGCCGGACTTACCCTGCCGCCCCGCAACCACCCGGGCCGCCAGTGGCGCCACTGGTCATTCAGGGTGGAGGACCGTGCAGGGCGATCCGAGCCCCCAGCGTCCTTCAAAGGGCCCCCACGCCAAAACGCTTGGGCCCAGGCTCCCGCTCACCAGCGCCCTCACCAGGGCCCGCCCCTCCGCTCGACGCACAGTGGGCAGATAGGGCCTGCCGGCCTTCTGGGGGCTAAACCTAACCCTAGGTCAGCCCCCGAGGGGCCCCTCCCAAAGGGCCTGCACCACAAAGCCGGGGATTGGCGACCCCCGTGCCCCAGCACCAGACTCACCCTGCCGCCCTGCTGCCACCTGGGCCGCTAGGGGCGCCACCAGTCATTCAGGGCGGAGAAACAGGCAGGGCCCTCCGAGACGCTGGCAAACTCTGAATGCCCCTGAGTCAAAATGCTTTGGCCCATGCTCCCACTCGCCAGCGCCCTCACCTCGGCCCGCCCCTCCGCTCACTGCACAGCTGGCGGATCGTGCCTGTCATCCTCCTGGGGGCAATCCCTAACCCTAGTT
This sequence comes from Ursus americanus, assembly GCF_024610735.1. Taxonomy (NCBI): domain Eukaryota; kingdom Metazoa; phylum Chordata; class Mammalia; order Carnivora; family Ursidae; genus Ursus; species Ursus americanus. The sequence goes on from NW_028273663.1 coordinate 389,440, forward strand.
TGCCCCCCGAGGGGCCCCTCTCAAGGGGACTGGCGCTGAACGCTGGGGATTGGGGACCCCCGAGCCTCAGCACCGAACTCACCCTGCTGCCCCGCTGGCACCCGAGCCGCTAGGGGTACCGCCATTCATTCAGGGTGGGAGAACGGGCAGGGCCCTCCGAGCCACCGATGACCTTCGAAGGCCCCCCACGCCAAAACGCTGAGACCCACGCTCCCATCGCCAGCGCCCTCACCTCAGCCCTTCCCACCGCTCACTGCAGAGCTGGCAGATCAGGCCTGCTGGCCTCCTGGGGTCTAACCCTAACCCTAACTCTAAACCTAAACCCTAAACCCTAACCTTAACCCTAACCCCTAAACCTAACCCTACCCTCAACCCTACACCTTCCCCTAAACCTACCCCTAACCCGTACCCTAACCCTTACCCTAACCCTAAACCGTACCCTAACCTGTACCCTAACCCGTATTCTAACCGTAACACATACCCTATCCTGTACCCTAACCCTAACACGTACCCTAATCCGTACCCTAACCCTAACCCAAACCCATACCCTAACACTATCCCTAAACCGTCCCCTAACTCGTACCCTAACCCTAAACCCTAAACCCTGAACCTAACCCGTACCCTAACCCTAACCCGTACGCTAACCTGTAGCCTAACACTACCCGTATACTAACCCTAACCCTAAACCCTAACCCTAACCAGTACCCTGCCTTAACACTAACCTGCAGCCTATCCCGTACCTTAACCCTTACCCTAACCCATACCCTAACCCTAACCCGGACCCTAACCCATACCCTAACCCGAACCCTAACCCTAACTAGTAACTTAACCTGTACCCTAACCCATACCCTAACCCTAAACCGTACCCTAAACCTAACCCGTTCCCTAAACCGTACCCTAACCCTAACCCTAACCTAAACCTAACCCGTATCCTAACCCATACCCTAAACCACACCCAAACCCAAACCCGTACCCTATCCCTAACACAAAACGTAACCCTAACGATAACCCATACCCTAACCCTAACCCATACCCTAATCCATACCCTCACCCTAACCTGTACCCTAACCCTAATCCTAAACCGTAACCTAACCCGTACCATAACCCTAACCCATACCCTAACCTTAACCCATATCCTAACCCTAACCTGCACCCTAAACCGTACCCTAACCCGTCCCTAAACTGTACCCTAAAGCGTACCCTAACCTGTACCCAAACCCTAACCCATACCCTAACCCGTACCCTAACCCTAACCCGTACACTAAACCCAAATCCTAAACCCTAACCCGTACCCTAAACCCTAATCCGTACCGTAACCCATAACCCCTAACCTGTAACCCCTAAAGCCAACCCTAACCCATAACCTCACCTTACCCTAACCCTAACCCCTACCCTCACCCGAACACTAACTGTAACCCGTACACTAACCCTAACCCGTACCCTAATCTGTACCCTAACCCCGGGGATTGGGTACACCTGAGCCCCACCACGGGACTCAGCCTGCCACCCCTCAGGAAACCATGCCCCTTGGGACGCCGCAGAGCATCCCGTGCAGAATTAGTAGGGCCCCCCTGAGCCCCCAGCGATCCTCGGCGGCCCCCTACACCCCAACTCTGAGGCCCACGCTCATCCCGCCCCGCGCCTTCCCTTCAGCCTGCCACCAAGCTCGTCGCAGAGCCGGCAGATCAGTCCTGCCCAGTTCCTGGGGCCTAGTCCTGACCCTAGGTCGGCTAGGGAGGGCCCCTCCCCCGGGGCCCAGTGCCGCAGCCCCGGGGACTGGGGACACCTGAGCCCCACTGCAGGACAAAGCCTGCGACCCCGCAGGAAACCGTGCCCCTTGGGAGGCTGTAGAGCATTCAGGGTGGGAGAACCGGGAGGGCCCCCAGAGCCCCCGGAGAACTTCAGCGATCCCTAAGCCCCAACCTTGATGCCCATGCTCACCCCACCCCGTACCCTCACCTCAACCCGTGGCAGAGCTCGCCACATAGCGGGCAGATCTGGCCTGCGGGGTTCCTGGGCCCCAACCCTAACCCTAGTTCATCTGTGGAGGGGCCCCTCCCCAGGAGCCTGGAGCCGCAGCCACGGGGATTCGGGACACCTGAGCCCCACCGCAGGACTCAGTCTGCCACCTTGCAGGAAACCGTGCCCCTTGGGAGGCCATAGAGCATTCAGGGCGGGAGAACCAGGAGGGCCCCCCTGAGCCCCCAGCGAACTTTGGCGGCCTCCCGCACCCCAACCCTGAGGCCCACGCTCACCCTCCCCACACCCTCACCTCAGCCTGTGTAGCTCACCATACAGCCAGCAGATCGGGCCTGCGGGGCTCCTGGGGCCTAACCCTAACCCTAGGTCAGCCGCGGGTTTGGCGGCCTCCCCAGGAGCCTTACACCGCAGCCCCGGGGAATTGGGATACCTGTGCCCCGCCTCAGGACTCAGCTTGCCAGTCCACAGGAAACCGTGCCCCTTGGGGCGCTACAGAGCATACAGGGCACGAGAACTTGGGGAGGCCCCCGGAGCCCGTCCCCACCTTTGGCAACCCCCGTGCCCCAACCCTGAGGCCCATGCTCACCCTCCCCCATGGCCTCATCTCAGCCCTCCACGGAGCTCGCCGCACAGCTTGCTAGATTGGCCCTGCCGGGCCCCTGGACCCTAACCCTTACCCTAGTTTGGCCACAGAGGGGCCCATCCCCAGGATCCTGGCGCCCAACTCCGGGGGATTGGGGACACCCAAGCCCCACCGTAGGACTCAGCCTGCAGCCCACAGGAAACTGTACCGTTTTGGGGCACAATAGAGCATTCAGGGCAAGAGAACTGGGACACCCCCTCAGAGCCCCTGCTGGTGAACCCCGACCTTTGTGAGCCCTTCCGGATCAAACCCCAAGGCTCACAGTCACCCGCCCTTGTGCCCTCATCTCAGTCGGCCTGGGAGTTCTCTGAGCACTGGGCAGTTCGCACCTGCTGTCTCTTGAGGCCTAACCTAACCCTGGGTCTTCTGCTGAGGGTCCCCTCCCCGTTTGCCTGGCTCCAAGGTACCAGGCATTGGGCTCACCTCTGCACGACTAGAGGACTCAGCCTGCCCCACTGCAGGAAACTGTCCGTTTGGGGCTGCAGAAAGGATTCATAGCAGGAAAATCGGAGGGCCTCCCTCAGCCCATCCCAGGGAACCCCCACTTTCAGAGATCTCCCCGGATCCAATTAGTAGCTTCACACTGACCTTTAAACTTGCTCTCCATGGAGATCTTTTGAAATTCTCCACAATTCCAACCGATGGCATCATCCAGCTTCAGTGCCTTACCCAGCTTTAGGTCTTGAGATGGATTAAAATGGGAAGTCATTTCACTGATGACGATGTACTGGTGACCAAAAGATACATGCATAAATGCTTCATATCACTTGGCTTCAGGGAAATGCAAATCTAAACCCCTATAGATGCCATATCACACGAGGCCGAATATCTAAAAATAAGAAGACATGAAACTATACATGTTGGAGAGGATGTGGAGAAACGGGAACCCTCTTACACCCCTGTGCGAATGCAGTCCGGTACAGCCACTCTGGAAAATGGTACGGAGTTTCCTCAAGACGTTATAAATAAAGCTACCCTATGTCCCAGCAATTGCACTACTGGGGATTTACCCCAAAGAGACAGAGGTAGTGAAGACGGGACACATGCACCCCAGTGTTCATAGCAGCAATATCCATAATAGACAAGCTGTGGAAAGAGTGCAGATGAGCATGGACAGATGAATGGATAAAGAAGATGTGGATCATATATATAATGGAATATTACTCAGCCATCAGAAAGGATGAATACTTACCATCACACCGACCTGGGTGGAGCTGGAAGGTATTATGCTGAGTGGAATAAGCCAATGAAAGAAAGACAATGATCATATGCTTTCACTCCTATGTGGAATATCAGAAACAGGGAAGAAGACCATAGGGAGGGAAAATAGAAAGGGAAGTCATCAGAGGGAGAAAACCCATGATAGACTCTTAACTATCGCAACAAACTGATGATTGCTGGAGGAGAAGTTGGGGGGGGGGTAACTGGGTGAGTGGCATTAAGGAGGTCACACAATACAATGAGCACTGGGTGTTCCACACGACTGGTAATTTATTGAAGACTACATCTGAAACTAATGATGTACTGTAAATTGGCTAATTGAATTTAAATTAAAGAATAAAAGACCTCGAATAAACAATCCTAAACATTTGTATGGAACCACTAAAGATACTGAACAGCCAGTGCAATGTGGAAAAGAAAAACAAAGCTGGAGGACTCACAATTTCAGATTTCAGGTTATACTACAAAGCTGCAGTCATCCTAACAAGAGAGTACGGCACAAAAATAGACACAGCGACCAAAGGAACAGGATACAAGTTCAAACAGAAACCCACAATTATGTGGTCCATGAATCTTCCACAAGGCAAGCAATGATATCAAAAGGGAAAAGGACAGTCTCTACAACAAATGGTGTTGGGAAAACTAGACAGCTACGCACAAAAGAATGAAATTAGACTGCTTTCTTACACAATACAGACAAACACAAAACAGTTTCAAGACCTCAATATGAGACCTAAATCCACAAAAATTCTACAGGAGGGAAGACAGTAACTTCTTGACATGGACCATACCAACGTTTTTCTAGACTGTCTCCTGAGGCAAAGGAAATGAAAGCAAAAATAAACTATTGGGAATAGAGCAAAATAAAAAGTTTCCACATGGCAGAAGAACAATGAAAACGTAAAAATAATAAGACAACCTACTCAAAGGGAGAAGATGTTTGCAAAGATCATATGCAATAAAAGGATAGTGTCCAAAACATAGAACTGATACTACTCGACCCCCAAAAAACAAATAATTCAGTTAAAAAATAGGCAGAAGACATGAACAGACATTTCTCCAAAGAAGAAATACAAATGGCCAACAGTCCCGTGAAAAGATGTTCACCATCACCCATCATCAGGAAAATGTAAATCCAAAGGACAATGAGGTATTACCTCACACCTGTCAGAATGGCTAACATCAAAAGCACAAGAAAGAGCAGGCGTTGGGAGGATGTGGATAAAGGGGAATCCTCGCGAACCGTGGGTGGGAATGCAAACTGTGATGGCCACCGTGGAAAACAGTATGAAGGTTCCTCAAAAAATTAAATATAGAACTACCCTACGATCCAACAATCACACTACTGGTATTTGCCCAAAGACTATGAAAACAGCAACTTAAAAGGATACGTGCACCCCTATGTTTCTTGCACCTTTATTTACAATATCACAATATGGAAGCAACCCAAGTGTCTGTAGAAAAATTGACAAATGAGATGATAGATGTGTGTATTCACACACACACACACACACACACACACACACACACACACACACACACAATGGAGTATTACTAGGCTTGAATGAAACCTTGCCATTTGCAGCCACATGGATGGAGCTAGAGAGTATTATCCTAACTGAAATCAGTCAGTCAGAGAAAGACAAATCCCATATGATGTCACTCTTATAGGGAACTTAAAAAACAAACAAAACTAAAGAAATAAAAGAGAAAAAGGAGACACACTAAAATACAAACTCGTAACAAGAGAGAACAAACGGATGGTTACCAGAGAGGAGGAGGTGCATAGAGGGATGAGTGAAATAGATGAAGCGGATTAAGAGGACACTTTTCTGGATGACCACTGAGTAATATATAGAATTACTGAATCACTCTCTTGTACACCTGAAACGAATGTAACACTGTATGTTAGCTCTACTGGAATTAAAATAAATTTTTTAAAAAGATTTTTCTTTCAGGAACCTCTTTGAAAAAGCTTTTCCTCTGCAATGTGCATAAGCCCTACTTGGGAGGATTCACTCTACAATAATTATTCACTCTATGCCTCGAATTCAGATTTCACTGAGTTCTTACTGTGGATCCCAGCCCACGGGAGCCATGGTCCTTTTCTGTCCAGGCTCAGCACCTATGCCTTCAAGATTGGAAGTAGAGACACATGTCACTTCACAGTCCAGAAAGCTATTACTGTTTCTGTTTCAGTGTGAGAGAGTCACAGACTTTGGGACAGGTTTCAGAGCAGGTTTATTATGGATCCTGGATCTCTACTTCAATGTTCATTACCTGGATCCATTTGGCTAATAGGTTCCCTGTGGATGGGCTTGCTTCCAAGCACATACATGGAAGATGCAAAGGTGGGTGGGCTTGGTGCGGGACAGGAAGAAGACCAAAATCAGACAAGGGTCCGACCCCTCCCCTGATCCAGGAACTGCTACAGGAGAGGGTATGGGAGGTAGAATCCATGCGAAACTCCAAGGTCACCAGCTGAACACAGGAGGCATAGGTCAAGGGATCTGGAGATGCAGGGGTTGAAGGCTGCTCTGAGCTACCTCTGGGAGGAAGGGAGGGAAGGAATGGGGAGACACTGCCTGCCCCTGGCCTATGCCAGCTGCCCACCGCTCCGACACGCATCCGTCTACACAGCTGACACACAGCCTGGGCTCAGGATGGGCTGGCTCGGGTCCCTCAATCCTCAGTGGGACAGCTGGCCCCAGGGCTCAGAGACAGGCTGAGGGAGATGAGAGGGAAAGCTGCCCCACCCAGGTCATCCCCTCCTTGAGCAGACAGCCCTTCAGAACTGCTAAAAAAAAAAGAAAAAAAAAACCCACTAACGGCGTTGAAAGACATGCCATGGATGAACTAAGGCATAGAGATATGTAAAATAACATTCACTTTTAAGTTCAGAGCTGTCATCTCAGGAAGTGGGGAGAGCTTCCCTGAAGAAGACTGAGGGGAGGGCAGGCCATGCTGAAAAGGGAGACATGGCTCTCCTGATTGGGGACCTGCAGCCCCCTCCCAGGGCAGGACATCATCCTCCCATCACACGAGATCCAAGGAAGTGTTCCATCAGGGCCAGATATTTGTCTCGAGAAGGCTACCCTGGCATCGGACTGCACAGGGCACCAGGGACGAGGGCCAGATGGAGGACGGACAATACCCCGGAGGCCATGGGGCAAGAGCAGAGGCACACGACCTTGAAGATGATGATGAAAAGCAGGAGGTGGCAGCATGGAGCCGGCCCGAAAGTGCCATGGGAGCAGTGCCCACAGCTACACTGACTGGGGGCCTTCTGTGCCAGGAGTGGCTGACTTCAGTGGGCTCCAGACTAGTCCTGACCACAAGTCTAGGAAGTGTGCACCACCCCCGGCCTCCTCTCCCCTTGCAGCTGCTAGGAATCACGGTCACAGACCCTGGTCAGCTTTCGTGGAAACCAAGCAGTGGCTCCCCCGCGTGCTGCACCTCTGGTGGTGGTCCAGTGCGACCCTCGTGCCTGGCCAGACACTGATGTCTACCTGTCTCCACACAAATCCACAGACAGGAGGGTGTCCCTGAATTCCACAGCACCTTATGAAACAGATCCACGGAACCCAACACCCAGTGGGTCACTCGGGACCTCACCTATGAGGTCATGGAGCTCACCATACCCTATTTCCGTCACTTCCCACAGAAAGCCTGGTTCTGATCCCCCACAATACCATACATCCTGGTTGCTGACCTGGGGTCATGCCATGAACCCACATGGCACCTTTCTTTTAGAGAAGCCTATGCCTACACCTCCTAGAAAATATTTCTAATGAAGTACAAGTCCATCAGGACTACGGTGTGAACGGTAGCACACAGCCTGCATGGTAGTAGTCAGTAATTCTAACAAGGGTTAACCCCACCCCCCGTCTCACAAAACCTTCCTCCGTCCCCACGGAACTCATGGTCTGCCCTCAGAAAACCCTCCAGGAAACAAACCTTTCATCTGAATGCTCTCTTCAGCTTCTGCTACAAATCTTGTCCAACCACAATGATATGAAACTAGAAATCAGTCTCAAGAAAAAAATGGGACAGTCAAAAACAGGTGGAGATTGGGGGGCCTGGGGGGCTCAGTCATTAAGGATCTGCCTTCAGCTCAGGTCGTGATCCCAGGAGCCTGGGATCTAGCCCCGAATCAGGCTCCTTGCTCAGTGGGAAGCCCGCTTCTCCCTCTCCCACCCCCCTGCTTGCGTTCCCTCTCTCGCTGTCTCACTCTCTGCCAGATACTTAAATAATCTTAAAAAAAATATGTGGAGATTTAACAACATGCTACTGAACAACCAACAGTCAAAGAAGAAATCAAAAAAAATTTAGAAGTACCTTGACACTGATGAAAAAGACAACCTACAAAAACTTATGGGATGCAGCAAAAGTAGCTCTACGGGGGGGACGTTCATAGAAATTCAAGTCTTCATCAATCCATGAGAATGCTCTCCAATAAACAGCCTGATTTCTGTGGTAAAGAAGTAGAAAAAAAAAAACAGCAAACAAAGCCCCAAATTAGTAGAAATAAGGAAATAACAAAAAGGAATGCATAAATAAATCCAACAGAGACTAAAAAGACAAAAAAAAAAAAACACACACACACAATGAAAATGAGAGCTGCCTTTTTTGGAAAGATAAACAAAACTGACAAACTTAGCTAGACTCACCAAGAAAGACAGAGGACTCGAATGCAATCAGGAAAGAAAGATAATGGATTCCTGTCTCATATCAAAATCAAAAGAACTCTTCAACCTTGGACACAACAACTTCTTGCAAGCCACGTCTCTAAAGGCAAAGGAAATAAAAGCAAAAATGAACTATTGGCACTTCATCAAGATAAAAAGTTTCTGCACGGCAAAGCAAATGATCAACAAAACAAAAAGGCAACCTATGGAATCGAAGAAGATATCTGCAAATGATATTACAGATAAAGGGCTGGTATCCAAGATCTATAAAGAACTCCTCAAACTCGACACCCAAAAAATGGGCAGAAGACACAAAGAGATACTTGTCCAGAGAAGACATACAAATGGCCAACAGACACATGAAAAAATGCTCCACATCACTTGCCATCAGGCAAATACAAATCAAAACTACAATGAGATACCACCTTACACCAGTTAGAATGGTTAAAATTAACAAGGCAGGGGGCACCTGGGTGGCACAGCGGTTAAGCGTCTGCCTTCGGCTCAGGGCGTGATCCCGGCATTATGGGATGGAGCCCCACATCAGGCTCCTCCGCTATGAGCCTGCTTCTTCCTCTCCCACTCCCCCTGCTTGTGTTCCCTCTCTCGCTGGCTGTCTCTATCTCTGTGGAATAAATAAATAAAATCTTGAGAAGAAATTAACAAGACAGGAAATAAAAAAAAGTCAGAGAGGATGCGGAGAAAGGGGAGCCCTCTACCACTACTCGTGAGAATTCAAGCTGGTACAGCCACTTTTGAAAACAATATGGAGATTCCTCAAGACGTTGAACACAGAGCTATCCTACGACCCACCAATTGCACTACTGGGTATTTACCCCATAGACACAGAGTAATGAAAAGAAGGGGCACCTGTATCCCAATGTTCATAGCAGCAATGTCCCTAATAGCCAAACTGTGGAAGGAGCCAAGATGTCCTTCAGCAGATGAATGGACAAAGAAGATGTGGTTCATCTATACAATGGAATATTACTCAGTCATCAGAAAGGATGAATACCCACCATTTGCACCAACGTGGATGGACCAGGAGGGGATTATGCTAAGTGAAATTAAGTCAAGCAGAGAAAGACAATTATCATATCGTTTCACTCCTATGTGGAATGGAAGGAATAGCATGGAGGACATTAGGAGAAGGAAGGGAAAAGTGAAGGTGGGGAATGAGAGGGGGAGATGAACCATGAGAGACTATTGACACTGGGAAACAAACTGAAGGTTGCAGAAAGGGAGGGGTAGGGGAATGGGTTATCCTGGTGATGGGTATTAAGGAGGGCACGTGTCATAATGAGCACTAGGTGTTATATGCAAACAATGAATCCTGGAACACTACATCAAAGACAAATGAAGTACTGTAGGGTGACTAACATAATTTTAAAAAAAGAGAAAGATATGAAATCCATACAGGAAAACTGTCACTATTTGCAAATGACATGAAATCCCAAAGGATTCCACACACACACACACACACACACACACACACACAAAAAACTGTTAGAATAAACAAATTCAAGAAAGCTGCAGGATATAAAGTCAATATACAGAGACCTGTTGTCTTTATTTTTTTTTCAGATTTTATTTATTTATTTGACAGGAAGAGAAAAAGCACGAGCCGGGGGAGTGTCAGAAAGACGGAGAAGCAGACCCTCGCTAAGCGGGGAGCCCAACACGGGGCTCGATCCCAGAACTCTGACCTGAGCAGAAGGCAGACGCTTCACCTATGGAGCCACCCAGATGACCCAACTTCTTGCATTTCTGTATACTGATGACACACTTTCGCAAAGAGAAATTAAAAAAGCAATGCCATTTACAATTGCATCAAAAAAAAAAAATCTAGGAATAAAAGTAACCAACAATGAGAAAGACATAGTACACTCAACACATGGCAGAAAAGAAATGAAAAACATGTGTGTCGAGGGGGGCAGAATGTATGGGTCAGAGATTTGGAAGGCAACACAAACAAATGGAAGCATACGCCATGCTCCTTAACTGGAAGAGTTAATTATGTGAACATGTCCATCGTACCCAAAGCAATCGACAGATGTGATGAAATCCCCATCTGAATTCCAGTGGCATTATTCGAGGAAATAGAAAACAGTCCTCAAACTTGTATGGAATCACAAAAGACCCCAAATACCCAAAGCAACCTGGAGAAAGAAAGGTGCAGTCAACACACTCCTGGATTTCAAGCTAGATTACAAAGCTGTTGTCATCAAAACAGGATGGTACTGGCAGAAACACAGACACCAGGTCAGTGGAACAGAACAGAAAGCTCAGAAACTTACCCACACGTAGATGATCCTAACTTACGACACAGCAGCAGAAGATATGCCATGAGGGAAGGACTGTCTCTTCAGTGAGCGGTAACAGGCAAACTGGACACTAAATGCAGAAGAATATAACTGGGTCACTTTCTTACACCACACACAAAATTTTTAATGGATGAATGATTTGAACATAAGACCCGAATCCATAAACCTCCAAGAAGACACAGGTACTAAGTCTCTCGACATTGGTTTTGGCAAAGAGTCTTCAGATCGGACACCAAATGCAAAGGCAACAAAAGCAAAAATAAACAAGTGGAACAACATCAAACTGAAATCTTCCACACGGCAAAAGAAACCATCAAAAACTTAAAAGGCCACTGACCCAATAAGAAAAAAATATCTGCGAATCATATGTGTGAGAAGAGGCTAATATCCAAAATGCACACAACACTCATACAAATCAAAACAAAAAAAACTGTATAAAAAATGGGGTGAATATGTGAATAGATACTGTCCAAAGATGGCACACAGGTGCCAACAGACAGACAAAGTTGTTCGACATCACTAATCATCGTCAGGGAAACATCAGTCAAACCCACAATCGGCTATCCCCTCACAACTGTTGGAACAGCAATTGTCCCAGAGACAGACACCAGGTGGGGTCAAGGGTGTGCAGACGAGGAGACACTGTGCGCTGTTGGTGGGAATGGAAATTGGTGCAGCCACTGTGACAAACGGTATGGAGGTTCCTGAAAAAATAAATACAACTACCACATGACCCAGTAATGGCTCTACTGAGTATTGATTTGGAGAACACAAAAATACTGCCTCAAAAAGACAGATGCACTCCCACGTTCACTGCAGCATTATTCACAATAACCAGACATGGAAACACAGACCTTGGGGGCCTTATGCCAAGTAACTCAGACACAGAAAGACAAATACCAGATGCTCTCATGTACATTCCACGTGGAATAAACAAATACTGAACGCATAGATACTGAGAGCAGATTGGTAGGTGCCAGATTCGGGGATGGGGTGGTAGAAACGGGTGAAGGTGGTCCAAGTCTCAATGTTTGAGTGAGAAAATCCGACAGTCATGAAATGTTCTGTCCAGCATGGAGACTAAAACTAACCCCGCAGCATGGGGTATAGGTTTCCCTGCTCTTTGAAAGTACAGGGCTTCTGAGAAACCTTGCACAGCAGAAATGGTGTAAAGAAGGAATGACCATTCATTTACACGGAAAAATTGGACAGTGTGCTCAGACTCCAAGATTCCTTCTCTTTGGCTTTTCTTAGGCCTCAGGACACAAGTTTCTAACGGAGGCCCAGCATAAATGAAGATAAAGCACAGCAGAGGCTCACAGACACAATTCAAAGTGCTGGTGGCTGGATGCGGAGAGCGGTTCCCAGCGGAAGGAGCTGGTTGGGGTGCACGCCGCCTCTGTCGTGCTTCTCCCCAAAACAGATGCTGAACGCGATTCTCACTGTTCACCTTTTTTCATAAGAGGGAAATCCTCTTTAGGTCTCTTCCTCTCACTGAAGCTGGGTAATAACGTAGTTCTTTCAAGAAAGCCAAGTGTCTTACTGTGAACGTTTAAAAGCTGGGGGATACTTGTACTTGAGCATTGCTGAGGGAGGAGATGTGAAAGGTTCTCCCAGACACAAACCTCAGCAGATCCACCGGGAAAGGCACCTTCCTCAGCATGCGGAACACGGACTACCTCCTTACCCCAGAAACCCTCTCCTTCCCCTCGATCAGGACAACCCACAACAGCTGGGAGTTACCCCAATTCCTCCGTTCTCCTGTTCCTAATAGCTAACTCATCAGCAAATCCTGTGAGCTCCATCCTCAAAATGGACCCAGAATAGGTCTAACCACTCCATCCAAGGCCACCTGTCTGGTCCACAGTGCCTGAGTTCCTGGAAAAGCTTCGTCATTGACCTGCCTTGCCATCTTCAACCCTCTGTCATCTGTTCTCAACGCTGTAGCCACGATGGCCTAGTGAAACAGGGTCTCAGGGGGTTATAGCCCTGGAATGGCTTTCTGTCGCCCTCTGTCACCTCCCTGAGGTCATGTCCTCAGCTGTCCCCTGTGGCCACAGGGCCTTCTTGCTGCTCCTGGACATATCTGGAATTCTCCTGCCCCAGAGCCTTTGCACATGCTTTCCCTTCTGTTTAGAATGCTCTTGATGTGTTCTCACTCGCCTTCTGAGAAGTCTGAATTGGAGTGACAGGGACAGAAGGTGAGGCTGTGTGTGTTGGGTGAGGCTGGTGGCCCAGAAAAAGGTTTTCTGCCAGCTCTCCACCTGTGCCTCACTTGTCCTCAGCCAGGAACTTGCACACAGCCCTCACCTGTCACAACTCTCACACAGGAGACCCACAGCCACCCCTGGAGCCCACCCTGCCCACACCCTGCTGCAGAATGCATTCAGCTCTCCTCTGGGACCCCTGTCAGCTTTACCCAGACCTGGAACTCCCCCGTCTCCTGCAAAGCTCCCGGATTCCCCCTCTTCTTGCAAAATCACACTGGCGCAAGGCTTTCATGAGAAAGCTATAATGCTAACTAATGAAAGGTTCACACCTACTTTCCCCTTCTGTTGCCTTTCTCTCCTTCTGTCCTACCTGTGCAAACTGTAACATATCAGTGGAACATGAACATGCTCTGAGATCTGAATCTTTCATTGCAGCTTTCTGAGGACTCCTTATGTGATAAGAAACTAGTGTATCTTACAACAGGGTGTTTTACAACTATCATCTATAGAACAGTACAGCCCAAATCACTACAATTTTACCTCACTCCTCATGAAGCAGAACACTTTTTCCTTTCTTCTTTTACTTAAATTCCAGTTAGTTCACATGCCATGGAATATTCGCTTCAGGGGTAGGATTTAGTGATTCCTCACCTGCATACAGTACCCAGTGCTCATCACAAGCGCCCTCCTTAATACCCCTCACCCATTTAACTCTTCCCCCCACGCCCCTGTCCTGCAGCAACACTCAGTTTGTTCTCCAAGGTTGAGTCTATTTCCTTGTTTGCCTTTCTCATCACCCCTCAACTCTGTTCATCTGTTTTCTTTCTGAAATTCCACAAGCGTGAGAGCATAGGATATTTGTCTTTCCTCACTAATTTTGCTTAGCTTAATACACTCTAGATCCATCCACATCCTTGCAAATGGTAAGATTTCATTCTTTTTGAAGCTGGGTCATATTCCTCTATATATACACATATATACATATATACATATATATACGTATCCCACATCTGCTTTATCCATTCATCAGTGCATGGACTTTGGGATTCTCTCCATAGTTTGGCTACTGTGGACATTGTTGCTATAAACATCATGGTGCATGTACCCCCTTCGAATGTGCATTTTTGTATCTTTTGGGTAAGCACCTAGGAGAGCAACTGCTGGATCATGTGGTTGTTCAATGTTTAACTTTTTGAGGAACCCCCACACTGTTTCCCAGACTGTCTGCACCACTCTGCATTCCCACCAACAGGATGGGAGGGTTCCCCTTTAAGCAGAACATTATCTGCTGGCAATTTCATAAGAGGAAACAAAACCTCTGCGAGATGCACCCAGGGTCAGGCAAGCAGTTGCAGAATTCACCCCAAGGCTCCTGACGCCAAGCCCCTTGAAGCCACCAGCATGCCACTATCCAAAAGAATTCCCAGACTCTCCTTCTGACTCCACCACCAAAGAAACTACAGACAGAATATGGCACCTCAAAATATCGAGATAATAGTAAAACTAGAAAGTCAAGCTCAACTTTTAAACAGGAACAGGCCCATTTGGATAATTTTGAATTTTCCCTCCACCCTAATTTTAACTCTTCTGATGAATAAACTAATCAATGATGAAACATCACCTTTGTCAAATGACATCATCCAAGTCTGTATCAGATGAAAAAAAGCCATCTAACTCTAGATGCTGGCCACTCAACCATATCTTAGGCCCAATTGAATAAACATTGTTAGATGAAGGAACAAATTAGATGTTACAAACAGGCACAGAGTGAATCTCACCTTCCCTTTCTAATAAAAGAGGGTTCCTAGGAAACAGATAGTCAAAATACATTTGTAAGCAATAAATGGACAGAGAAATTGTGATCCCCTGCAAAGTTCTACCTGCAGGGAAACTAAGTAATTCTTGCACCAAACCCAGAATGCTGACAGCTACTTCAATTTTACTTTGTGGCTCAACTAGAGAAAAGAGAAAAGCCCAGGAGGTTTTGGGATAATGAGAGGTTTTACCTCCAGTCCTGACATAGATAGGACATTATGCCAAAACAGCTGTGTTTTCTCTGAACACTGGCGTCCTGTGACAAGCTGCCTCCCTGACTCAGATGCTGACGTTCAAAACCTCGGGTCTCATGGAGCCAGAGCAGAGAAGTGCTGTCAGCTGGGGAGAAGAAGGCACCTCTGACCTAAAGCCTGCACACCTGCTTCGGTTTCTGGACGAAGGGGCAACACATACTTGTTGTTTAGCAGTAATTATCTTCATTCTCAATAGACCAATGACCTTGCCTTTTCTGGAAAGCAGACTTACTCTTCTAAAGAAACCCTCAATTCGTCTATTCCCAATGCAACTAGAGTGGGGTCTGGTTTACGCCCGCCTCCAGGCCCCCACCTGGAGGATTTTCCTGCATGATTCTAACAGCCAATTACCACTAACTCGGGGGCACACGGGGCATAATGCTGAAGTTGGGGGATGACTCTGGGGCTTGCTACTGCCACACCTGTGCCTGGGGGACCAGGGCACACCCTGCTGAACTCGGGGTACTGCTCAAGATGCATCACCTGCACTGTGTCAGAGAACCGGGGGACACCCCACTGAAGGTGGGGATTCTGTGAGGTCCTTACCCGCACTCTTCCCGGGGAACAGGGGAAACCCTGAAATTCTGCAACCCATCCCACAAAAGCTCAGGTGAGTGGGCGCCCTGGAGTTCACGGGTATGGGGAATAAGGCCAGTTGAGGACATGGGGCGGAAGAGACTTTAAAGGGAAAAAGAAAACTCACCTGAGTCCCCACAATGAACCCTCTCCACGTGCCCTTCCAGAACCCTGCCTCCCACCTGGGGCGCACCCTACCCCCCGACCCCCACCCCGGGGCATGCTGCTCACTCACCAGCCCGGACCTCCGCAGGGCAACTCTCTCTCTCCCAGTGCCCCTTCTTCTGCCCCAGGTCTGCAACCCGCTGCAACTCTGGGACCGCCCACAGAGACGTAGCTCCACCCCCAAGCGGTGATTGGTCGGGGAGGGTGGTGCCCTAGCCCCTCGGATGCCGGGCAACCCGCCCTCAAGCCCCTGGAACCCTGAAAGTGCAGGGGGTCCAAGAGGCGCCTCCTCTACTCAACACCCAGCACAGGCATGGGTGGGGTCGTGGGCCGGGCTCCCCCCACACACCTGGCCCCTTCCAGGGACCCCTCTAGCTGCAGACCACCCTCAGCGTCCTGCCCCTTCCCTTTCTGCACCAGCCCTCCCTGCTGGGGTGTGCCTGGTTCTGGGCAAGGTCAGTGGCTCTCAGACCCTCCAAGGCTTGGGCTTTAGGACATGCAATGATTTCATGCATTTTCAGTATGTACATGTCAGTATGACTTTAATCTTATGGGAGCCAAAGAGGTTCTTTATTTTTTCTTATCTTCATGTTGGCATTTTTGGTTATTGTTTTCTTCTCGAAACAGATGTACAACATGTGCTTGGGGCAGAAATAGGGCCCATGCTTTGAGGTTTTGCCCAGTCATTTTGAGCCGGGTAAAATGTTAAAGGATAGCTTCCCTGGGAGCCCAGGATCAGGGCCCACAGATGATATAAGATAAACATTACTTTTATCATTATAATTGCTCCTAAATGGAGGAATTTGAGACAAAAGCACCTTTCACAAGAGTACCAAGAAATCAAAATGATGCCCACAGAAGGCTACCTGCTCCATGGTCAGCACAGGTAACAGAAGTGTTCACAGTCTCTGGACTCCTGCCCTTCTCCTGCCCAAATCTCTGAAGCACACAGACCACTTAAAATCAGAATTGTAGAACTGCTAGACACCTTAGAGATGTCTGGCACCATTCCCTTGGACTACAGTATAAAACACAGTAGCTCATTGTCACAAACTAATTTCAACATGAAGTGCCCCCTGGATGCACTAAGTTCTTTCTCTGCAAATGTTGACTAATGTAAGTCACAGTCATACCAGTTAAACACTACGATGGCTGGGAAGTCATCGTCGGTAAGGGAATATTTTAGCCATGTTTATAAGCATTGGCTCACTTTGTAGAAGAGGCTGAGCTGAGTGTTTTTAAATACTATTTCAGGTACAAGAGAGGAGTTAAGATGGCGGAGGAGTAGGGGACCCCTTTTTCACAGGTCCCCTGAGTCGAGCTGGATAGGTACCAGACCAGCCTAAACAACCACGGAATCAGCCTGAGACGCAGGAAGATACATCTGGATCTCTACAAATGAACATCTCCAGCGCTGAGTATTGAGGTACGAAGCGGGGAGCCGTGAAACCGGGCACAGATGTCGAAAGATAAACGGAAGGGGGAGGGAGCCGCCGCGTTCGGGCGCCGGGAAGCGGCAGCCACCTGCACGGGGGGGGGGGGGGGGGGGGAGCGGGCGGACTCACAGAGGGCACCCGCGAGAGAGCGGACTGAGACCGGTGAGCCGGGAGCGCGCGCCACCAGGCATCTCGCGGAACCCGGGAATCCCGTGTGCTCACGGGATCCAGACTGAGACCGGGAGGTCCCGGAGCGCATGCGGGGCAGCTGGCAGCTGGCAGGCCACCTGCACGGGGGAGCGGGCGGACTCACGGTCGGCACCCGCGAAACAGCAGACTGAGACCCTGAACCGGGTGCGCGCGCCACCAGGCTTCTCACGGAATTCCTGAATCCCGGTGTGCTCACGGGATCCAGACTGAGACCAGGAGCTTCTGGAGCGCGCGCAGGGCGGCTGGCGGTTGGCGGGCCACCTGCACGGGGGAGCGGGCGGACTCGCGGTCGGCACCCACGAAACAGCAGACTGAGACCCTGAACCGGGTGCGCGCGCCACCAGGCTTCTCACGGAACTCCGGAATCCTGGTGTGCTCACGGGATCCAGACTGAGACCGGGAGATCCGGGAGCGCGCGGGGGCGGCTGGCGGCTGGCGGCATTAGAAACACAAAGGACAGAGACGCGCCTGCCCTGGAAGTGAGGGCAGGGACGCCGGGTGTGGGGCGCACATCCCGGGACGCTACAGGGTTGAGCAGCACCAACAGTAACGGAGTTAAAGTGGCCAGAACATCGGTGGAGAATGGGCCGCAATCCCTCTGTTCTGTGACAATTCAGCCTCTGCTGCTCTGACTCTCAGAAGAGGCACAGCAGACCGCCAGAGAAAGCCGCCAGGGAACAAAAGCCTGGAAATACCGGCTCACAGCGTGCCCACCCCCATCCCCCCTCGCAGGGGACACGGAAACTCTACCCAAACAGGGTTGCCTGAGTATGGGCCTGGCAAAATACAAACTCTTAACAATAGAGAACAAGCGGATGGTTACCAGAGAGGAGGAGGTGGATAGAGGGATGAGTGAAATAGATGAAGCGGATTAAGAGGACACTTTTCTCGATGACCACTGAGTAATATATAGAATTACTGAATCACTCTCTTGTACACCTGAAACGAATGTAACACTGTATGTTAGCTCTACTGGAATTAAAATAAATTTTTTAAAAAGATTTTTCTTTCAGGAACCTCTTTGAAAAAGCTTTTCCTCTGCAATGTGCATAAGCCCTACTTGGGAGGATTCACTCTACAATAATTATTCACTCTATGCCTCGAATTCAGATTTCACTGAGTTCTTACTGTGGATCCCAGCCCACGGGAGCCATGGTCCTTTTCTGTCCAGGCTCAGCACCTATGCCTTCAAGATTGGAAGTAGAGACACATGTCACTTCACAGTCCAGAAAGCTATTACTGTTTCTGTTTCAGTGTGAGAGAGTCACAGACTTTGGGACAGGTTTCAGAGCAGGTTTATTATGGATCCTGGATCTCTACTTCAATGTTCATTACCTGGATCCATTTGGCTAATAGGTTCCCTGTGGATGGGCTTGCTTCCAAGCACATACATGGAAGATGCAAAGGTGGGTGGGCTTGGTGCGGGACAGGAAGAAGACCAAAATCAGACAAGGGTCCGACCCCTCCCCTGATCCAGGAACTGCTACAGGAGAGGGTATGGGAGGTAGAATCCATGCGAAACTCCAAGGTCACCAGCTGAACACAGGAGGCATAGGTCAAGGGATCTGGAGATGCAGGGGTTGAAGGCTGCTCTGAGCTACCTCTGGGAGGAAGGGAAGGAAGGAATGGGGAGACACTGCCTGCCCCTGGCCTATGCCAGCTGCCCACCGCTCCGACACGCATCCGTCTACACAGCTGACACACAGCCTGGGCTCAGGATGGGCTGGCTCGGGTCCCTCAATCCTCAGTGGGACAGCTGGCCCCAGGGCTCAGAGACAGGCTGAGGGAGATGAGAGGGAAAGCTGCCCCACCCAGGTCATCCCCTCCTTGAGCAGACAGCCCTTCAGAACTGCTAAAAAAAAAGAAAAAAAAAACCCACTAACGGCGTTGAAAGACATGCCATGGATGAACTAAGGCATAGAGATATGTAAAATAACATTCACTTTTAAGTTCAGAGCTGTCATCTCAGGAAGTGGGGAGAGCTTCCCTGAAGAAGACTGAGGGGAGGGCAGGCCATGCTGAAAAGGGAGACATGGCTCTCCTGATTGGGGACCTGCAGCCCCCTCCCAGGGCAGGACATCATCCTCGCATCACACGAGATCCATGGAAGTGTTCCATCAGGGCCAGATGTTTGTCTCGAGAAGGCTACCCTGGCATCGGACTGCACAGGGCACCAGGGACGAGGGCCAGATGGAGGACGGACAATACCCCGGAGGCCATGGGGCAAGAGCAGAGGCACACGACCTTGAAGATGATGATGAAAAGCCGGAGGTGGCAGCATGGAGCCGGCCCAAAAGTGCCATGGGAGCAGTGCCCACAGCTACACTGACTGGGGGCCTTCTGTGCCAGGTGTGGCTGACTTCAGTGGGCTCCAGACTAGTCCTGACCACAAGTCTAGGAAGTGTGCACCACCCCCGGCCTCCTCTCCCCTTGCAGCTGCTAGGAATCACGGTCACAGACCCTGGTCAGCTTTCGTGGAAACCAAGCAGTGGCTCCCCCGCATGCTGCACCTCTGGTGGTGGTCCAGTGCGACCCTCGTGCCTGGCCAGACACTGATGTCTACCTGTCTCCACACAAATCCACAGACAGGAGGGTGTCCCTGAATTCCACAGCACCTGATGAAACAGATCCACGGAACCCAACACCCAGTGGGTCACTCGGGACCTCACCTATGAGGTCATGGAGCTCACCATACCCTATTTCCGTCACTTCCCACAGAAAGCCTGGTTCTGATCCCCCACAATACCATACATCCTGGTTGCTGACCTGGGGTCATGCCATGAACCCACATGGCACCTTTCTTTTAGAGAAGCCTATGCCTACACCTCCTAGAAAATATTTCTAATGAAGTACAAGTCCATCAGGACTACGGTGTGAACGGTAGCACACAGCCTGCATGGTAGTAGTCAGTAATTCTAACAAGGGTTAACCCCACCCCCCGTCTCACAAAACCTTCCTCCGTCCCCACGGAACTCATGGTCTGCCCTCAGAAAACCCTCCAGGAAACAAACCTTTCATCTGAATGCTCTCTTCACCTTCTGCTTCAAATCTTGTCCAACCACAATGATATGAAACTAGAAATCAGTCTCAAGAAAAAAATGGGACAGTCAAAAACAGGGGGAGATTGGGGGGCCTGGGGGGCTCAGTCATTAAGGATCTGCCTTCAGCTCAGGTCGTGATCCCAGGAGCCTGGGATCTAGCCCCGAATCAGGCTCCTTGCTCAGTGGGAAGCCCGCTTCTCCCTCTCCCACCCCCCTGCTTGCGTTCCCTCTCTCGCTGTCTCACTCTCTGCCAGATACTTAAATAATCTTAAAAAAATATGTGGAGATTTAACAACATGCTACTGAACAACCAACAGTCAAAGAAGAAATCAAAAAAAATTTAGAAGTACCTTGACACTGATGAAAAAGACAACCTACAAAAACTTATGGGATGCAGCAAAAGTAGCTCTACGGGGGGGACGTTCATAGAAATTCAAGTCTTCATCAATCCATGAGAATGCTCTCCAATAAACAACCTGATTTCTGTGGTAAAGAAGTAGAAAAAAAAAAAACAGCAAACAAAGCCCCAAATTAGTAGAAATAAGGAAATAACAAAAAGGAATGCATAAATAAATCCAACAGAGACTAAAAAGACAAAAAAAAAAAAAAAACACACACACACAATGAAAATGAGAGCTGCCTTTTTTGGAAAGATAAACAAAACTGACAAACTTAGCTAGACTCACCAAGAAAGACAGAGGACTCGAATGCAATCAGGAAAGAAAGATAATGGATTCCTGTCTCATATCAAAATCAAAAGAACTCTTCAACCTTGGACACAACAACTTCTTGCAAGCCACGTCTCTAAAGGCAAAGGAAATAAAAGCAAAAATGAACTATTGGCACTTCATCAAGATAAAAAGTTTCTGCACGGCAAAGCAAACGATCAACAAAACAAAAAGGCAACCTATGGAATCGAAGAAGATATCTGCAAATGATATTACAGATAAAGGGCTGGTATCCAAGATCTATAAAGAACTCCTCAAACTCGACACCCAAAAAATGGGCAGAAGACACAAAGAGATACTTGTCCAGAGAAGACATACAAATGGCCAACAGACACATGAAAAAATGCTCCACATCACTTGCCATCAGGCAAATACAAATCAAAACTACAATGAGATACCACCTTACACCAGTTAGAATGGTTAAAATTAACAAGGCAGGGGGCACCTGGGTGGCACAGCGGTTAAGCGTCTGCCTTCGGCTCAGGGCGTGATCCCGGCATTATGGGATGGAGCCCCACATCAGGCTCCTCCGCTATGAGCCTGCTTCTTCCTCTCCCACTCCCCCTGCTTGTGTTCCCTCTCTCGCTGGCTGTCTCTATCTCTGTGGAATAAATAAATAAAATCTTGAGAAGAAATTAACAAGACAGGAAATAAAAAAAAGTCAGAGAGGATGTGGAGAAAGGGGAGCCCTCTACCACTACTCGTGAGAATTCAAGCTGGTACAGCCACTTTTGAAAACAATATGGAGATTCCTCAAGACGTTGAACACAGAGCTATCCTACGACCCACCAATTGCACTACTGGGTATTTACCCCATAGACACAGAGTAATGAAAAGAAGGGGCACCTGTATCCCAATGTTCATAGCAGCAATGTCCCTAATAGCCAAACTGTGGAAGGAGCCAAGATGTCCTTCAGCAGATGAATGGACAAAGAAGATGTGGTTCATCTATACAATGGAATATTACTCAGTCATCAGAAAGGATGAATACCCACCATTTGCACCAACGTGGATGGACCAGGAGGGGATTATGCTAAGTGAAATTAAGTCAAGCAGAGAAAGACAATTATCATATCGTTTCACTCCTATGTGGAATGGAAGGAATAGCATGGAGGACATTAGGAGAAGGAAGGGAAAAGTGAAGGTGGGGAATGAGAGGGGGAGATGAACCATGAGAGACTATTGACACTGGGAAACAAACTGAAGGTTGCAGAAAGGGAGGGGTAGGGGAATGGGTTATCCTGGTGATGGGTATTAAGGAGGGCACGTGTCATAATGAGCACTAGGTGTTATATGCAAACAATGAATCCTGGAACACTACATCAAAGACAAATGAAGTACTGTAGGGTGACTAACATAATTTTAAAAAAAGAGAAAGATATGAAATCCATACAGGAAAACTGTCACTATTTGCAAATGACATGAAATCCCAAAGGATTCCACACACACACACACACACACACACACACACACAAAACTGTTAGAATAAACAAATTCAAGAAAGCTGCAGGATATAAAGTCAATATACAGAGACCTGTTGTCTTTATTTTTTTTTCAGATTTTATTTATTTATTTGACAGGAAGAGAAAAAGCACGAGCCGGGGGAGTGTCAGAAAGACGGAGAAGCAGACCCTCGCTAAGCGGGGAGCCCAACACGGGGCTCGATCCCAGAACTCTGACCTGAGCAGAAGGCAGACGCTTCACCTATGGAGCCACCCAGATGACCCAACTTCTTGCATTTCTGTATACTGATGACACACTTTCGCAAAGAGAAATTAAAAAAGCAATGCCATTTACAATTGCATCAAAAAAAAAAAATCTAGGAATAAAAGTAACCAACAATGAGAAAGACATAGTACACTCAACACATGGCAGAAAAGAAATGAAAAACATGTGTGTCGAGGGGGGCAGAATGTATGGGTCAAAGATTTGGAAGGCAACACAAACAAATGGAAGCATACGCCATGCTCCTTAACTGGAAGAGTTAATTATGTGAACATGTCCATCGTACCCAAAGCAATCGACAGATGTGATGAAATCCCCATCTGAATTCCAGTGGCATTATTCGAGGAAATAGAAAACAGTCCTCAAACTTGTATGGAATCACAAAAGACCCCAAATACCCAAAGCAACCTGGAGAAAGAAAGGTGCAGTCAACACACTCCTGGATTTCAAGCTAGATTACAAAGCTGTTGTCATCAAAACAGGATGGTACTGGCAGAAACACAGACACCAGGTCAGTGGAACAGAACAGAAAGCTCAGAAACTTACCCACACGTAGATGATCCTAACTTACGACACAGCAGCAGAAGATATGCCATGAGGGAAGGACTGTCTCTTCAGTGAGCGGTAACAGGCAAACTGGACACTAAATGCAGAAGAATATAACTGGGTCACTTTCTTACACCACACACAAAATTTTTAATGGATGAATGATTTGAACATAAGACCCGAATCCATAAACCTCCAAGAAGACACAGGTACTAAGTCTCTCGACATTGGTTTTGGCAAAGAGTCTTCAGATCGGACACCAAATGCAAAGGCAACAAAAGCAAAAATAAACAAGTGGAACAACATCAAACTGAAATCTTCCACACGGCAAAAGAAACCATCAAAAACTTAAAAGGCCACTGACCCAATAAGAAAAAAATATCTGCGAATCATATGTGTGAGAAGAGGCTAATATCCAAAATGCACACAACACTCATACAAATCAAAACAAAAAAAACTGTATAAAAAATGGGGTGAATATGTGAATAGATACTGTCCAAAGATGGCACACAGGTGCCAACAGACAGACAAAGTTGTTCGACATCACTAATCATCGTCAGGGAAACATCAGTCAAACCCACAATCGGCTATCCCCTCACAACTGTTGGAACAGCAATTGTCCCAGAGACAGACACCAGGTGGGGTCAAGGGTGTGCAGACGAGGAGACACTGTGCGCTGTTGGTGGGAATGGAAATTGGTGCAGCCACTGTGACAAACGGTATGGAGGTTCCTGAAAAAATAAATACAACTACCACATGACCCAGTAATGGCTCTACTGAGTATTGATTTGGAGAACACAAAAATACTGCCTCAAAAAGACAGATGCACTCCCACGTTCACTGCAGCATTATTCACAATAACCAGACATGGAAACACAGACCTTGGGGGCCTTATGCCAAGTAACTCAGACACAGAAAGACAAATACCAGATGCTCTCATGTACATTCCACGTGGAATAAACAAATACTGAACGCATAGATACTGAGAGCAGATTGGTAGGTGCCAGATTCGGGGATGGGGTGGTAGAAACGGGTGAAGGTGGTCCAAGTCTCAATGTTTGAGTGAGAAAATCCGACAGTCATGAAATGTTCTGTCCAGCATGGAGACTAAAACTAACCCCGCAGCATGGGGTATAGGTTTCCCTGCTCTTTGAAAGTACAGGGCTTCTGAGAAACCTTGCACAGCAGAAATGGTGTAAAGAAGGAATGACCATTCATTTACACGGAAAAATTGGACAGTGTGCTCAGACTCCAAGATTCCTTCTCTTTGGCTTTTCTTAGGCCTCAGGACACAAGTTTCTAACGGAGGCCCAGCATAAATGAAGATAAAGCACAGCAGAGGCTCACAGACACAATTCAAAGTGCTGGTGGCTGGATGCGGAGAGCGGTTCCCAGCGGAAGGAGCTGGTTGGGGTGCACGCCGCCTCTGTCGTGCTTCTCCCCAAAACAGATGCTGAACGCGATTCTCACTGTTCACCTTTTTTCATAAGAGGGAAATCCTCTTTAGGTCTCTTCCTCTCACTGAAGCTGGGTAATAACGTAGTTCTTTCAAGAAAGCCAAGTGTCTTACTGTGAACGTTTAAAAGCTGGGGGATACTTGTACTTGAGCATTGCTGAGGGAGGAGATGTGAAAGGTTCTCCCAGACACAAACCTCAGCAGATCCACCGGGAAAGGCACCTTCCTCAGCATGCGGAACACGGACTACCTCCTTACCCCAGAAACCCTCTCCTTCCCCTCGATCAGGACAACCCACAACAGCTGGGAGTTACCCCAATTCCTCCGTTCTCCTGTTCCTAATAGCTAACTCATCAGCAAATCCTGTGAGCTCCATCCTCAAAATGGACCCAGAATAGGTCTAACCACTCCATCCAAGGCCACCTGTCTGGTCCACAGTGCCTGAGTTCCTGGAAAAGCTTCGTCATTGACCTGCCTTGCCATCTTCAACCCTCTGTCATCTGTTCTCAACGCTGTAGCCACGATGGCCTAGTGAAACAGGGTCTCAGGGGGTTATAGCCCTGGAATGGCTTTCTGTCGCCCTCTGTCACCTCCCTGAGGTCATGTCCTCAGCTGTCCCCTGTGGCCACAGGGCCTTCTTGCTGCTCCTGGACATATCTGGAATTCTCCTGCCCCAGAGCCTTTGCACATGCTTTCCCTTCTGTTTAGAATGCTCTTGATGTGTTCTCACTCGCCTTCTGAGAAGTCTGAATTGGAGTGACAGGGACAGAAGGTGAGGCTGTGTGTGTTGGGTGAGGCTGGTGGCCCAGAAAAAGGTTTTCTGCCAGCTCTCCACCTGTGCCTCACTTGTCCTCAGCCAGGAACTTGCACACAGCCCTCACCTGTCACAACTCTCACACAGGAGACCCACAGCCACCCCTGGAGCCCACCCTGCCCACACTCTGCTGCAGAATGCATTCAGCTCTCCTCTGGGACCCCTGTCAGCTTTACCCAGACCTGGAACTCCCCCGTCTCCTGCAAAGCTCCCGGATTCCCCCTCTTCTTGCAAAATCACACTGGCGCAAGGCTTTCATGAGAAAGCTATAATGCTAACTAATGAAAGGTTCACACCTACTTTCCCCTTCTGTTGCCTTTCTCTCCTTCTGTCCTACCTGTGCAAACTGTAACATATCAGTGGAACATGAACATGCTCTGAGATCTGAATCTTTCATTGCAGCTTTCTGAGGACTCCTTATGTGATAAGAAACTAGTGTATCTTACAACAGGGTGTTTTACAACTATCATCTATAGAACAGTACAGCCCAAATCACTACAATTTTACCTCACTCTTCATGAAGCAGAACACTTTTTCCTTTCTTCTTTTACTTAAATTCCAGTTAGTTCACATGCCATGGAATATTCGCTTCAGGGGTAGGATTTAGTGATTCCTCACCTGCATACAGTACCCAGTGCTCATCACAAGCGCCCTCCTTAATACCCCTCACCCATTTAACTCTTCCCCCCACGCCCCTGTCCTGCAGCAACACTCAGTTTGTTCTCCAAGGTTGAGTCTATTTCCTTGTTTGCCTTTCTCATCACCCCTCAACTCTGTTCATCTGTTTTCTTTCTGAAATTCCACAAGCGTGAGAGCATAGGATATTTGTCTTTCCTCACTAATTTTGCTTAGCTTAATACACTCTAGATCCATCCACATCCTTGCAAATGGTAAGATTTCATTCTTTTTGAAGCTGGGTCATATTCCTCTATATATACACATATATACATATATACATATATATACGTATCCCACATCTGCTTTATCCATTCATCAGTGCATGGACTTTGGGATTCTCTCCATAGTTTGGCTACTGTGGACATTGTTGCTATAAACATCATGGTGCATGTACCCCCTTCGAATGTGCATTTTTGTATCTTTTGGGTAAGCACCTAGGAGAGCAACTGCTGGATCATGTGGTTGTTCAATGTTTAACTTTTTGAGGAACCCCCACACTGTTTCCCAGACTGTCTGCACCACTCTGCATTCCCACCAACAGGATGGGAGGGTTCCCCTTTAAGCAGAACATTATCTGCTGGCAATTTCATAAGAGGAAACAAAACCTCTGCGAGATGCACCCAGGGTCAGGCAAGCAGTTGCAGAATTCACCCCAAGGCTCCTGACGCCAAGCCCCTTGAAGCCACCAGCATGCCACTATCCAAAAGAATTCCCAGACTCTCCTTCTGACTCCACCACCAAAGAAACTACAGACAGAATATGGCACCTCAAAATATCGAGATAATAGTAAAACTAGAAAGTCAAGCTCAACTTTTAAACAGGAACAGGCCCATTTGGATAATTTTGAATTTTCCCTCCACCCTAATTTTAACTCTTCTGATGAATAAACTAATCAATGATGAAACATCACCTTTGTCAAATGACATCATCCAAGTCTGTATCAGATGAAAAAAAGCCATCTAACTCTAGATGCTGGCCACTCAACCATATCTTAGGCCCAATTGAATAAACATTGTTAGATGAAGGAACAAATTAGATGTTACAAACAGGCACAGAGTGAATCTCACCTTCCCTTTCTAATAAAAGAGGGTTCCTAGGAAACAGATAGTCAAAATACATTTGTAAGCAATAAATGGACAGAGAAATTGTGATCCCCTGCAAAGTTCTACCTGCAGGGAAACTAAGTAATTCTTGCACCAAACCCAGAATGCTGACAGCTACTTCAATTTTACTTTGTGGCTCAACTAGAGAAAAGAGAAAAGCCCAGGAGGTTTTGGGATAATGAGAGGTTTTACCTCCAGTCCTGACATAGATAGGACATTATGCCAAAACAGCTGTGTTTTCTCTGAACACTGGCGTCCTGTGACAAGCTGCCTCCCTGACTCAGATGCTGACGTTCAAAACCTCGGGTCTCATGGAGCCAGAGCAGAGAAGTGCTGTCAGCTGGGGAGAAGAAGGCACCTCTGACCTAAAGCCTGCACACCTGCTTCGGTTTCTGGACGAAGGGGCAACACATACTTGTTGTTTAGCAGTAATTATCTTCATTCTCAATAGACCAATGACCTTGCCTTTTCTGGAAAGCAGACTTACTCTTCTAAAGAAACCCTCAATTCGTCTATTCCCAATGCAACTAGAGTGGGGTCTGGTTTACGCCCGCCTCCAGGCCCCCACCTGGAGGATTTTCCTGCATGATTCTAACAGCCAATTACCACTAACTCGGGGGCACACGGGGCATAATGCTGAAGTTGGGGGATGACTCTGGGGCTTGCTACTGCCACACCTGTGCCTGGGGGACCAGGGCACACCCTGCTGAACTCGGGGTACTGCTCAAGATGCATCACCTGCACTGTGTCAGAGAACCGGGGGACACCCCACTGAAGGTGGGGATTCTGTGAGGTCCTTACCCGCACTCTTCCCGGGGAACAGGGGAAACCCTGAAATTCTGCAACCCATCCCACAAAAGCTCAGGTGAGTGGGCGCCCTGGAGTTCACGGGTATGGGGAATAAGGCCAGTTGAGGACATGGGGCGGAAGAGACTTTAAAGGGAAAAAGAAAACTCACCTGAGTCCCCACAATGAACCCTCTCCACGTGCCCTTCCAGAACCCTGCCTCCCACCTGGGGCGCACCCTACCCCCCGACCCCCACCCCGGGGCATGCTGCTCACTCACCAGCCCGGACCTCCGCAGGGCAACTCTCTCTCTCCCAGTGCCCCTTCTTCTGCCCCAGGTCTGCAACCCGCTGCAACTCTGGGACCGCCCACAGAGACGTAGCTCCACCCCCAAGCGGTGATTGGTCGGGGAGGGTGGTGCCCTAGCCCCTCGGATGCCGGGCAACCCGCCCTCAAGCCCCTGGAACCCTGAAAGTGCAGGGGGTCCAAGAGGCGCCTCCTCTACTCAACACCCAGCACAGGCATGGGTGGGGTCGTGGGCCGGGCTCCCCCCACACACCTGGCCCCTTCCAGGGACCCCTCTAGCTGCAGACCACCCTCAGCGTCCTGCCCCTTCCCTTTCTGCACCAGCCCTCCCTGCTGGGGTGTGCCTGGTTCTGGGCAAGGTCAGTGGCTCTCAGACCCTCCAAGGCTTGGGCTTTAGGACATGCAATGATTTCATGCATTTTCAGTATGTACATGTCAGTATGACTTTAATCTTATGGGAGCCAAAGAGGTTCTTTATTTTTTCTTATCTTCATGTTGGCATTTTTGGTTATTGTTTTCTTCTCGAAACAGATGTACAACATGTGCTTGGGGCAGAAATAGGGCCCATGCTTTGAGGTTTTGCCCAGTCATTTTGAGCCGGGTAAAATGTTAAAGGATAGCTTCCCTGGGAGCCCAGGATCAGGGCCCACAGATGATATAAGATAAACATTACTTTTATCATTATAATTGCTCCTAAATGGAGGAATTTGAGACAAAAGCACCTTTCACAAGAGTACCAAGAAATCAAAATGATGCCCACAGAAGGCTACCTGCTCCATGGTCAGCACAGGTAACAGAAGTGTTCACAGTCTCTGGACTCCTGCCCTTCTCCTGCCCAAATCTCTGAAGCACACAGACCACTTAAAATCAGAATTGTAGAACTGCTAGACACCTTAGAGATGTCTGGCACCATTCCCTTGGACTACAGTATAAAACACAGTAGCTCATTGTCACAAACTAATTTCAACATGAAGTGCCCCCTGGATGCACTAAGTTCTTTCTCTGCAAATGTTGACTAATGTAAGTCACAGTCATACCAGTTAAACACTACGATGGCTGGGAAGTCATCGTCGGTAAGGGAATATTTTAGCCATGTTGATAAGCATTGGCTCACTTTGTAGAAGAGGCTGAGCTGAGTGTTTTTAAATACTATTTCAGGTACAAGAGAGGAGTTAAGATGGCGGAGGAGTAGGGGACCCCTTTTTCACAGGTCCCCTGAGTCGAGCTGGATAGGTACCAGACCAGCCTAAACAACCACGGAATCAGCCTGAGACGCAGGAAGATACATCTGGATCTCTACAAATGAACATCTCCAGCGCTGAGTATTGAGGTACGAAGCGGGGAGCCGTGAAACCGGGCACAGATGTCGAAAGATAAACGGAAGGGGGAGGGAGCCGCCGCGTTCGGGCGCCGGGAAGCGGCAGCCACCTGCACGGGGGGGGGGGGGGGGGGGAGCGGGCGGACTCACAGAGGGCACCCGCGAGAGAGCGGACTGAGACCGGTGAGCCGGGAGCGCGCGCCACCAGGCATCTCGCGGAACCCGGGAATCCCGTGTGCTCACGGGATCCAGACTGAGACCGGGAGGTCCCGGAGCGCATGCGGGGCAGCTGGCAGCTGGCAGGCCACCTGCACGGGGGAGCGGGCGGACTCACGGTCGGCACCCGCGAAACAGCAGACTGAGACCCTGAACCGGGTGCGCGCGCCACCAGGCTTCTCACGGAATTCCTGAATCCCGGTGTGCTCACGGGATCCAGACTGAGACCAGGAGCTTCTGGAGCGCGCGCAGGGCGGCTGGCGGTTGGCGGGCCACCTGCACGGGGGAGCGGGCGGACTCGCGGTCGGCACCCACGAAACAGCAGACTGAGACCCTGAACCGGGTGCGCGCGCCACCAGGCTTCTCACGGAACTCCGGAATCCTGGTGTGCTCACGGGATCCAGACTGAGACCGGGAGATCCGGGAGCGCGCGGGGGCGGCTGGCGGCTGGCGGCATTAGAAACACAAAGGACAGAGACGCGCCTGCCCTGGAAGTGAGGGCAGGGACGCCGGGTGTGGGGCGCACATCCCGGGACGCTACAGGGTTGAGCAGCACCAACAGTAACGGAGTTAAAGTGGCCAGAACATCGGTGGAGAATGGGCCGCAATCCCTCTGTTCTGTGACAATTCAGCCTCTGCTGCTCTGACTCTCAGAAGAGGCACAGCAGACCGCCAGAGAAAGCCGCCAGGGAACAAAAGCCTGGAAATACCGGCTCACAGCGTGCCCACCCCCATCCCCCCTCGCAGGGGACACGGAAACTCTACCCAAACAGGGTTGCCTGAGTATGGGCCTGGCAAAATACAAACTCTTAACAATAGAGAACAAGCGGATGGTTACCAGAGAGGAGGAGGTGGATAGAGGGATGAGTGAAATAGATGCAGCGGATTAAGAGGACACTTTTCTGGATGACCACTGAGTAATATATAGAATTAGAGTAATATATAGAATTACTGAATCACTCTCTTGTACACCTGAAACGAATGTAACACTGTATGTTAGCTCTACTGGAATTAAAATAAATTTTTTAAAAAGATTTTTCTTTCAGGAACCTCTTTGAAAAAGCTTTTCCTCTGCAATGTGCATAAGCCCTACTTGGGAGGATTCACTCTACAATAATTATTCACTCTATGCCTCGAATTCAGATTTCACTGAGTTCTTACTGTGGATCCCAGCCCACGGGAGCCATGGTCCTTTTCTGTCCAGGCTCAGCACCTATGCCTTCAAGATTGGAAGTAGAGACACATGTCACTTCACAGTCCAGAAAGCTATTACTGTTTCTGTTTCAGTGTGAGAGAGTCACAGACTTTGGGACAGGTTTCAGAGCAGGTTTATTATGGATCCTGGATCTCTACTTCAATGTTCATTACCTGGATCCATTTGGCTAATAGGTTCCCTGTGGATGGGCTTGCTTCCAAGCACATACATGGAAGATGCAAAGGTGGGTGGGCTTGGTGCGGGACAGGAAGAAGACCAAAATCAGACAAGGGTCCGACCCCTCCCCTGATCCAGGAACTGCTACAGGAGAGGGTATGGGAGGTAGAATCCATGCGAAACTCCAAGGTCACCAGCTGAACACAGGAGGCATAGGTCAAGGGATCTGGAGATGCAGGGGTTGAAGGCTGCTCTGAGCTACCTCTGGGAGGAAGGGAAGGAAGGAATGGGGAGACACTGCCTGCCCCTGGCCTATGCCAGCTGCCCACCGCTCCGACACGCATCCGTCTACACAGCTGACACACAGCCTGGGCTCAGGATGGGCTGGCTCGGGTCCCTCAATCCTCAGTGGGACAGCTGGCCCCAGGGCTCAGAGACAGGCTGAGGGAGATGAGAGGGAAAGCTGCCCCACCCAGGTCATCCCCTCCTTGAGCAGACAGCCCTTCAGAACTGCTAAAAAAAAAGAAAAAAAAAACCCACTAACGGCGTTGAAAGACATGCCATGGATGAACTAAGGCATAGAGATATGTAAAATAACATTCACTTTTAAGTTCAGAGCTGTCATCTCAGGAAGTGGGGAGAGCTTCCCTGAAGAAGACTGAGGGGAGGGCAGGCCATGCTGAAAAGGGAGACATGGCTCTCCTGATTGGGGACCTGCAGCCCCCTCCCAGGGCAGGACATCATCCTCGCATCACACGAGATCCATGGAAGTGTTCCATCAGGGCCAGATGTTTGTCTCGAGAAGGCTACCCTGGCATCGGACTGCACAGGGCACCAGGGACGAGGGCCAGATGGAGGACGGACAATACCCCGGAGGCCATGGGGCAAGAGCAGAGGCACACGACCTTGAAGATGATGATGAAAAGCCGGAGGTGGCAGCATGGAGCCGGCCCAAAAGTGCCATGGGAGCAGTGCCCACAGCTACACTGACTGGGGGCCTTCTGTGCCAGGTGTGGCTGACTTCAGTGGGCTCCAGACTAGTCCTGACCACAAGTCTAGGAAGTGTGCACCACCCCCGGCCTCCTCTCCCCTTGCAGCTGCTAGGAATCACGGTCACAGACCCTGGTCAGCTTTCGTGGAAACCAAGCAGTGGCTCCCCCGCATGCTGCACCTCTGGTGGTGGTCCAGTGCGACCCTCGTGCCTGGCCAGACACTGATGTCTACCTGTCTCCACACAAATCCACAGACAGGAGGGTGTCCCTGAATTCCACAGCACCTGATGAAACAGATCCACGGAACCCAACACCCAGTGGGTCACTCGGGACCTCACCTATGAGGTCATGGAGCTCACCATACCCTATTTCCGTCACTTCCCACAGAAAGCCTGGTTCTGATCCCCCACAATACCATACATCCTGGTTGCTGACCTGGGGTCATGCCATGAACCCACATGGCACCTTTCTTTTAGAGAAGCCTATGCCTACACCTCCTAGAAAATATTTCTAATGAAGTACAAGTCCATCAGGACTACGGTGTGAACGGTAGCACACAGCCTGCATGGTAGTAGTCAGTAATTCTAACAAGGGTTAACCCCACCCCCCGTCTCACAAAACCTTCCTCCGTCCCCACGGAACTCATGGTCTGCCCTCAGAAAACCCTCCAGGAAACAAACCTTTCATCTGAATGCTCTCTTCACCTTCTGCTTCAAATCTTGTCCAACCACAATGATATGAAACTAGAAATCAGTCTCAAGAAAAAAATGGGACAGTCAAAAACAGGGGGAGATTGGGGGGCCTGGGGGGCTCAGTCATTAAGGATCTGCCTTCAGCTCAGGTCGTGATCCCAGGAGCCTGGGATCTAGCCCCGAATCAGGCTCCTTGCTCAGTGGGAAGCCCGCTTCTCCCTCTCCCACCCCCCTGCTTGCGTTCCCTCTCTCGCTGTCTCACTCTCTGCCAGATACTTAAATAATCTTAAAAAAATATGTGGAGATTTAACAACATGCTACTGAACAACCAACAGTCAAAGAAGAAATCAAAAAAAATTTAGAAGTACCTTGACACTGATGAAAAAGACAACCTACAAAAACTTATGGGATGCAGCAAAAGTAGCTCTACGGGGGGGACGTTCATAGAAATTCAAGTCTTCATCAATCCATGAGAATGCTCTCCAATAAACAACCTGATTTCTGTGGTAAAGAAGTAGAAAAAAAAAAAAACAGCAAACAAAGCCCCAAATTAGTAGAAATAAGGAAATAACAAAAAGGAATGCATAAATAAATCCAACAGAGACTAAAAAGACAAAAAAAAAAAAAAAACACACACACACAATGAAAATGAGAGCTGCCTTTTTTGGAAAGATAAACAAAACTGACAAACTTAGCTAGACTCACCAAGAAAGACAGAGGACTCGAATGCAATCAGGAAAGAAAGATAATGGATTCCTGTCTCATATCAAAATCAAAAGAACTCTTCAACCTTGGACACAACAACTTCTTGCAAGCCACGTCTCTAAAGGCAAAGGAAATAAAAGCAAAAATGAACTATTGGCACTTCATCAAGATAAAAAGTTTCTGCACGGCAAAGCAAACGATCAACAAAACAAAAAGGCAACCTATGGAATCGAAGAAGATATCTGCAAATGATATTACAGATAAAGGGCTGGTATCCAAGATCTATAAAGAACTCCTCAAACTCGACACCCAAAAAATGGGCAGAAGACACAAAGAGATACTTGTCCAGAGAAGACATACAAATGGCCAACAGACACATGAAAAAATGCTCCACATCACTTGCCATCAGGCAAATACAAATCAAAACTACAATGAGATACCACCTTACACCAGTTAGAATGGTTAAAATTAACAAGGCAGGGGGCACCTGGGTGGCACAGCGGTTAAGCGTCTGCCTTCGGCTCAGGGCGTGATCCCGGCATTATGGGATGGAGCCCCACATCAGGCTCCTCCGCTATGAGCCTGCTTCTTCCTCTCCCACTCCCCCTGCTTGTGTTCCCTCTCTCGCTGGCTGTCTCTATCTCTGTGGAATAAATAAATAAAATCTTGAGAAGAAATTAACAAGACAGGAAATAAAAAAAAGTCAGAGAGGATGTGGAGAAAGGGGAGCCCTCTACCACTACTCGTGAGAATTCAAGCTGGTACAGCCACTTTTGAAAACAATATGGAGATTCCTCAAGACGTTGAACACAGAGCTATCCTACGACCCACCAATTGCACTACTGGGTATTTACCCCATAGACACAGAGTAATGAAAAGAAGGGGCACCTGTATCCCAATGTTCATAGCAGCAATGTCCCTAATAGCCAAACTGTGGAAGGAGCCAAGATGTCCTTCAGCAGATGAATGGACAAAGAAGATGTGGTTCATCTATACAATGGAATATTACTCAGTCATCAGAAAGGATGAATACCCACCATTTGCACCAACGTGGATGGACCAGGAGGGGATTATGCTAAGTGAAATTAAGTCAAGCAGAGAAAGACAATTATCATATCGTTTCACTCCTATGTGGAATGGAAGGAATAGCATGGAGGACATTAGGAGAAGGAAGGGAAAAGTGAAGGTGGGGAATGAGAGGGGGAGATGAACCATGAGAGACTATTGACACTGGGAAACAAACTGAAGGTTGCAGAAAGGGAGGGGTAGGGGAATGGGTTATCCTGGTGATGGGTATTAAGGAGGGCACGTGTCATAATGAGCACTAGGTGTTATATGCAAACAATGAATCCTGGAACACTACATCAAAGACAAATGAAGTACTGTAGGGTGACTAACATAATTTTAAAAAAAGAGAAAGATATGAAATCCATACAGGAAAACTGTCACTATTTGCAAATGACATGAAATCCCAAAGGATTCCACACACACACACACACAAAACTGTTAGAATAAACAAATTCAAGAAAGCTGCAGGATATAAAGTCAATATACAGAGACCTGTTGTCTTTATTTTTTTTTCAGATTTTATTTATTTATTTGACAGGAAGAGAAAAAGCACGAGCCGGGGGAGTGTCAGAAAGACGGAGAAGCAGACCCTCGCTAAGCGGGGAGCCCAACACGGGGCTCGATCCCAGAACTCTGACCTGAGCAGAAGGCAGACGCTTCACCTATGGAGCCACCCAGATGACCCAACTTCTTGCATTTCTGTATACTGATGACACACTTTCGCAAAGAGAAATTAAAAAAGCAATGCCATTTACAATTGCATCAAAAAAAAAAAATCTAGGAATAAAAGTAACCAACAATGAGAAAGACATAGTACACTCAACACATGGCAGAAAAGAAATGAAAAACATGTGTGTCGAGGGGGGCAGAATGTATGGGTCAAAGATTTGGAAGGCAACACAAACAAATGGAAGCATACGCCATGCTCCTTAACTGGAAGAGTTAATTATGTGAACATGTCCATCGTACCCAAAGCAATCGACAGATGTGATGAAATCCCCATCTGAATTCCAGTGGCATTATTCGAGGAAATAGAAAACAGTCCTCAAACTTGTATGGAATCACAAAAGACCCCAAATACCCAAAGCAACCTGGAGAAAGAAAGGTGCAGTCAACACACTCCTGGATTTCAAGCTAGATTACAAAGCTGTTGTCATCAAAACAGGATGGTACTGGCAGAAACACAGACACCAGGTCAGTGGAACAGAACAGAAAGCTCAGAAACTTACCCACACGTAGATGATCCTAACTTACGACACAGCAGCAGAAGATATGCCATGAGGGAAGGACTGTCTCTTCAGTGAGCGGTAACAGGCAAACTGGACACTAAATG
Source organism: Ursus americanus (assembly GCF_024610735.1). Classification (NCBI taxonomy): domain Eukaryota; kingdom Metazoa; phylum Chordata; class Mammalia; order Carnivora; family Ursidae; genus Ursus; species Ursus americanus. The sequence continues at coordinate 425,841 of NW_028273663.1, forward strand.
CAGAAGAATATAACTGGGTCACTTTCTTACACCACACACAAAATTTTTAATGGATGAATGATTTGAACATAAGACCCGAATCCATAAACCTCCAAGAAGACACAGGTACTAAGTCTCTCGACATTGGTTTTGGCAAAGAGTCTTCAGATCGGACACCAAATGCAAAGGCAACAAAAGCAAAAATAAACAAGTGGAACAACATCAAACTGAAATCTTCCACACGGCAAAAGAAACCATCAAAAACTTAAAAGGCCACTGACCCAATAAGAAAAAAATATCTGCGAATCATATGTGTGAGAAGAGGCTAATATCCAAAATGCACACAACACTCATACAAATCAAAACAAAAAAAACTGTATAAAAAATGGGGTGAATATGTGAATAGATACTGTCCAAAGATGGCACACAGGTGCCAACAGACAGACAAAGTTGTTCGACATCACTAATCATCGTCAGGGAAACATCAGTCAAACCCACAATCGGCTATCCCCTCACAACTGTTGGAACAGCAATTGTCCCAGAGACAGACACCAGGTGGGGTCAAGGGTGTGCAGACGAGGAGACACTGTGCGCTGTTGGTGGGAATGGAAATTGGTGCAGCCACTGTGACAAACGGTATGGAGGTTCCTGAAAAAATAAATACAACTACCACATGACCCAGTAATGGCTCTACTGAGTATTGATTTGGAGAACACAAAAATACTGCCTCAAAAAGACAGATGCACTCCCACGTTCACTGCAGCATTATTCACAATAACCAGACATGGAAACACAGACCTTGGGGGCCTTATGCCAAGTAACTCAGACACAGAAAGACAAATACCAGATGCTCTCATGTACATTCCACGTGGAATAAACAAATACTGAACGCATAGATACTGAGAGCAGATTGGTAGGTGCCAGATTCGGGGATGGGGTGGTAGAAACGGGTGAAGGTGGTCCAAGTCTCAATGTTTGAGTGAGAAAATCCGACAGTCATGAAATGTTCTGTCCAGCATGGAGACTAAAACTAACCCCGCAGCATGGGGTATAGGTTTCCCTGCTCTTTGAAAGTACAGGGCTTCTGAGAAACCTTGCACAGCAGAAATGGTGTAAAGAAGGAATGACCATTCATTTACACGGAAAAATTGGACAGTGTGCTCAGACTCCAAGATTCCTTCTCTTTGGCTTTTCTTAGGCCTCAGGACACAAGTTTCTAACGGAGGCCCAGCATAAATGAAGATAAAGCACAGCAGAGGCTCACAGACACAATTCAAAGTGCTGGTGGCTGGATGCGGAGAGCGGTTCCCAGCGGAAGGAGCTGGTTGGGGTGCACGCCGCCTCTGTCGTGCTTCTCCCCAAAACAGATGCTGAACGCGATTCTCACTGTTCACCTTTTTTCATAAGAGGGAAATCCTCTTTAGGTCTCTTCCTCTCACTGAAGCTGGGTAATAACGTAGTTCTTTCAAGAAAGCCAAGTGTCTTACTGTGAACGTTTAAAAGCTGGGGGATACTTGTACTTGAGCATTGCTGAGGGAGGAGATGTGAAAGGTTCTCCCAGACACAAACCTCAGCAGATCCACCGGGAAAGGCACCTTCCTCAGCATGCGGAACACGGACTACCTCCTTACCCCAGAAACCCTCTCCTTCCCCTCGATCAGGACAACCCACAACAGCTGGGAGTTACCCCAATTCCTCCGTTCTCCTGTTCCTAATAGCTAACTCATCAGCAAATCCTGTGAGCTCCATCCTCAAAATGGACCCAGAATAGGTCTAACCACTCCATCCAAGGCCACCTGTCTGGTCCACAGTGCCTGAGTTCCTGGAAAAGCTTCGTCATTGACCTGCCTTGCCATCTTCAACCCTCTGTCATCTGTTCTCAACGCTGTAGCCACGATGGCCTAGTGAAACAGGGTCTCAGGGGGTTATAGCCCTGGAATGGCTTTCTGTCGCCCTCTGTCACCTCCCTGAGGTCATGTCCTCAGCTGTCCCCTGTGGCCACAGGGCCTTCTTGCTGCTCCTGGACATATCTGGAATTCTCCTGCCCCAGAGCCTTTGCACATGCTTTCCCTTCTGTTTAGAATGCTCTTGATGTGTTCTCACTCGCCTTCTGAGAAGTCTGAATTGGAGTGACAGGGACAGAAGGTGAGGCTGTGTGTGTTGGGTGAGGCTGGTGGCCCAGAAAAAGGTTTTCTGCCAGCTCTCCACCTGTGCCTCACTTGTCCTCAGCCAGGAACTTGCACACAGCCCTCACCTGTCACAACTCTCACACAGGAGACCCACAGCCACCCCTGGAGCCCACCCTGCCCACACCCTGCTGCAGAATGCATTCAGCTCTCCTCTGGGACCCCTGTCAGCTTTACCCAGACCTGGAACTCCCCCGTCTCCTGCAAAGCTCCCGGATTCCCCCTCTTCTTGCAAAATCACACTGGCGCAAGGCTTTCATGAGAAAGCTATAATGCTAACTAATGAAAGGTTCACACCTACTTTCCCCTTCTGTTGCCTTTCTCTCCTTCTGTCCTACCTGTGCAAACTGTAACATATCAGTGGAACATGAACATGCTCTGAGATCTGAATCTTTCATTGCAGCTTTCTGAGGACTCCTTATGTGATAAGAAACTAGTGTATCTTACAACAGGGTGTTTTACAACTATCATCTATAGAACAGTACAGCCCAAATCACTACAATTTTACCTCACTCCTCATGAAGCAGAACACTTTTTCCTTTCTTCTTTTACTTAAATTCCAGTTAGTTCACATGCCATGGAATATTCGCTTCAGGGGTAGGATTTAGTGATTCCTCACCTGCATACAGTACCCAGTGCTCATCACAAGCGCCCTCCTTAATACCCCTCACCCATTTAACTCTTCCCCCCACGCCCCTGTCCTGCAGCAACACTCAGTTTGTTCTCCAAGGTTGAGTCTATTTCCTTGTTTGCCTTTCTCATCACCCCTCAACTCTGTTCATCTGTTTTCTTTCTGAAATTCCACAAGCGTGAGAGCATAGGATATTTGTCTTTCCTCACTAATTTTGCTTAGCTTAATACACTCTAGATCCATCCACATCCTTGCAAATGGTAAGATTTCATTCTTTTTGAAGCTGGGTCATATTCCTCTATATATACACATATATACATATATACATATATATACGTATCCCACATCTGCTTTATCCATTCATCAGTGCATGGACTTTGGGATTCTCTCCATAGTTTGGCTACTGTGGACATTGTTGCTATAAACATCATGGTGCATGTACCCCCTTCGAATGTGCATTTTTGTATCTTTTGGGTAAGCACCTAGGAGAGCAACTGCTGGATCATGTGGTTGTTCAATGTTTAACTTTTTGAGGAACCCCCACACTGTTTCCCAGACTGTCTGCACCACTCTGCATTCCCACCAACAGGATGGGAGGGTTCCCCTTTAAGCAGAACATTATCTGCTGGCAATTTCATAAGAGGAAACAAAACCTCTGCGAGATGCACCCAGGGTCAGGCAAGCAGTTGCAGAATTCACCCCAAGGCTCCTGACGCCAAGCCCCTTGAAGCCACCAGCATGCCACTATCCAAAAGAATTCCCAGACTCTCCTTCTGACTCCACCACCAAAGAAACTACAGACAGAATATGGCACCTCAAAATATCGAGATAATAGTAAAACTAGAAAGTCAAGCTCAACTTTTAAACAGGAACAGGCCCATTTGGATAATTTTGAATTTTCCCTCCACCCTAATTTTAACTCTTCTGATGAATAAACTAATCAATGATGAAACATCACCTTTGTCAAATGACATCATCCAAGTCTGTATCAGATGAAAAAAAGCCATCTAACTCTAGATGCTGGCCACTCAACCATATCTTAGGCCCAATTGAATAAACATTGTTAGATGAAGGAACAAATTAGATGTTACAAACAGGCACAGAGTGAATCTCACCTTCCCTTTCTAATAAAAGAGGGTTCCTAGGAAACAGATAGTCAAAATACATTTGTAAGCAATAAATGGACAGAGAAATTGTGATCCCCTGCAAAGTTCTACCTGCAGGGAAACTAAGTAATTCTTGCACCAAACCCAGAATGCTGACAGCTACTTCAATTTTACTTTGTGGCTCAACTAGAGAAAAGAGAAAAGCCCAGGAGGTTTTGGGATAATGAGAGGTTTTACCTCCAGTCCTGACATAGATAGGACATTATGCCAAAACAGCTGTGTTTTCTCTGAACACTGGCGTCCTGTGACAAGCTGCCTCCCTGACTCAGATGCTGACGTTCAAAACCTCGGGTCTCATGGAGCCAGAGCAGAGAAGTGCTGTCAGCTGGGGAGAAGAAGGCACCTCTGACCTAAAGCCTGCACACCTGCTTCGGTTTCTGGACGAAGGGGCAACACATACTTGTTGTTTAGCAGTAATTATCTTCATTCTCAATAGACCAATGACCTTGCCTTTTCTGGAAAGCAGACTTACTCTTCTAAAGAAACCCTCAATTCGTCTATTCCCAATGCAACTAGAGTGGGGTCTGGTTTACGCCCGCCTCCAGGCCCCCACCTGGAGGATTTTCCTGCATGATTCTAACAGCCAATTACCACTAACTCGGGGGCACACGGGGCATAATGCTGAAGTTGGGGGATGACTCTGGGGCTTGCTACTGCCACACCTGTGCCTGGGGGACCAGGGCACACCCTGCTGAACTCGGGGTACTGCTCAAGATGCATCACCTGCACTGTGTCAGAGAACCGGGGGACACCCCACTGAAGGTGGGGATTCTGTGAGGTCCTTACCCGCACTCTTCCCGGGGAACAGGGGAAACCCTGAAATTCTGCAACCCATCCCACAAAAGCTCAGGTGAGTGGGCGCCCTGGAGTTCACGGGTATGGGGAATAAGGCCAGTTGAGGACATGGGGCGGAAGAGACTTTAAAGGGAAAAAGAAAACTCACCTGAGTCCCCACAATGAACCCTCTCCACGTGCCCTTCCAGAACCCTGCCTCCCACCTGGGGCGCACCCTACCCCCCGACCCCCACCCCGGGGCATGCTGCTCACTCACCAGCCCGGACCTCCGCAGGGCAACTCTCTCTCTCCCAGTGCCCCTTCTTCTGCCCCAGGTCTGCAACCCGCTGCAACTCTGGGACCGCCCACAGAGACGTAGCTCCACCCCCAAGCGGTGATTGGTCGGGGAGGGTGGTGCCCTAGCCCCTCGGATGCCGGGCAACCCGCCCTCAAGCCCCTGGAACCCTGAAAGTGCAGGGGGTCCAAGAGGCGCCTCCTCTACTCAACACCCAGCACAGGCATGGGTGGGGTCGTGGGCCGGGCTCCCCCCACACACCTGGCCCCTTCCAGGGACCCCTCTAGCTGCAGACCACCCTCAGCGTCCTGCCCCTTCCCTTTCTGCACCAGCCCTCCCTGCTGGGGTGTGCCTGGTTCTGGGCAAGGTCAGTGGCTCTCAGACCCTCCAAGGCTTGGGCTTTAGGACATGCAATGATTTCATGCATTTTCAGTATGTACATGTCAGTATGACTTTAATCTTATGGGAGCCAAAGAGGTTCTTTATTTTTTCTTATCTTCATGTTGGCATTTTTGGTTATTGTTTTCTTCTCGAAACAGATGTACAACATGTGCTTGGGGCAGAAATAGGGCCCATGCTTTGAGGTTTTGCCCAGTCATTTTGAGCCGGGTAAAATGTTAAAGGATAGCTTCCCTGGGAGCCCAGGATCAGGGCCCACAGATGATATAAGATAAACATTACTTTTATCATTATAATTGCTCCTAAATGGAGGAATTTGAGACAAAAGCACCTTTCACAAGAGTACCAAGAAATCAAAATGATGCCCACAGAAGGCTACCTGCTCCATGGTCAGCACAGGTAACAGAAGTGTTCACAGTCTCTGGACTCCTGCCCTTCTCCTGCCCAAATCTCTGAAGCACACAGACCACTTAAAATCAGAATTGTAGAACTGCTAGACACCTTAGAGATGTCTGGCACCATTCCCTTGGACTACAGTATAAAACACAGTAGCTCATTGTCACAAACTAATTTCAACATGAAGTGCCCCCTGGATGCACTAAGTTCTTTCTCTGCAAATGTTGACTAATGTAAGTCACAGTCATACCAGTTAAACACTACGATGGCTGGGAAGTCATCGTCGGTAAGGGAATATTTTAGCCATGTTGATAAGCATTGGCTCACTTTGTAGAAGAGGCTGAGCTGAGTGTTTTTAAATACTATTTCAGGTACAAGAGAGGAGTTAAGATGGCGGAGGAGTAGGGGACCCCTTTTTCACAGGTCCCCTGAGTCGAGCTGGATAGGTACCAGACCAGCCTAAACAACCACGGAATCAGCCTGAGACGCAGGAAGATACATCTGGATCTCTACAAATGAACATCTCCAGCGCTGAGTATTGAGGTACGAAGCGGGGAGCCGTGAAACCGGGCACAGATGTCGAAAGATAAACGGAAGGGGGAGGGAGCCGCCGCGTTCGGGCGCCGGGAAGCGGCAGCCACCTGCACGGGGGGGGGGGGGGGGGGAGCGGGCGGACTCACAGAGGGCACCCGCGAGAGAGCGGACTGAGACCGGTGAGCCGGGAGCGCGCGCCACCAGGCATCTCGCGGAACCCGGGAATCCCGTGTGCTCACGGGATCCAGACTGAGACCGGGAGGTCCCGGAGCGCATGCGGGGCAGCTGGCAGCTGGCAGGCCACCTGCACGGGGGAGCGGGCGGACTCACGGTCGGCACCCGCGAAACAGCAGACTGAGACCCTGAACCGGGTGCGCGCGCCACCAGGCTTCTCACGGAATTCCTGAATCCCGGTGTGCTCACGGGATCCAGACTGAGACCAGGAGCTTCTGGAGCGCGCGCAGGGCGGCTGGCGGTTGGCGGGCCACCTGCACGGGGGAGCGGGCGGACTCGCGGTCGGCACCCACGAAACAGCAGACTGAGACCCTGAACCGGGTGCGCGCGCCACCAGGCTTCTCACGGAACTCCGGAATCCTGGTGTGCTCACGGGATCCAGACTGAGACCGGGAGATCCGGGAGCGCGCGGGGGCGGCTGGCGGCTGGCGGCATTAGAAACACAAAGGACAGAGACGCGCCTGCCCTGGAAGTGAGGGCAGGGACGCCGGGTGTGGGGCGCACATCCCGGGACGCTACAGGGTTGAGCAGCACCAACAGTAACGGAGTTAAAGTGGCCAGAACATCGGTGGAGAATGGGCCGCAATCCCTCTGTTCTGTGACAATTCAGCCTCTGCTGCTCTGACTCTCAGAAGAGGCACAGCAGACCGCCAGAGAAAGCCGCCAGGGAACAAAAGCCTGGAAATACCGGCTCACAGCGTGCCCACCCCCATCCCCCCTCGCAGGGGACACGGAAACTCTACCCAAACAGGGTTGCCTGAGTATGGGCCTGGCAAAATACAAACTCTTAACAATAGAGAACAAGCGGATGGTTACCAGAGAGGAGGAGGTGGATAGAGGGATGAGTGAAATAGATGCAGCGGATTAAGAGGACACTTTTCTGGATGACCACTGAGTAATATATAGAATTACTGAATCACTCTCTTGTACACCTGAAACGAATGTAACACTGTATGTTAGCTCTACTGGAATTAAAATAAATTTTTTAAAAAGATTTTTCTTTCAGGAACCTCTTTGAAAAAGCTTTTCCTCTGCAATGTGCATAAGCCCTACTTGGGAGGATTCACTCTACAATAATTATTCACTCTATGCCTCGAATTCAGATTTCACTGAGTTCTTACTGTGGATCCCAGCCCACGGGAGCCATGGTCCTTTTCTGTCCAGGCTCAGCACCTATGCCTTCAAGATTGGAAGTAGAGACACATGTCACTTCACAGTCCAGAAAGCTATTACTGTTTCTGTTTCAGTGTGAGAGAGTCACAGACTTTGGGACAGGTTTCAGAGCAGGTTTATTATGGATCCTGGATCTCTACTTCAATGTTCATTACCTGGATCCATTTGGCTAATAGGTTCCCTGTGGATGGGCTTGCTTCCAAGCACATACATGGAAGATGCAAAGGTGGGTGGGCTTGGTGCGGGACAGGAAGAAGACCAAAATCAGACAAGGGTCCGACCCCTCCCCTGATCCAGGAACTGCTACAGGAGAGGGTATGGGAGGTAGAATCCATGCGAAACTCCAAGGTCACCAGCTGAACACAGGAGGCATAGGTCAAGGGATCTGGAGATGCAGGGGTTGAAGGCTGCTCTGAGCTACCTCTGGGAGGAAGGGAGGGAAGGAATGGGGAGACACTGCCTGCCCCTGGCCTATGCCAGCTGCCCACCGCTCCGACACGCATCCGTCTACACAGCTGACACACAGCCTGGGCTCAGGATGGGCTGGCTCGGGTCCCTCAATCCTCAGTGGGACAGCTGGCCCCAGGGCTCAGAGACAGGCTGAGGGAGATGAGAGGGAAAGCTGCCCCACCCAGGTCATCCCCTCCTTGAGCAGACAGCCCTTCAGAACTGCTAAAAAAAAAGAAAAAAAAAACCCACTAACGGCGTTGAAAGACATGCCATGGATGAACTAAGGCATAGAGATATGTAAAATAACATTCACTTTTAAGTTCAGAGCTGTCATCTCAGGAAGTGGGGAGAGCTTCCCTGAAGAAGACTGAGGGGAGGGCAGGCCATGCTGAAAAGGGAGACATGGCTCTCCTGATTGGGGACCTGCAGCCCCCTCCCAGGGCAGGACATCATCCTCGCATCACACGAGATCCATGGAAGTGTTCCATCAGGGCCAGATGTTTGTCTCGAGAAGGCTACCCTGGCATCGGACTGCACAGGGCACCAGGGACGAGGGCCAGATGGAGGACGGACAATACCCCGGAGGCCATGGGGCAAGAGCAGAGGCACACGACCTTGAAGATGATGATGAAAAGCCGGAGGTGGCAGCATGGAGCCGGCCCAAAAGTGCCATGGGAGCAGTGCCCACAGCTACACTGACTGGGGGCCTTCTGTGCCAGGTGTGGCTGACTTCAGTGGGCTCCAGACTAGTCCTGACCACAAGTCTAGGAAGTGTGCACCACCCCCGGCCTCCTCTCCCCTTGCAGCTGCTAGGAATCACGGTCACAGACCCTGGTCAGCTTTCGTGGAAACCAAGCAGTGGCTCCCCCGCATGCTGCACCTCTGGTGGTGGTCCAGTGCGACCCTCGTGCCTGGCCAGACACTGATGTCTACCTGTCTCCACACAAATCCACAGACAGGAGGGTGTCCCTGAATTCCACAGCACCTGATGAAACAGATCCACGGAACCCAACACCCAGTGGGTCACTCGGGACCTCACCTATGAGGTCATGGAGCTCACCATACCCTATTTCCGTCACTTCCCACAGAAAGCCTGGTTCTGATCCCCCACAATACCATACATCCTGGTTGCTGACCTGGGGTCATGCCATGAACCCACATGGCACCTTTCTTTTAGAGAAGCCTATGCCTACACCTCCTAGAAAATATTTCTAATGAAGTACAAGTCCATCAGGACTACGGTGTGAACGGTAGCACACAGCCTGCATGGTAGTAGTCAGTAATTCTAACAAGGGTTAACCCCACCCCCCGTCTCACAAAACCTTCCTCCGTCCCCACGGAACTCATGGTCTGCCCTCAGAAAACCCTCCAGGAAACAAACCTTTCATCTGAATGCTCTCTTCACCTTCTGCTTCAAATCTTGTCCAACCACAATGATATGAAACTAGAAATCAGTCTCAAGAAAAAAATGGGACAGTCAAAAACAGGGGGAGATTGGGGGGCCTGGGGGGCTCAGTCATTAAGGATCTGCCTTCAGCTCAGGTCGTGATCCCAGGAGCCTGGGATCTAGCCCCGAATCAGGCTCCTTGCTCAGTGGGAAGCCCGCTTCTCCCTCTCCCACCCCCCTGCTTGCGTTCCCTCTCTCGCTGTCTCACTCTCTGCCAGATACTTAAATAATCTTAAAAAAATATGTGGAGATTTAACAACATGCTACTGAACAACCAACAGTCAAAGAAGAAATCAAAAAAAATTTAGAAGTACCTTGACACTGATGAAAAAGACAACCTACAAAAACTTATGGGATGCAGCAAAAGTAGCTCTACGGGGGGGACGTTCATAGAAATTCAAGTCTTCATCAATCCATGAGAATGCTCTCCAATAAACAACCTGATTTCTGTGGTAAAGAAGTAGAAAAAAAAAAAAACAGCAAACAAAGCCCCAAATTAGTAGAAATAAGGAAATAACAAAAAGGAATGCATAAATAAATCCAACAGAGACTAAAAAGACAAAAAAAAAAAAAAAACACACACACACAATGAAAATGAGAGCTGCCTTTTTTGGAAAGATAAACAAAACTGACAAACTTAGCTAGACTCACCAAGAAAGACAGAGGACTCGAATGCAATCAGGAAAGAAAGATAATGGATTCCTGTCTCATATCAAAATCAAAAGAACTCTTCAACCTTGGACACAACAACTTCTTGCAAGCCACGTCTCTAAAGGCAAAGGAAATAAAAGCAAAAATGAACTATTGGCACTTCATCAAGATAAAAAGTTTCTGCACGGCAAAGCAAACGATCAACAAAACAAAAAGGCAACCTATGGAATCGAAGAAGATATCTGCAAATGATATTACAGATAAAGGGCTGGTATCCAAGATCTATAAAGAACTCCTCAAACTCGACACCCAAAAAATGGGCAGAAGACACAAAGAGATACTTGTCCAGAGAAGACATACAAATGGCCAACAGACACATGAAAAAATGCTCCACATCACTTGCCATCAGGCAAATACAAATCAAAACTACAATGAGATACCACCTTACACCAGTTAGAATGGTTAAAATTAACAAGGCAGGGGGCACCTGGGTGGCACAGCGGTTAAGCGTCTGCCTTCGGCTCAGGGCGTGATCCCGGCATTATGGGATGGAGCCCCACATCAGGCTCCTCCGCTATGAGCCTGCTTCTTCCTCTCCCACTCCCCCTGCTTGTGTTCCCTCTCTCGCTGGCTGTCTCTATCTCTGTGGAATAAATAAATAAAATCTTGAGAAGAAATTAACAAGACAGGAAATAAAAAAAAGTCAGAGAGGATGTGGAGAAAGGGGAGCCCTCTACCACTACTCGTGAGAATTCAAGCTGGTACAGCCACTTTTGAAAACAATATGGAGATTCCTCAAGACGTTGAACACAGAGCTATCCTACGACCCACCAATTGCACTACTGGGTATTTACCCCATAGACACAGAGTAATGAAAAGAAGGGGCACCTGTATCCCAATGTTCATAGCAGCAATGTCCCTAATAGCCAAACTGTGGAAGGAGCCAAGATGTCCTTCAGCAGATGAATGGACAAAGAAGATGTGGTTCATCTATACAATGGAATATTACTCAGTCATCAGAAAGGATGAATACCCACCATTTGCACCAACGTGGATGGACCAGGAGGGGATTATGCTAAGTGAAATTAAGTCAAGCAGAGAAAGACAATTATCATATCGTTTCACTCCTATGTGGAATGGAAGGAATAGCATGGAGGACATTAGGAGAAGGAAGGGAAAAGTGAAGGTGGGGAATGAGAGGGGGAGATGAACCATGAGAGACTATTGACACTGGGAAACAAACTGAAGGTTGCAGAAAGGGAGGGGTAGGGGAATGGGTTATCCTGGTGATGGGTATTAAGGAGGGCACGTGTCATAATGAGCACTAGGTGTTATATGCAAACAATGAATCCTGGAACACTACATCAAAGACAAATGAAGTACTGTAGGGTGACTAACATAATTTTAAAAAAAGAGAAAGATATGAAATCCATACAGGAAAACTGTCACTATTTGCAAATGACATGAAATCCCAAAGGATTCCACACACACACACACACAAAACTGTTAGAATAAACAAATTCAAGAAAGCTGCAGGATATAAAGTCAATATACAGAGACCTGTTGTCTTTATTTTTTTTTCAGATTTTATTTATTTATTTGACAGGAAGAGAAAAAGCACGAGCCGGGGGAGTGTCAGAAAGACGGAGAAGCAGACCCTCGCTAAGCGGGGAGCCCAACACGGGGCTCGATCCCAGAACTCTGACCTGAGCAGAAGGCAGACGCTTCACCTATGGAGCCACCCAGATGACCCAACTTCTTGCATTTCTGTATACTGATGACACACTTTCGCAAAGAGAAATTAAAAAAGCAATGCCATTTACAATTGCATCAAAAAAAAAAAATCTAGGAATAAAAGTAACCAACAATGAGAAAGACATAGTACACTCAACACATGGCAGAAAAGAAATGAAAAACATGTGTGTCGAGGGGGGCAGAATGTATGGGTCAAAGATTTGGAAGGCAACACAAACAAATGGAAGCATACGCCATGCTCCTTAACTGGAAGAGTTAATTATGTGAACATGTCCATCGTACCCAAAGCAATCGACAGATGTGATGAAATCCCCATCTGAATTCCAGTGGCATTATTCGAGGAAATAGAAAACAGTCCTCAAACTTGTATGGAATCACAAAAGACCCCAAATACCCAAAGCAACCTGGAGAAAGAAAGGTGCAGTCAACACACTCCTGGATTTCAAGCTAGATTACAAAGCTGTTGTCATCAAAACAGGATGGTACTGGCAGAAACACAGACACCAGGTCAGTGGAACAGAACAGAAAGCTCAGAAACTTACCCACACGTAGATGATCCTAACTTACGACACAGCAGCAGAAGATATGCCATGAGGGAAGGACTGTCTCTTCAGTGAGCGGTAACAGGCAAACTGGACACTAAATGCAGAAGAATATAACTGGGTCACTTTCTTACACCACACACAAAATTTTTAATGGATGAATGATTTGAACATAAGACCCGAATCCATAAACCTCCAAGAAGACACAGGTACTAAGTCTCTCGACATTGGTTTTGGCAAAGAGTCTTCAGATCGGACACCAAATGCAAAGGCAACAAAAGCAAAAATAAACAAGTGGAACAACATCAAACTGAAATCTTCCACACGGCAAAAGAAACCATCAAAAACTTAAAAGGCCACTGACCCAATAAGAAAAAAATATCTGCGAATCATATGTGTGAGAAGAGGCTAATATCCAAAATGCACACAACACTCATACAAATCAAAACAAAAAAAACTGTATAAAAAATGGGGTGAATATGTGAATAGATACTGTCCAAAGATGGCACACAGGTGCCAACAGACAGACAAAGTTGTTCGACATCACTAATCATCGTCAGGGAAACATCAGTCAAACCCACAATCGGCTATCCCCTCACAACTGTTGGAACAGCAATTGTCCCAGAGACAGACACCAGGTGGGGTCAAGGGTGTGCAGACGAGGAGACACTGTGCGCTGTTGGTGGGAATGGAAATTGGTGCAGCCACTGTGACAAACGGTATGGAGGTTCCTGAAAAAATAAATACAACTACCACATGACCCAGTAATGGCTCTACTGAGTATTGATTTGGAGAACACAAAAATACTGCCTCAAAAAGACAGATGCACTCCCACGTTCACTGCAGCATTATTCACAATAACCAGACATGGAAACACAGACCTTGGGGGCCTTATGCCAAGTAACTCAGACACAGAAAGACAAATACCAGATGCTCTCATGTACATTCCACGTGGAATAAACAAATACTGAACGCATAGATACTGAGAGCAGATTGGTAGGTGCCAGATTCGGGGATGGGGTGGTAGAAACGGGTGAAGGTGGTCCAAGTCTCAATGTTTGAGTGAGAAAATCCGACAGTCATGAAATGTTCTGTCCAGCATGGAGACTAAAACTAACCCCGCAGCATGGGGTATAGGTTTCCCTGCTCTTTGAAAGTACAGGGCTTCTGAGAAACCTTGCACAGCAGAAATGGTGTAAAGAAGGAATGACCATTCATTTACACGGAAAAATTGGACAGTGTGCTCAGACTCCAAGATTCCTTCTCTTTGGCTTTTCTTAGGCCTCAGGACACAAGTTTCTAACGGAGGCCCAGCATAAATGAAGATAAAGCACAGCAGAGGCTCACAGACACAATTCAAAGTGCTGGTGGCTGGATGCGGAGAGCGGTTCCCAGCGGAAGGAGCTGGTTGGGGTGCACGCCGCCTCTGTCGTGCTTCTCCCCAAAACAGATGCTGAACGCGATTCTCACTGTTCACCTTTTTTCATAAGAGGGAAATCCTCTTTAGGTCTCTTCCTCTCACTGAAGCTGGGTAATAACGTAGTTCTTTCAAGAAAGCCAAGTGTCTTACTGTGAACGTTTAAAAGCTGGGGGATACTTGTACTTGAGCATTGCTGAGGGAGGAGATGTGAAAGGTTCTCCCAGACACAAACCTCAGCAGATCCACCGGGAAAGGCACCTTCCTCAGCATGCGGAACACGGACTACCTCCTTACCCCAGAAACCCTCTCCTTCCCCTCGATCAGGACAACCCACAACAGCTGGGAGTTACCCCAATTCCTCCGTTCTCCTGTTCCTAATAGCTAACTCATCAGCAAATCCTGTGAGCTCCATCCTCAAAATGGACCCAGAATAGGTCTAACCACTCCATCCAAGGCCACCTGTCTGGTCCACAGTGCCTGAGTTCCTGGAAAAGCTTCGTCATTGACCTGCCTTGCCATCTTCAACCCTCTGTCATCTGTTCTCAACGCTGTAGCCACGATGGCCTAGTGAAACAGGGTCTCAGGGGGTTATAGCCCTGGAATGGCTTTCTGTCGCCCTCTGTCACCTCCCTGAGGTCATGTCCTCAGCTGTCCCCTGTGGCCACAGGGCCTTCTTGCTGCTCCTGGACATATCTGGAATTCTCCTGCCCCAGAGCCTTTGCACATGCTTTCCCTTCTGTTTAGAATGCTCTTGATGTGTTCTCACTCGCCTTCTGAGAAGTCTGAATTGGAGTGACAGGGACAGAAGGTGAGGCTGTGTGTGTTGGGTGAGGCTGGTGGCCCAGAAAAAGGTTTTCTGCCAGCTCTCCACCTGTGCCTCACTTGTCCTCAGCCAGGAACTTGCACACAGCCCTCACCTGTCACAACTCTCACACAGGAGACCCACAGCCACCCCTGGAGCCCACCCTGCCCACACCCTGCTGCAGAATGCATTCAGCTCTCCTCTGGGACCCCTGTCAGCTTTACCCAGACCTGGAACTCCCCCGTCTCCTGCAAAGCTCCCGGATTCCCCCTCTTCTTGCAAAATCACACTGGCGCAAGGCTTTCATGAGAAAGCTATAATGCTAACTAATGAAAGGTTCACACCTACTTTCCCCTTCTGTTGCCTTTCTCTCCTTCTGTCCTACCTGTGCAAACTGTAACATATCAGTGGAACATGAACATGCTCTGAGATCTGAATCTTTCATTGCAGCTTTCTGAGGACTCCTTATGTGATAAGAAACTAGTGTATCTTACAACAGGGTGTTTTACAACTATCATCTATAGAACAGTACAGCCCAAATCACTACAATTTTACCTCACTCCTCATGAAGCAGAACACTTTTTCCTTTCTTCTTTTACTTAAATTCCAGTTAGTTCACATGCCATGGAATATTCGCTTCAGGGGTAGGATTTAGTGATTCCTCACCTGCATACAGTACCCAGTGCTCATCACAAGCGCCCTCCTTAATACCCCTCACCCATTTAACTCTTCCCCCCACGCCCCTGTCCTGCAGCAACACTCAGTTTGTTCTCCAAGGTTGAGTCTATTTCCTTGTTTGCCTTTCTCATCACCCCTCAACTCTGTTCATCTGTTTTCTTTCTGAAATTCCACAAGCGTGAGAGCATAGGATATTTGTCTTTCCTCACTAATTTTGCTTAGCTTAATACACTCTAGATCCATCCACATCCTTGCAAATGGTAAGATTTCATTCTTTTTGAAGCTGGGTCATATTCCTCTATATATACACATATATACATATATACATATATATACGTATCCCACATCTGCTTTATCCATTCATCAGTGCATGGACTTTGGGATTCTCTCCATAGTTTGGCTACTGTGGACATTGTTGCTATAAACATCATGGTGCATGTACCCCCTTCGAATGTGCATTTTTGTATCTTTTGGGTAAGCACCTAGGAGAGCAACTGCTGGATCATGTGGTTGTTCAATGTTTAACTTTTTGAGGAACCCCCACACTGTTTCCCAGACTGTCTGCACCACTCTGCATTCCCACCAACAGGATGGGAGGGTTCCCCTTTAAGCAGAACATTATCTGCTGGCAATTTCATAAGAGGAAACAAAACCTCTGCGAGATGCACCCAGGGTCAGGCAAGCAGTTGCAGAATTCACCCCAAGGCTCCTGACGCCAAGCCCCTTGAAGCCACCAGCATGCCACTATCCAAAAGAATTCCCAGACTCTCCTTCTGACTCCACCACCAAAGAAACTACAGACAGAATATGGCACCTCAAAATATCGAGATAATAGTAAAACTAGAAAGTCAAGCTCAACTTTTAAACAGGAACAGGCCCATTTGGATAATTTTGAATTTTCCCTCCACCCTAATTTTAACTCTTCTGATGAATAAACTAATCAATGATGAAACATCACCTTTGTCAAATGACATCATCCAAGTCTGTATCAGATGAAAAAAAGCCATCTAACTCTAGATGCTGGCCACTCAACCATATCTTAGGCCCAATTGAATAAACATTGTTAGATGAAGGAACAAATTAGATGTTACAAACAGGCACAGAGTGAATCTCACCTTCCCTTTCTAATAAAAGAGGGTTCCTAGGAAACAGATAGTCAAAATACATTTGTAAGCAATAAATGGACAGAGAAATTGTGATCCCCTGCAAAGTTCTACCTGCAGGGAAACTAAGTAATTCTTGCACCAAACCCAGAATGCTGACAGCTACTTCAATTTTACTTTGTGGCTCAACTAGAGAAAAGAGAAAAGCCCAGGAGGTTTTGGGATAATGAGAGGTTTTACCTCCAGTCCTGACATAGATAGGACATTATGCCAAAACAGCTGTGTTTTCTCTGAACACTGGCGTCCTGTGACAAGCTGCCTCCCTGACTCAGATGCTGACGTTCAAAACCTCGGGTCTCATGGAGCCAGAGCAGAGAAGTGCTGTCAGCTGGGGAGAAGAAGGCACCTCTGACCTAAAGCCTGCACACCTGCTTCGGTTTCTGGACGAAGGGGCAACACATACTTGTTGTTTAGCAGTAATTATCTTCATTCTCAATAGACCAATGACCTTGCCTTTTCTGGAAAGCAGACTTACTCTTCTAAAGAAACCCTCAATTCGTCTATTCCCAATGCAACTAGAGTGGGGTCTGGTTTACGCCCGCCTCCAGGCCCCCACCTGGAGGATTTTCCTGCATGATTCTAACAGCCAATTACCACTAACTCGGGGGCACACGGGGCATAATGCTGAAGTTGGGGGATGACTCTGGGGCTTGCTACTGCCACACCTGTGCCTGGGGGACCAGGGCACACCCTGCTGAACTCGGGGTACTGCTCAAGATGCATCACCTGCACTGTGTCAGAGAACCGGGGGACACCCCACTGAAGGTGGGGATTCTGTGAGGTCCTTACCCGCACTCTTCCCGGGGAACAGGGGAAACCCTGAAATTCTGCAACCCATCCCACAAAAGCTCAGGTGAGTGGGCGCCCTGGAGTTCACGGGTATGGGGAATAAGGCCAGTTGAGGACATGGGGCGGAAGAGACTTTAAAGGGAAAAAGAAAACTCACCTGAGTCCCCACAATGAACCCTCTCCACGTGCCCTTCCAGAACCCTGCCTCCCACCTGGGGCGCACCCTACCCCCCGACCCCCACCCCGGGGCATGCTGCTCACTCACCAGCCCGGACCTCCGCAGGGCAACTCTCTCTCTCCCAGTGCCCCTTCTTCTGCCCCAGGTCTGCAACCCGCTGCAACTCTGGGACCGCCCACAGAGACGTAGCTCCACCCCCAAGCGGTGATTGGTCGGGGAGGGTGGTGCCCTAGCCCCTCGGATGCCGGGCAACCCGCCCTCAAGCCCCTGGAACCCTGAAAGTGCAGGGGGTCCAAGAGGCGCCTCCTCTACTCAACACCCAGCACAGGCATGGGTGGGGTCGTGGGCCGGGCTCCCCCCACACACCTGGCCCCTTCCAGGGACCCCTCTAGCTGCAGACCACCCTCAGCGTCCTGCCCCTTCCCTTTCTGCACCAGCCCTCCCTGCTGGGGTGTGCCTGGTTCTGGGCAAGGTCAGTGGCTCTCAGACCCTCCAAGGCTTGGGCTTTAGGACATGCAATGATTTCATGCATTTTCAGTATGTACATGTCAGTATGACTTTAATCTTATGGGAGCCAAAGAGGTTCTTTATTTTTTCTTATCTTCATGTTGGCATTTTTGGTTATTGTTTTCTTCTCGAAACAGATGTACAACATGTGCTTGGGGCAGAAATAGGGCCCATGCTTTGAGGTTTTGCCCAGTCATTTTGAGCCGGGTAAAATGTTAAAGGATAGCTTCCCTGGGAGCCCAGGATCAGGGCCCACAGATGATATAAGATAAACATTACTTTTATCATTATAATTGCTCCTAAATGGAGGAATTTGAGACAAAAGCACCTTTCACAAGAGTACCAAGAAATCAAAATGATGCCCACAGAAGGCTACCTGCTCCATGGTCAGCACAGGTAACAGAAGTGTTCACAGTCTCTGGACTCCTGCCCTTCTCCTGCCCAAATCTCTGAAGCACACAGACCACTTAAAATCAGAATTGTAGAACTGCTAGACACCTTAGAGATGTCTGGCACCATTCCCTTGGACTACAGTATAAAACACAGTAGCTCATTGTCACAAACTAATTTCAACATGAAGTGCCCCCTGGATGCACTAAGTTCTTTCTCTGCAAATGTTGACTAATGTAAGTCACAGTCATACCAGTTAAACACTACGATGGCTGGGAAGTCATCGTCGGTAAGGGAATATTTTAGCCATGTTTATAAGCATTGGCTCACTTTGTAGAAGAGGCTGAGCTGAGTGTTTTTAAATACTATTTCAGGTACAAGAGAGGAGTTAAGATGGCGGAGGAGTAGGGGACCCCTTTTTCACAGGTCCCCTGAGTCGAGCTGGATAGGTACCAGACCAGCCTAAACAACCACGGAATCAGCCTGAGACGCAGGAAGATACATCTGGATCTCTACAAATGAACATCTCCAGCGCTGAGTATTGAGGTACGAAGCGGAGAGCCGTGAAACCGGGCACAGATGTCGAAAGATAAACGGAAGGGGGAGGGAGCCGCCGCGTTCGGGCGCCGGGAAGCGGCAGCCACCTGCACGGGGGGGGGGGGGGGGGGGAGCGGGCGGACTCACAGAGGGCACCCGCGAGAGAGCGGACTGAGACCGGTGAGCCGGGAGCGCGCGCCACCAGGCATCTCGCGGAACCCGGGAATCCCGTGTGCTCACGGGATCCAGACTGAGACCGGGAGGTCCCGGAGCGCATGCGGGGCAGCTGGCAGCTGGCAGGCCACCTGCACGGGGGAGCGGGCGGACTCACGGTCGGCACCCGCGAAACAGCAGACTGAGACCCTGAACCGGGTGCGCGCGCCACCAGGCTTCTCACGGAATTCCTGAATCCCGGTGTGCTCACGGGATCCAGACTGAGACCAGGAGCTTCTGGAGCGCGCGCAGGGCGGCTGGCGGTTGGCGGGCCACCTGCACGGGGGAGCGGGCGGACTCGCGGTCGGCACCCACGAAACAGCAGACTGAGACCCTGAACCGGGTGCGCGCGCCACCAGGCTTCTCACGGAACTCCGGAATCCTGGTGTGCTCACGGGATCCAGACTGAGACCGGGAGATCCGGGAGCGCGCGGGGGCGGCTGGCGGCTGGCGGCATTAGAAACACAAAGGACAGAGACGCGCCTGCCCTGGAAGTGAGGGCAGGGACGCCGGGTGTGGGGCGCACATCCCGGGACGCTACAGGGTTGAGCAGCACCAACAGTAACGGAGTTAAAGTGGCCAGAACATCGGTGGAGAATGGGCCGCAATCCCTCTGTTCTGTGACAATTCAGCCTCTGCTGCTCTGACTCTCAGAAGAGGCACAGCAGACCGCCAGAGAAAGCCGCCAGGGAACAAAAGCCTGGAAATACCGGCTCACAGCGTGCCCACCCCCATCCCCCCTCGCAGGGGACACGGAAACTCTACCCAAACAGGGTTGCCTGAGTATGGGCCTGGCAAAATACAAACTCTTAACAATAGAGAACAAGCGGATGGTTACCAGAGAGGAGGAGGTGGATAGAGGGATGAGTGAAATAGATGCAGCGGATTAAGAGGACACTTTTCTGGATGACCACTGAGTAATATATAGAATTACTGAATCACTCTCTTGTACACCTGAAACGAATGTAACACTGTATGTTAGCTCTACTGGAATTAAAATAAATTTTTTAAAAAGATTTTTCTTTCAGGAACCTCTTTGAAAAAGCTTTTCCTCTGCAATGTGCATAAGCCCTACTTGGGAGGATTCACTCTACAATAATTATTCACTCTATGCCTCGAATTCAGATTTCACTGAGTTCTTACTGTGGATCCCAGCCCACGGGAGCCATGGTCCTTTTCTGTCCAGGCTCAGCACCTATGCCTTCAAGATTGGAAGTAGAGACACATGTCACTTCACAGTCCAGAAAGCTATTACTGTTTCTGTTTCAGTGTGAGAGAGTCACAGACTTTGGGACAGGTTTCAGAGCAGGTTTATTATGGATCCTGGATCTCTACTTCAATGTTCATTACCTGGATCCATTTGGCTAATAGGTTCCCTGTGGATGGGCTTGCTTCCAAGCACATACATGGAAGATGCAAAGGTGGGTGGGCTTGGTGCGGGACAGGAAGAAGACCAAAATCAGACAAGGGTCCGACCCCTCCCCTGATCCAGGAACTGCTACAGGAGAGGGTATGGGAGGTAGAATCCATGCGAAACTCCAAGGTCACCAGCTGAACACAGGAGGCATAGGTCAAGGGATCTGGAGATGCAGGGGTTGAAGGCTGCTCTGAGCTACCTCTGGGAGGAAGGGAGGGAAGGAATGGGGAGACACTGCCTGCCCCTGGCCTATGCCAGCTGCCCACCGCTCCGACACGCATCCGTCTACACAGCTGACACACAGCCTGGGCTCAGGATGGGCTGGCTCGGGTCCCTCAATCCTCAGTGGGACAGCTGGCCCCAGGGCTCAGAGACAGGCTGAGGGAGATGAGAGGGAAAGCTGCCCCACCCAGGTCATCCCCTCCTTGAGCAGACAGCCCTTCAGAACTGCTAAAAAAAAAGAAAAAAAAACCCACTAACGGCGTTGAAAGACATGCCATGGATGAACTAAGGCATAGAGATATGTAAAATAACATTCACTTTTAAGTTCAGAGCTGTCATCTCAGGAAGTGGGGAGAGCTTCCCTGAAGAAGACTGAGGGGAGGGCAGGCCATGCTGAAAAGGGAGACATGGCTCTCCTGATTGGGGACCTGCAGCCCCCTCCCAGGGCAGGACATCATCCTCGCATCACACGAGATCCATGGAAGTGTTCCATCAGGGCCAGATGTTTGTCTCGAGAAGGCTACCCTGGCATCGGACTGCACAGGGCACCAGGGACGAGGGCCAGATGGAGGACGGACAATACCCTGGAGGCCATGGGGCAAGAGCAGAGGCACACGACCTTGAAGATGATGATGAAAAGCCGGAGGTGGCAGCATGGAGCCGGCCCAAAAGTGCCATGGGAGCAGTGCCCACAGCTACACTGACTGGGGGCCTTCTGTGCCAGGTGTGGCTGACTTCAGTGGGCTCCAGACTAGTCCTGACCACAAGTCTAGGAAGTGTGCACCACCCCCGGCCTCCTCTCCCCTTGCAGCTGCTAGGAATCACGGTCACAGACCCTGGTCAGCTTTCGTGGAAACCAAGCAGTGGCTCCCCCGCATGCTGCACCTCTGGTGGTGGTCCAGTGCGACCCTCGTGCCTGGCCAGACACTGATGTCTACCTGTCTCCACACAAATCCACAGACAGGAGGGTGTCCCTGAATTCCACAGCACCTGATGAAACAGATCCACGGAACCCAACACCCAGTGGGTCACTCGGGACCTCACCTATGAGGTCATGGAGCTCACCATACCCTATTTCCGTCACTTCCCACAGAAAGCCTGGTTCTGATCCCCCACAATACCATACATCCTGGTTGCTGACCTGGGGTCATGCCATGAACCCACATGGCACCTTTCTTTTAGAGAAGCCTATGCCTACACCTCCTAGAAAATATTTCTAATGAAGTACAAGTCCATCAGGACTACGGTGTGAACGGTAGCACACAGCCTGCATGGTAGTAGTCAGTAATTCTAACAAGGGTTAACCCCACCCCCCGTCTCACAAAACCTTCCTCCGTCCCCACGGAACTCATGGTCTGCCCTCAGAAAACCCTCCAGGAAACAAACCTTTCATCTGAATGCTCTCTTCACCTTCTGCTTCAAATCTTGTCCAACCACAATGATATGAAACTAGAAATCAGTCTCAAGAAAAAAATGGGACAGTCAAAAACAGGGGGAGATTGGGGGGCCTGGGGGGCTCAGTCATTAAGGATCTGCCTTCAGCTCAGGTCGTGATCCCAGGAGCCTGGGATCTAGCCCCGAATCAGGCTCCTTGCTCAGTGGGAAGCCCGCTTCTCCCTCTCCCACCCCCCTGCTTGCGTTCCCTCTCTCGCTGTCTCACTCTCTGCCAGATACTTAAATAATCTTAAAAAAATATGTGGAGATTTAACAACATGCTACTGAACAACCAACAGTCAAAGAAGAAATCAAAAAAAATTTAGAAGTACCTTGACACTGATGAAAAAGACAACCTACAAAAACTTATGGGATGCAGCAAAAGTAGCTCTACGGGGGGGACGTTCATAGAAATTCAAGTCTTCATCAATCCATGAGAATGCTCTCCAATAAACAACCTGATTTCTGTGGTAAAGAAGTAGAAAAAAAAAAAAACAGCAAACAAAGCCCCAAATTAGTAGAAATAAGGAAATAACAAAAAGGAATGCATAAATAAATCCAACAGAGACTAAAAAGACAAAAAAAAAAAAAAAACACACACACACAATGAAAATGAGAGCTGCCTTTTTTGGAAAGATAAACAAAACTGACAAACTTAGCTAGACTCACCAAGAAAGACAGAGGACTCGAATGCAATCAGGAAAGAAAGATAATGGATTCCTGTCTCATATCAAAATCAAAAGAACTCTTCAACCTTGGACACAACAACTTCTTGCAAGCCACGTCTCTAAAGGCAAAGGAAATAAAAGCAAAAATGAACTATTGGCACTTCATCAAGATAAAAAGTTTCTGCACGGCAAAGCAAACGATCAACAAAACAAAAAGGCAACCTATGGAATCGAAGAAGATATCTGCAAATGATATTACAGATAAAGGGCTGGTATCCAAGATCTATAAAGAACTCCTCAAACTCGACACCCAAAAAATGGGCAGAAGACACAAAGAGATACTTGTCCAGAGAAGACATACAAATGGCCAACAGACACATGAAAAAATGCTCCACATCACTTGCCATCAGGCAAATACAAATCAAAACTACAATGAGATACCACCTTACACCAGTTAGAATGGTTAAAATTAACAAGGCAGGGGGCACCTGGGTGGCACAGCGGTTAAGCGTCTGCCTTCGGCTCAGGGCGTGATCCCGGCATTATGGGATGGAGCCCCACATCAGGCTCCTCCGCTATGAGCCTGCTTCTTCCTCTCCCACTCCCCCTGCTTGTGTTCCCTCTCTCGCTGGCTGTCTCTATCTCTGTGGAATAAATAAATAAAATCTTGAGAAGAAATTAACAAGACAGGAAATAAAAAAAAGTCAGAGAGGATGTGGAGAAAGGGGAGCCCTCTACCACTACTCGTGAGAATTCAAGCTGGTACAGCCACTTTTGAAAACAATATGGAGATTCCTCAAGACGTTGAACACAGAGCTATCCTACGACCCACCAATTGCACTACTGGGTATTTACCCCATAGACACAGAGTAATGAAAAGAAGGGGCACCTGTATCCCAATGTTCATAGCAGCAATGTCCCTAATAGCCAAACTGTGGAAGGAGCCAAGATGTCCTTCAGCAGATGAATGGACAAAGAAGATGTGGTTCATCTATACAATGGAATATTACTCAGTCATCAGAAAGGATGAATACCCACCATTTGCACCAACGTGGATGGACCAGGAGGGGATTATGCTAAGTGAAATTAAGTCAAGCAGAGAAAGACAATTATCATATCGTTTCACTCCTATGTGGAATGGAAGGAATAGCATGGAGGACATTAGGAGAAGGAAGGGAAAAGTGAAGGTGGGGAATGAGAGGGGGAGATGAACCATGAGAGACTATTGACACTGGGAAACAAACTGAAGGTTGCAGAAAGGGAGGGGTAGGGGAATGGGTTATCCTGGTGATGGGTATTAAGGAGGGCACGTGTCATAATGAGCACTAGGTGTTATATGCAAACAATGAATCCTGGAACACTACATCAAAGACAAATGAAGTACTGTAGGGTGACTAACATAATTTTAAAAAAAGAGAAAGATATGAAATCCATACAGGAAAACTGTCACTATTTGCAAATGACATGAAATCCCAAAGGATTCACACACACACACACACACACAACACAAACACACACACACACTGTTAGAATAAACAAATTCAAGAAAGCTGCAGGATATAAAGTCAATATACAGAGACCTGTTGTCTTTATTTTTTTTTCAGATTTTATTTATTTATTTGACAGGAAGAGAAAAAGCACGAGCCGGGGGAGTGTCAGAAAGACGGAGAAGCAGACCCTCGCTAAGCGGGGAGCCCAACACGGGGCTCGATCCCAGAACTCTGACCTGAGCAGAAGGCAGACGCTTCACCTATGGAGCCACCCAGATGACCCAACTTCTTGCATTTCTGTATACTGATGACACACTTTCGCAAAGAGAAATTAAAAAAGCAATGCCATTTACAATTGCATCAAAAAAAAAAATCTAGGAATAAAAGTAACCAACAATGAGAAAGACATAGTACACTCAACACATGGCAGAAAAGAAATGAAAAACATGTGTGTCGAGGGGGGCAGAATGTATGGGTCAAAGATTTGGAAGGCAACACAAACAAATGGAAGCATACGCCATGCTCCTTAACTGGAAGAGTTAATTATGTGAACATGTCCATCGTACCCAAAGCAATCGACAGATGTGATGAAATCCCCATCTGAATTCCAGTGGCATTATTCGAGGAAATAGAAAACAGTCCTCAAACTTGTATGGAATCACAAAAGACCCCAAATACCCAAAGCAACCTGGAGAAAGAAAGGTGCAGTCAACACACTCCTGGATTTCAAGCTAGATTACAAAGCTGTTGTCATCAAAACAGGATGGTACTGGCAGAAACACAGACACCAGGTCAGTGGAACAGAACAGAAAGCTCAGAAACTTACCCACACGTAGATGATCCTAACTTACGACACAGCAGCAGAAGATATGCCATGAGGGAAGGACTGTCTCTTCAGTGAGCGGTAACAGGCAAACTGGACACTAAATGCAGAAGAATATAACTGGGTCACTTTCTTACACCACACACAAAATTTTTAATGGATGAATGATTTGAACATAAGACCCGAATCCATAAACCTCCAAGAAGACACAGGTACTAAGTCTCTCGACATTGGTTTTGGCAAAGAGTCTTCAGATCGGACACCAAATGCAAAGGCAACAAAAGCAAAAATAAACAAGTGGAACAACATCAAACTGAAATCTTCCACACGGCAAAAGAAACCATCAAAAACTTAAAAGGCCACTGACCCAATAAGAAAAAAATATCTGCGAATCATATGTGTGAGAAGAGGCTAATATCCAAAATGCACACAACACTCATACAAATCAAAACAAAAAAAACTGTATAAAAAATGGGGTGAATATGTGAATAGATACTGTCCAAAGATGGCACACAGGTGCCAACAGACAGACAAAGTTGTTCGACATCACTAATCATCGTCAGGGAAACATCAGTCAAACCCACAATCGGCTATCCCCTCACAACTGTTGGAACAGCAATTGTCCCAGAGACAGACACCAGGTGGGGTCAAGGGTGTGCAGACGAGGAGACACTGTGCGCTGTTGGTGGGAATGGAAATTGGTGCAGCCACTGTGACAAACGGTATGGAGGTTCCTGAAAAAATAAATACAACTACCACATGACCCAGTAATGGCTCTACTGAGTATTGATTTGGAGAACACAAAAATACTGCCTCAAAAAGACAGATGCACTCCCACGTTCACTGCAGCATTATTCACAATAACCAGACATGGAAACACAGACCTTGGGGGCCTTATGCCAAGTAACTCAGACACAGAAAGACAAATACCAGATGCTCTCATGTACATTCCACGTGGAATAAACAAATACTGAACGCATAGATACTGAGAGCAGATTGGTAGGTGCCAGATTCGGGGATGGGGTGGTAGAAACGGGTGAAGGTGGTCCAAGTCTCAATGTTTGAGTGAGAAAATCCGACAGTCATGAAATGTTCTGTCCAGCATGGAGACTAAAACTAACCCCGCAGCATGGGGTATAGGTTTCCCTGCTCTTTGAAAGTACAGGGCTTCTGAGAAACCTTGCACAGCAGAAATGGTGTAAAGAAGGAATGACCATTCATTTACACGGAAAAATTGGACAGTGTGCTCAGACTCCAAGATTCCTTCTCTTTGGCTTTTCTTAGGCCTCAGGACACAAGTTTCTAACGGAGGCCCAGCATAAATGAAGATAAAGCACAGCAGAGGCTCACAGACACAATTCAAAGTGCTGGTGGCTGGATGCGGAGAGCGGTTCCCAGCGGAAGGAGCTGGTTGGGGTGCACGCCGCCTCTGTCGTGCTTCTCCCCAAAACAGATGCTGAACGCGATTCTCACTGTTCACCTTTTTTCATAAGAGGGAAATCCTCTTTAGGTCTCTTCCTCTCACTGAAGCTGGGTAATAACGTAGTTCTTTCAAGAAAGCCAAGTGTCTTACTGTGAACGTTTAAAAGCTGGGGGATACTTGTACTTGAGCATTGCTGAGGGAGGAGATGTGAAAGGTTCTCCCAGACACAAACCTCAGCAGATCCACCGGGAAAGGCACCTTCCTCAGCATGCGGAACACGGACTACCTCCTTACCCCAGAAACCCTCTCCTTCCCCTCGATCAGGACAACCCACAACAGCTGGGAGTTACCCCAATTCCTCCGTTCTCCTGTTCCTAATAGCTAACTCATCAGCAAATCCTGTGAGCTCCATCCTCAAAATGGACCCAGAATAGGTCTAACCACTCCATCCAAGGCCACCTGTCTGGTCCACAGTGCCTGAGTTCCTGGAAAAGCTTCGTCATTGACCTGCCTTGCCATCTTCAACCCTCTGTCATCTGTTCTCAACGCTGTAGCCACGATGGCCTAGTGAAACAGGGTCTCAGGGGGTTATAGCCCTGGAATGGCTTTCTGTCGCCCTCTGTCACCTCCCTGAGGTCATGTCCTCAGCTGTCCCCTGTGGCCACAGGGCCTTCTTGCTGCTCCTGGACATATCTGGAATTCTCCTGCCCCAGAGCCTTTGCACATGCTTTCCCTTCTGTTTAGAATGCTCTTGATGTGTTCTCACTCGCCTTCTGAGAAGTCTGAATTGGAGTGACAGGGACAGAAGGTGAGGCTGTGTGTGTTGGGTGAGGCTGGTGGCCCAGAAAAAGGTTTTCTGCCAGCTCTCCACCTGTGCCTCACTTGTCCTCAGCCAGGAACTTGCACACAGCCCTCACCTGTCACAACTCTCACACAGGAGACCCACAGCCACCCCTGGAGCCCACCCTGCCCACACCCTGCTGCAGAATGCATTCAGCTCTCCTCTGGGACCCCTGTCAGCTTTACCCAGACCTGGAACTCCCCCGTCTCCTGCAAAGCTCCCGGATTCCCCCTCTTCTTGCAAAATCACACTGGCGCAAGGCTTTCATGAGAAAGCTATAATGCTAACTAATGAAAGGTTCACACCTACTTTCCCCTTCTGTTGCCTTTCTCTCCTTCTGTCCTACCTGTGCAAACTGTAACATATCAGTGGAACATGAACATGCTCTGAGATCTGAATCTTTCATTGCAGCTTTCTGAGGACTCCTTATGTGATAAGAAACTAGTGTATCTTACAACAGGGTGTTTTACAACTATCATCTATAGAACAGTACAGCCCAAATCACTACAATTTTACCTCACTCCTCATGAAGCAGAACACTTTTTCCTTTCTTCTTTTACTTAAATTCCAGTTAGTTCACATGCCATGGAATATTCGCTTCAGGGGTAGGATTTAGTGATTCCTCACCTGCATACAGTACCCAGTGCTCATCACAAGCGCCCTCCTTAATACCCCTCACCCATTTAACTCTTCCCCCCACGCCCCTGTCCTGCAGCAACACTCAGTTTGTTCTCCAAGGTTGAGTCTATTTCCTTGTTTGCCTTTCTCATCACCCCTCAACTCTGTTCATCTGTTTTCTTTCTGAAATTCCACAAGCGTGAGAGCATAGGATATTTGTCTTTCCTCACTAATTTTGCTTAGCTTAATACACTCTAGATCCATCCACATCCTTGCAAATGGTAAGATTTCATTCTTTTTGAAGCTGGGTCATATTCCTCTATATATACACATATATACATATATACATATATATACGTATCCCACATCTGCTTTATCCATTCATCAGTGCATGGACTTTGGGATTCTCTCCATAGTTTGGCTACTGTGGACATTGTTGCTATAAACATCATGGTGCATGTACCCCCTTCGAATGTGCATTTTTGTATCTTTTGGGTAAGCACCTAGGAGAGCAACTGCTGGATCATGTGGTTGTTCAATGTTTAACTTTTTGAGGAACCCCCACACTGTTTCCCAGACTGTCTGCACCACTCTGCATTCCCACCAACAGGATGGGAGGGTTCCCCTTTAAGCAGAACATTATCTGCTGGCAATTTCATAAGAGGAAACAAAACCTCTGCGAGATGCACCCAGGGTCAGGCAAGCAGTTGCAGAATTCACCCCAAGGCTCCTGACGCCAAGCCCCTTGAAGCCACCAGCATGCCACTATCCAAAAGAATTCCCAGACTCTCCTTCTGACTCCACCACCAAAGAAACTACAGACAGAATATGGCACCTCAAAATATCGAGATAATAGTAAAACTAGAAAGTCAAGCTCAACTTTTAAACAGGAACAGGCCCATTTGGATAATTTTGAATTTTCCCTCCACCCTAATTTTAACTCTTCTGATGAATAAACTAATCAATGATGAAACATCACCTTTGTCAAATGACATCATCCAAGTCTGTATCAGATGAAAAAAAGCCATCTAACTCTAGATGCTGGCCACTCAACCATATCTTAGGCCCAATTGAATAAACATTGTTAGATGAAGGAACAAATTAGATGTTACAAACAGGCACAGAGTGAATCTCACCTTCCCTTTCTAATAAAAGAGGGTTCCTAGGAAACAGATAGTCAAAATACATTTGTAAGCAATAAATGGACAGAGAAATTGTGATCCCCTGCAAAGTTCTACCTGCAGGGAAACTAAGTAATTCTTGCACCAAACCCAGAATGCTGACAGCTACTTCAATTTTACTTTGTGGCTCAACTAGAGAAAAGAGAAAAGCCCAGGAGGTTTTGGGATAATGAGAGGTTTTACCTCCAGTCCTGACATAGATAGGACATTATGCCAAAACAGCTGTGTTTTCTCTGAACACTGGCGTCCTGTGACAAGCTGCCTCCCTGACTCAGATGCTGACGTTCAAAACCTCGGGTCTCATGGAGCCAGAGCAGAGAAGTGCTGTCAGCTGGGGAGAAGAAGGCACCTCTGACCTAAAGCCTGCACACCTGCTTCGGTTTCTGGACGAAGGGGCAACACATACTTGTTGTTTAGCAGTAATTATCTTCATTCTCAATAGACCAATGACCTTGCCTTTTCTGGAAAGCAGACTTACTCTTCTAAAGAAACCCTCAATTCGTCTATTCCCAATGCAACTAGAGTGGGGTCTGGTTTACGCCCGCCTCCAGGCCCCCACCTGGAGGATTTTCCTGCATGATTCTAACAGCCAATTACCACTAACTCGGGGGCACACGGGGCATAATGCTGAAGTTGGGGGATGACTCTGGGGCTTGCTACTGCCACACCTGTGCCTGGGGGACCAGGGCACACCCTGCTGAACTCGGGGTACTGCTCAAGATGCATCACCTGCACTGTGTCAGAGAACCGGGGGACACCCCACTGAAGGTGGGGATTCTGTGAGGTCCTTACCCGCACTCTTCCCGGGGAACAGGGGAAACCCTGAAATTCTGCAACCCATCCCACAAAAGCTCAGGTGAGTGGGCGCCCTGGAGTTCACGGGTATGGGGAATAAGGCCAGTTGAGGACATGGGGCGGAAGAGACTTTAAAGGGAAAAAGAAAACTCACCTGAGTCCCCACAATGAACCCTCTCCACGTGCCCTTCCAGAACCCTGCCTCCCACCTGGGGCGCACCCTACCCCCCGACCCCCACCCCGGGGCATGCTGCTCACTCACCAGCCCGGACCTCCGCAGGGCAACTCTCTCTCTCCCAGTGCCCCTTCTTCTGCCCCAGGTCTGCAACCCGCTGCAACTCTGGGACCGCCCACAGAGACGTAGCTCCACCCCCAAGCGGTGATTGGTCGGGGAGGGTGGTGCCCTAGCCCCTCGGATGCCGGGCAACCCGCCCTCAAGCCCCTGGAACCCTGAAAGTGCAGGGGGTCCAAGAGGCGCCTCCTCTACTCAACACCCAGCACAGGCATGGGTGGGGTCGTGGGCCGGGCTCCCCCCACACACCTGGCCCCTTCCAGGGACCCCTCTAGCTGCAGACCACCCTCAGCGTCCTGCCCCTTCCCTTTCTGCACCAGCCCTCCCTGCTGGGGTGTGCCTGGTTCTGGGCAAGGTCAGTGGCTCTCAGACCCTCCAAGGCTTGGGCTTTAGGACATGCAATGATTTCATGCATTTTCAGTATGTACATGTCAGTATGACTTTAATCTTATGGGAGCCAAAGAGGTTCTTTATTTTTTCTTATCTTCATGTTGGCATTTTTGGTTATTGTTTTCTTCTCGAAACAGATGTACAACATGTGCTTGGGGCAGAAATAGGGCCCATGCTTTGAGGTTTTGCCCAGTCATTTTGAGCCGGGTAAAATGTTAAAGGATAGCTTCCCTGGGAGCCCAGGATCAGGGCCCACAGATGATATAAGATAAACATTACTTTTATCATTATAATTGCTCCTAAATGGAGGAATTTGAGACAAAAGCACCTTTCACAAGAGTACCAAGAAATCAAAATGATGCCCACAGAAGGCTACCTGCTCCATGGTCAGCACAGGTAACAGAAGTGTTCACAGTCTCTGGACTCCTGCCCTTCTCCTGCCCAAATCTCTGAAGCACACAGACCACTTAAAATCAGAATTGTAGAACTGCTAGACACCTTAGAGATGTCTGGCACCATTCCCTTGGACTACAGTATAAAACACAGTAGCTCATTGTCACAAACTAATTTCAACATGAAGTGCCCCCTGGATGCACTAAGTTCTTTCTCTGCAAATGTTGACTAATGTAAGTCACAGTCATACCAGTTAAACACTACGATGGCTGGGAAGTCATCGTCGGTAAGGGAATATTTTAGCCATGTTTATAAGCATTGGCTCACTTTGTAGAAGAGGCTGAGCTGAGTGTTTTTAAATACTATTTCAGGTACAAGAGAGGAGTTAAGATGGCGGAGGAGTAGGGGACCCCTTTTTCACAGGTCCCCTGAGTCGAGCTGGATAGGTACCAGACCAGCCTAAACAACCACGGAATCAGCCTGAGACGCAGGAAGATACATCTGGATCTCTACAAATGAACATCTCCAGCGCTGAGTATTGAGGTACGAAGCGGGGAGCCGTGAAACCGGGCACAGATGTCGAAAGATAAACGGAAGGGGGAGGGAGCCGCCGCGTTCGGGCGCCGGGAAGCGGCAGCCACCTGCACGGGGGGGGGGGGGGGGGGGGAGCGGGCGGACTCACAGAGGGCACCCGCGAGAGAGCGGACTGAGACCGGTGAGCCGGGAGCGCGCGCCACCAGGCATCTCGCGGAACCCGGGAATCCCGTGTGCTCACGGGATCCAGACTGAGACCGGGAGGTCCCGGAGCGCATGCGGGGCAGCTGGCAGCTGGCAGGCCACCTGCACGGGGGAGCGGGCGGACTCACGGTCGGCACCCGCGAAACAGCAGACTGAGACCCTGAACCGGGTGCGCGCGCCACCAGGCTTCTCACGGAATTCCTGAATCCCGGTGTGCTCACGGGATCCAGACTGAGACCAGGAGCTTCTGGAGCGCGCGCAGGGCGGCTGGCGGTTGGCGGGCCACCTGCACGGGGGAGCGGGCGGACTCGCGGTCGGCACCCACGAAACAGCAGACTGAGACCCTGAACCGGGTGCGCGCGCCACCAGGCTTCTCACGGAACTCCGGAATCCTGGTGTGCTCACGGGATCCAGACTGAGACCGGGAGATCCGGGAGCGCGCGGGGGCGGCTGGCGGCTGGCGGCATTAGAAACACAAAGGACAGAGACGCGCCTGCCCTGGAAGTGAGGGCAGGGACGCCGGGTGTGGGGCGCACATCCCGGGACGCTACAGGGTTGAGCAGCACCAACAGTAACGGAGTTAAAGTGGCCAGAACATCGGTGGAGAATGGGCCGCAATCCCTCTGTTCTGTGACAATTCAGCCTCTGCTGCTCTGACTCTCAGAAGAGGCACAGCAGACCGCCAGAGAAAGCCGCCAGGGAACAAAAGCCTGGAAATACCGGCTCACAGCGTGCCCACCCCCATCCCCCCTCGCAGGGGACACGGAAACTCTACCCAAACAGGGTTGCCTGAGTATGGGCCTGGCAAAATACAAACTCTTAACAATAGAGAACAAGCGGATGGTTACCAGAGAGGAGGAGGTGGATAGAGGGATGAGTGAAATAGATGCAGCGGATTAAGAGGACACTTTTCTGGATGACCACTGAGTAATATATAGAATTACTGAATCACTCTCTTGTACACCTGAAACGAATGTAACACTGTATGTTAGCTCTACTGGAATTAAAATAAATTTTTTAAAAAGATTTTTCTTTCAGGAACCTCTTTGAAAAAGCTTTTCCTCTGCAATGTGCATAAGCCCTACTTGGGAGGATTCACTCTACAATAATTATTCACTCTATGCCTCGAATTCAGATTTCACTGAGTTCTTACTGTGGATCCCAGCCCACGGGAGCCATGGTCCTTTTCTGTCCAGGCTCAGCACCTATGCCTTCAAGATTGGAAGTAGAGACACATGTCACTTCACAGTCCAGAAAGCTATTACTGTTTCTGTTTCAGTGTGAGAGAGTCACAGACTTTGGGACAGGTTTCAGAGCAGGTTTATTATGGATCCTGGATCTCTACTTCAATGTTCATTACCTGGATCCATTTGGCTAATAGGTTCCCTGTGGATGGGCTTGCTTCCAAGCACATACATGGAAGATGCAAAGGTGGGTGGGCTTGGTGCGGGACAGGAAGAAGACCAAAATCAGACAAGGGTCCGACCCCTCCCCTGATCCAGGAACTGCTACAGGAGAGGGTATGGGAGG
Organism: Ursus americanus; assembly: GCF_024610735.1. Classification (NCBI taxonomy): domain Eukaryota; kingdom Metazoa; phylum Chordata; class Mammalia; order Carnivora; family Ursidae; genus Ursus; species Ursus americanus. The sequence continues at coordinate 459,385 of NW_028273663.1, forward strand.
TAGAATCCATGCGAAACTCCAAGGTCACCAGCTGAACACAGGAGGCATAGGTCAAGGGATCTGGAGATGCAGGGGTTGAAGGCTGCTCTGAGCTACCTCTGGGAGGAAGGGAAGGAAGGAATGGGGAGACACTGCCTGCCCCTGGCCTATGCCAGCTGCCCACCGCTCCGACACGCATCCGTCTACACAGCTGACACACAGCCTGGGCTCAGGATGGGCTGGCTCGGGTCCCTCAATCCTCAGTGGGACAGCTGGCCCCAGGGCTCAGAGACAGGCTGAGGGAGATGAGAGGGAAAGCTGCCCCACCCAGGTCATCCCCTCCTTGAGCAGACAGCCCTTCAGAACTGCTAAAAAAAAAGAAAAAAAAAACCCACTAACGGCGTTGAAAGACATGCCATGGATGAACTAAGGCATAGAGATATGTAAAATAACATTCACTTTTAAGTTCAGAGCTGTCATCTCAGGAAGTGGGGAGAGCTTCCCTGAAGAAGACTGAGGGGAGGGCAGGCCATGCTGAAAAGGGAGACATGGCTCTCCTGATTGGGGACCTGCAGCCCCCTCCCAGGGCAGGACATCATCCTCGCATCACACGAGATCCATGGAAGTGTTCCATCAGGGCCAGATGTTTGTCTCGAGAAGGCTACCCTGGCATCGGACTGCACAGGGCACCAGGGACGAGGGCCAGATGGAGGACGGACAATACCCCGGAGGCCATGGGGCAAGAGCAGAGGCACACGACCTTGAAGATGATGATGAAAAGCCGGAGGTGGCAGCATGGAGCCGGCCCAAAAGTGCCATGGGAGCAGTGCCCACAGCTACACTGACTGGGGGCCTTCTGTGCCAGGTGTGGCTGACTTCAGTGGGCTCCAGACTAGTCCTGACCACAAGTCTAGGAAGTGTGCACCACCCCCGGCCTCCTCTCCCCTTGCAGCTGCTAGGAATCACGGTCACAGACCCTGGTCAGCTTTCGTGGAAACCAAGCAGTGGCTCCCCCGCATGCTGCACCTCTGGTGGTGGTCCAGTGCGACCCTCGTGCCTGGCCAGACACTGATGTCTACCTGTCTCCACACAAATCCACAGACAGGAGGGTGTCCCTGAATTCCACAGCACCTGATGAAACAGATCCACGGAACCCAACACCCAGTGGGTCACTCGGGACCTCACCTATGAGGTCATGGAGCTCACCATACCCTATTTCCGTCACTTCCCACAGAAAGCCTGGTTCTGATCCCCCACAATACCATACATCCTGGTTGCTGACCTGGGGTCATGCCATGAACCCACATGGCACCTTTCTTTTAGAGAAGCCTATGCCTACACCTCCTAGAAAATATTTCTAATGAAGTACAAGTCCATCAGGACTACGGTGTGAACGGTAGCACACAGCCTGCATGGTAGTAGTCAGTAATTCTAACAAGGGTTAACCCCACCCCCCGTCTCACAAAACCTTCCTCCGTCCCCACGGAACTCATGGTCTGCCCTCAGAAAACCCTCCAGGAAACAAACCTTTCATCTGAATGCTCTCTTCACCTTCTGCTTCAAATCTTGTCCAACCACAATGATATGAAACTAGAAATCAGTCTCAAGAAAAAAATGGGACAGTCAAAAACAGGGGGAGATTGGGGGGCCTGGGGGGCTCAGTCATTAAGGATCTGCCTTCAGCTCAGGTCGTGATCCCAGGAGCCTGGGATCTAGCCCCGAATCAGGCTCCTTGCTCAGTGGGAAGCCCGCTTCTCCCTCTCCCACCCCCCTGCTTGCGTTCCCTCTCTCGCTGTCTCACTCTCTGCCAGATACTTAAATAATCTTAAAAAAATATGTGGAGATTTAACAACATGCTACTGAACAACCAACAGTCAAAGAAGAAATCAAAAAAAATTTAGAAGTACCTTGACACTGATGAAAAAGACAACCTACAAAAACTTATGGGATGCAGCAAAAGTAGCTCTACGGGGGGGACGTTCATAGAAATTCAAGTCTTCATCAATCCATGAGAATGCTCTCCAATAAACAACCTGATTTCTGTGGTAAAGAAGTAGAAAAAAAAAAAAACAGCAAACAAAGCCCCAAATTAGTAGAAATAAGGAAATAACAAAAAGGAATGCATAAATAAATCCAACAGAGACTAAAAAGACAAAAAAAAAAAAAAAACACACACACACAATGAAAATGAGAGCTGCCTTTTTTGGAAAGATAAACAAAACTGACAAACTTAGCTAGACTCACCAAGAAAGACAGAGGACTCGAATGCAATCAGGAAAGAAAGATAATGGATTCCTGTCTCATATCAAAATCAAAAGAACTCTTCAACCTTGGACACAACAACTTCTTGCAAGCCACGTCTCTAAAGGCAAAGGAAATAAAAGCAAAAATGAACTATTGGCACTTCATCAAGATAAAAAGTTTCTGCACGGCAAAGCAAACGATCAACAAAACAAAAAGGCAACCTATGGAATCGAAGAAGATATCTGCAAATGATATTACAGATAAAGGGCTGGTATCCAAGATCTATAAAGAACTCCTCAAACTCGACACCCAAAAAATGGGCAGAAGACACAAAGAGATACTTGTCCAGAGAAGACATACAAATGGCCAACAGACACATGAAAAAATGCTCCACATCACTTGCCATCAGGCAAATACAAATCAAAACTACAATGAGATACCACCTTACACCAGTTAGAATGGTTAAAATTAACAAGGCAGGGGGCACCTGGGTGGCACAGCGGTTAAGCGTCTGCCTTCGGCTCAGGGCGTGATCCCGGCATTATGGGATGGAGCCCCACATCAGGCTCCTCCGCTATGAGCCTGCTTCTTCCTCTCCCACTCCCCCTGCTTGTGTTCCCTCTCTCGCTGGCTGTCTCTATCTCTGTGGAATAAATAAATAAAATCTTGAGAAGAAATTAACAAGACAGGAAATAAAAAAAAGTCAGAGAGGATGTGGAGAAAGGGGAGCCCTCTACCACTACTCGTGAGAATTCAAGCTGGTACAGCCACTTTTGAAAACAATATGGAGATTCCTCAAGACGTTGAACACAGAGCTATCCTACGACCCACCAATTGCACTACTGGGTATTTACCCCATAGACACAGAGTAATGAAAAGAAGGGGCACCTGTATCCCAATGTTCATAGCAGCAATGTCCCTAATAGCCAAACTGTGGAAGGAGCCAAGATGTCCTTCAGCAGATGAATGGACAAAGAAGATGTGGTTCATCTATACAATGGAATATTACTCAGTCATCAGAAAGGATGAATACCCACCATTTGCACCAACGTGGATGGACCAGGAGGGGATTATGCTAAGTGAAATTAAGTCAAGCAGAGAAAGACAATTATCATATCGTTTCACTCCTATGTGGAATGGAAGGAATAGCATGGAGGACATTAGGAGAAGGAAGGGAAAAGTGAAGGTGGGGAATGAGAGGGGGAGATGAACCATGAGAGACTATTGACACTGGGAAACAAACTGAAGGTTGCAGAAAGGGAGGGGTAGGGGAATGGGTTATCCTGGTGATGGGTATTAAGGAGGGCACGTGTCATAATGAGCACTAGGTGTTATATGCAAACAATGAATCCTGGAACACTACATCAAAGACAAATGAAGTACTGTAGGGTGACTAACATAATTTTAAAAAAAGAGAAAGATATGAAATCCATACAGGAAAACTGTCACTATTTGCAAATGACATGAAATCCCAAAGGATTCCACACACACACACACACAAAACTGTTAGAATAAACAAATTCAAGAAAGCTGCAGGATATAAAGTCAATATACAGAGACCTGTTGTCTTTATTTTTTTTTCAGATTTTATTTATTTATTTGACAGGAAGAGAAAAAGCACGAGCCGGGGGAGTGTCAGAAAGACGGAGAAGCAGACCCTCGCTAAGCGGGGAGCCCAACACGGGGCTCGATCCCAGAACTCTGACCTGAGCAGAAGGCAGACGCTTCACCTATGGAGCCACCCAGATGACCCAACTTCTTGCATTTCTGTATACTGATGACACACTTTCGCAAAGAGAAATTAAAAAAGCAATGCCATTTACAATTGCATCAAAAAAAAAAAATCTAGGAATAAAAGTAACCAACAATGAGAAAGACATAGTACACTCAACACATGGCAGAAAAGAAATGAAAAACATGTGTGTCGAGGGGGGCAGAATGTATGGGTCAAAGATTTGGAAGGCAACACAAACAAATGGAAGCATACGCCATGCTCCTTAACTGGAAGAGTTAATTATGTGAACATGTCCATCGTACCCAAAGCAATCGACAGATGTGATGAAATCCCCATCTGAATTCCAGTGGCATTATTCGAGGAAATAGAAAACAGTCCTCAAACTTGTATGGAATCACAAAAGACCCCAAATACCCAAAGCAACCTGGAGAAAGAAAGGTGCAGTCAACACACTCCTGGATTTCAAGCTAGATTACAAAGCTGTTGTCATCAAAACAGGATGGTACTGGCAGAAACACAGACACCAGGTCAGTGGAACAGAACAGAAAGCTCAGAAACTTACCCACACGTAGATGATCCTAACTTACGACACAGCAGCAGAAGATATGCCATGAGGGAAGGACTGTCTCTTCAGTGAGCGGTAACAGGCAAACTGGACACTAAATGCAGAAGAATATAACTGGGTCACTTTCTTACACCACACACAAAATTTTTAATGGATGAATGATTTGAACATAAGACCCGAATCCATAAACCTCCAAGAAGACACAGGTACTAAGTCTCTCGACATTGGTTTTGGCAAAGAGTCTTCAGATCGGACACCAAATGCAAAGGCAACAAAAGCAAAAATAAACAAGTGGAACAACATCAAACTGAAATCTTCCACACGGCAAAAGAAACCATCAAAAACTTAAAAGGCCACTGACCCAATAAGAAAAAAATATCTGCGAATCATATGTGTGAGAAGAGGCTAATATCCAAAATGCACACAACACTCATACAAATCAAAACAAAAAAAACTGTATAAAAAATGGGGTGAATATGTGAATAGATACTGTCCAAAGATGGCACACAGGTGCCAACAGACAGACAAAGTTGTTCGACATCACTAATCATCGTCAGGGAAACATCAGTCAAACCCACAATCGGCTATCCCCTCACAACTGTTGGAACAGCAATTGTCCCAGAGACAGACACCAGGTGGGGTCAAGGGTGTGCAGACGAGGAGACACTGTGCGCTGTTGGTGGGAATGGAAATTGGTGCAGCCACTGTGACAAACGGTATGGAGGTTCCTGAAAAAATAAATACAACTACCACATGACCCAGTAATGGCTCTACTGAGTATTGATTTGGAGAACACAAAAATACTGCCTCAAAAAGACAGATGCACTCCCACGTTCACTGCAGCATTATTCACAATAACCAGACATGGAAACACAGACCTTGGGGGCCTTATGCCAAGTAACTCAGACACAGAAAGACAAATACCAGATGCTCTCATGTACATTCCACGTGGAATAAACAAATACTGAACGCATAGATACTGAGAGCAGATTGGTAGGTGCCAGATTCGGGGATGGGGTGGTAGAAACGGGTGAAGGTGGTCCAAGTCTCAATGTTTGAGTGAGAAAATCCGACAGTCATGAAATGTTCTGTCCAGCATGGAGACTAAAACTAACCCCGCAGCATGGGGTATAGGTTTCCCTGCTCTTTGAAAGTACAGGGCTTCTGAGAAACCTTGCACAGCAGAAATGGTGTAAAGAAGGAATGACCATTCATTTACACGGAAAAATTGGACAGTGTGCTCAGACTCCAAGATTCCTTCTCTTTGGCTTTTCTTAGGCCTCAGGACACAAGTTTCTAACGGAGGCCCAGCATAAATGAAGATAAAGCACAGCAGAGGCTCACAGACACAATTCAAAGTGCTGGTGGCTGGATGCGGAGAGCGGTTCCCAGCGGAAGGAGCTGGTTGGGGTGCACGCCGCCTCTGTCGTGCTTCTCCCCAAAACAGATGCTGAACGCGATTCTCACTGTTCACCTTTTTTCATAAGAGGGAAATCCTCTTTAGGTCTCTTCCTCTCACTGAAGCTGGGTAATAACGTAGTTCTTTCAAGAAAGCCAAGTGTCTTACTGTGAACGTTTAAAAGCTGGGGGATACTTGTACTTGAGCATTGCTGAGGGAGGAGATGTGAAAGGTTCTCCCAGACACAAACCTCAGCAGATCCACCGGGAAAGGCACCTTCCTCAGCATGCGGAACACGGACTACCTCCTTACCCCAGAAACCCTCTCCTTCCCCTCGATCAGGACAACCCACAACAGCTGGGAGTTACCCCAATTCCTCCGTTCTCCTGTTCCTAATAGCTAACTCATCAGCAAATCCTGTGAGCTCCATCCTCAAAATGGACCCAGAATAGGTCTAACCACTCCATCCAAGGCCACCTGTCTGGTCCACAGTGCCTGAGTTCCTGGAAAAGCTTCGTCATTGACCTGCCTTGCCATCTTCAACCCTCTGTCATCTGTTCTCAACGCTGTAGCCACGATGGCCTAGTGAAACAGGGTCTCAGGGGGTTATAGCCCTGGAATGGCTTTCTGTCGCCCTCTGTCACCTCCCTGAGGTCATGTCCTCAGCTGTCCCCTGTGGCCACAGGGCCTTCTTGCTGCTCCTGGACATATCTGGAATTCTCCTGCCCCAGAGCCTTTGCACATGCTTTCCCTTCTGTTTAGAATGCTCTTGATGTGTTCTCACTCGCCTTCTGAGAAGTCTGAATTGGAGTGACAGGGACAGAAGGTGAGGCTGTGTGTGTTGGGTGAGGCTGGTGGCCCAGAAAAAGGTTTTCTGCCAGCTCTCCACCTGTGCCTCACTTGTCCTCAGCCAGGAACTTGCACACAGCCCTCACCTGTCACAACTCTCACACAGGAGACCCACAGCCACCCCTGGAGCCCACCCTGCCCACACCCTGCTGCAGAATGCATTCAGCTCTCCTCTGGGACCCCTGTCAGCTTTACCCAGACCTGGAACTCCCCCGTCTCCTGCAAAGCTCCCGGATTCCCCCTCTTCTTGCAAAATCACACTGGCGCAAGGCTTTCATGAGAAAGCTATAATGCTAACTAATGAAAGGTTCACACCTACTTTCCCCTTCTGTTGCCTTTCTCTCCTTCTGTCCTACCTGTGCAAACTGTAACATATCAGTGGAACATGAACATGCTCTGAGATCTGAATCTTTCATTGCAGCTTTCTGAGGACTCCTTATGTGATAAGAAACTAGTGTATCTTACAACAGGGTGTTTTACAACTATCATCTATAGAACAGTACAGCCCAAATCACTACAATTTTACCTCACTCCTCATGAAGCAGAACACTTTTTCCTTTCTTCTTTTACTTAAATTCCAGTTAGTTCACATGCCATGGAATATTCGCTTCAGGGGTAGGATTTAGTGATTCCTCACCTGCATACAGTACCCAGTGCTCATCACAAGCGCCCTCCTTAATACCCCTCACCCATTTAACTCTTCCCCCCACGCCCCTGTCCTGCAGCAACACTCAGTTTGTTCTCCAAGGTTGAGTCTATTTCCTTGTTTGCCTTTCTCATCACCCCTCAACTCTGTTCATCTGTTTTCTTTCTGAAATTCCACAAGCGTGAGAGCATAGGATATTTGTCTTTCCTCACTAATTTTGCTTAGCTTAATACACTCTAGATCCATCCACATCCTTGCAAATGGTAAGATTTCATTCTTTTTGAAGCTGGGTCATATTCCTCTATATATACACATATATACATATATACATATATATACGTATCCCACATCTGCTTTATCCATTCATCAGTGCATGGACTTTGGGATTCTCTCCATAGTTTGGCTACTGTGGACATTGTTGCTATAAACATCATGGTGCATGTACCCCCTTCGAATGTGCATTTTTGTATCTTTTGGGTAAGCACCTAGGAGAGCAACTGCTGGATCATGTGGTTGTTCAATGTTTAACTTTTTGAGGAACCCCCACACTGTTTCCCAGACTGTCTGCACCACTCTGCATTCCCACCAACAGGATGGGAGGGTTCCCCTTTAAGCAGAACATTATCTGCTGGCAATTTCATAAGAGGAAACAAAACCTCTGCGAGATGCACCCAGGGTCAGGCAAGCAGTTGCAGAATTCACCCCAAGGCTCCTGACGCCAAGCCCCTTGAAGCCACCAGCATGCCACTATCCAAAAGAATTCCCAGACTCTCCTTCTGACTCCACCACCAAAGAAACTACAGACAGAATATGGCACCTCAAAATATCGAGATAATAGTAAAACTAGAAAGTCAAGCTCAACTTTTAAACAGGAACAGGCCCATTTGGATAATTTTGAATTTTCCCTCCACCCTAATTTTAACTCTTCTGATGAATAAACTAATCAATGATGAAACATCACCTTTGTCAAATGACATCATCCAAGTCTGTATCAGATGAAAAAAAGCCATCTAACTCTAGATGCTGGCCACTCAACCATATCTTAGGCCCAATTGAATAAACATTGTTAGATGAAGGAACAAATTAGATGTTACAAACAGGCACAGAGTGAATCTCACCTTCCCTTTCTAATAAAAGAGGGTTCCTAGGAAACAGATAGTCAAAATACATTTGTAAGCAATAAATGGACAGAGAAATTGTGATCCCCTGCAAAGTTCTACCTGCAGGGAAACTAAGTAATTCTTGCACCAAACCCAGAATGCTGACAGCTACTTCAATTTTACTTTGTGGCTCAACTAGAGAAAAGAGAAAAGCCCAGGAGGTTTTGGGATAATGAGAGGTTTTACCTCCAGTCCTGACATAGATAGGACATTATGCCAAAACAGCTGTGTTTTCTCTGAACACTGGCGTCCTGTGACAAGCTGCCTCCCTGACTCAGATGCTGACGTTCAAAACCTCGGGTCTCATGGAGCCAGAGCAGAGAAGTGCTGTCAGCTGGGGAGAAGAAGGCACCTCTGACCTAAAGCCTGCACACCTGCTTCGGTTTCTGGACGAAGGGGCAACACATACTTGTTGTTTAGCAGTAATTATCTTCATTCTCAATAGACCAATGACCTTGCCTTTTCTGGAAAGCAGACTTACTCTTCTAAAGAAACCCTCAATTCGTCTATTCCCAATGCAACTAGAGTGGGGTCTGGTTTACGCCCGCCTCCAGGCCCCCACCTGGAGGATTTTCCTGCATGATTCTAACAGCCAATTACCACTAACTCGGGGGCACACGGGGCATAATGCTGAAGTTGGGGGATGACTCTGGGGCTTGCTACTGCCACACCTGTGCCTGGGGGACCAGGGCACACCCTGCTGAACTCGGGGTACTGCTCAAGATGCATCACCTGCACTGTGTCAGAGAACCGGGGGACACCCCACTGAAGGTGGGGATTCTGTGAGGTCCTTACCCGCACTCTTCCCGGGGAACAGGGGAAACCCTGAAATTCTGCAACCCATCCCACAAAAGCTCAGGTGAGTGGGCGCCCTGGAGTTCACGGGTATGGGGAATAAGGCCAGTTGAGGACATGGGGCGGAAGAGACTTTAAAGGGAAAAAGAAAACTCACCTGAGTCCCCACAATGAACCCTCTCCACGTGCCCTTCCAGAACCCTGCCTCCCACCTGGGGCGCACCCTACCCCCCGACCCCCACCCCGGGGCATGCTGCTCACTCACCAGCCCGGACCTCCGCAGGGCAACTCTCTCTCTCCCAGTGCCCCTTCTTCTGCCCCAGGTCTGCAACCCGCTGCAACTCTGGGACCGCCCACAGAGACGTAGCTCCACCCCCAAGCGGTGATTGGTCGGGGAGGGTGGTGCCCTAGCCCCTCGGATGCCGGGCAACCCGCCCTCAAGCCCCTGGAACCCTGAAAGTGCAGGGGGTCCAAGAGGCGCCTCCTCTACTCAACACCCAGCACAGGCATGGGTGGGGTCGTGGGCCGGGCTCCCCCCACACACCTGGCCCCTTCCAGGGACCCCTCTAGCTGCAGACCACCCTCAGCGTCCTGCCCCTTCCCTTTCTGCACCAGCCCTCCCTGCTGGGGTGTGCCTGGTTCTGGGCAAGGTCAGTGGCTCTCAGACCCTCCAAGGCTTGGGCTTTAGGACATGCAATGATTTCATGCATTTTCAGTATGTACATGTCAGTATGACTTTAATCTTATGGGAGCCAAAGAGGTTCTTTATTTTTTCTTATCTTCATGTTGGCATTTTTGGTTATTGTTTTCTTCTCGAAACAGATGTACAACATGTGCTTGGGGCAGAAATAGGGCCCATGCTTTGAGGTTTTGCCCAGTCATTTTGAGCCGGGTAAAATGTTAAAGGATAGCTTCCCTGGGAGCCCAGGATCAGGGCCCACAGATGATATAAGATAAACATTACTTTTATCATTATAATTGCTCCTAAATGGAGGAATTTGAGACAAAAGCACCTTTCACAAGAGTACCAAGAAATCAAAATGATGCCCACAGAAGGCTACCTGCTCCATGGTCAGCACAGGTAACAGAAGTGTTCACAGTCTCTGGACTCCTGCCCTTCTCCTGCCCAAATCTCTGAAGCACACAGACCACTTAAAATCAGAATTGTAGAACTGCTAGACACCTTAGAGATGTCTGGCACCATTCCCTTGGACTACAGTATAAAACACAGTAGCTCATTGTCACAAACTAATTTCAACATGAAGTGCCCCCTGGATGCACTAAGTTCTTTCTCTGCAAATGTTGACTAATGTAAGTCACAGTCATACCAGTTAAACACTACGATGGCTGGGAAGTCATCGTCGGTAAGGGAATATTTTAGCCATGTTTATAAGCATTGGCTCACTTTGTAGAAGAGGCTGAGCTGAGTGTTTTTAAATACTATTTCAGGTACAAGAGAGGAGTTAAGATGGCGGAGGAGTAGGGGACCCCTTTTTCACAGGTCCCCTGAGTCGAGCTGGATAGGTACCAGACCAGCCTAAACAACCACGGAATCAGCCTGAGACGCAGGAAGATACATCTGGATCTCTACAAATGAACATCTCCAGCGCTGAGTATTGAGGTACGAAGCGGGGAGCCGTGAAACCGGGCACAGATGTCGAAAGATAAACGGAAGGGGGAGGGAGCCGCCGCGTTCGGGCGCCGGGAAGCGGCAGCCACCTGCACGGGGGGGGGGGGGGGGGGGGAGCGGGCGGACTCACAGAGGGCACCCGCGAGAGAGCGGACTGAGACCGGTGAGCCGGGAGCGCGCGCCACCAGGCATCTCGCGGAACCCGGGAATCCCGTGTGCTCACGGGATCCAGACTGAGACCGGGAGGTCCCGGAGCGCATGCGGGGCAGCTGGCAGCTGGCAGGCCACCTGCACGGGGGAGCGGGCGGACTCACGGTCGGCACCCGCGAAACAGCAGACTGAGACCCTGAACCGGGTGCGCGCGCCACCAGGCTTCTCACGGAATTCCTGAATCCCGGTGTGCTCACGGGATCCAGACTGAGACCAGGAGCTTCTGGAGCGCGCGCAGGGCGGCTGGCGGTTGGCGGGCCACCTGCACGGGGGAGCGGGCGGACTCGCGGTCGGCACCCACGAAACAGCAGACTGAGACCCTGAACCGGGTGCGCGCGCCACCAGGCTTCTCACGGAACTCCGGAATCCTGGTGTGCTCACGGGATCCAGACTGAGACCGGGAGATCCGGGAGCGCGCGGGGGCGGCTGGCGGCTGGCGGCATTAGAAACACAAAGGACAGAGACGCGCCTGCCCTGGAAGTGAGGGCAGGGACGCCGGGTGTGGGGCGCACATCCCGGGACGCTACAGGGTTGAGCAGCACCAACAGTAACGGAGTTAAAGTGGCCAGAACATCGGTGGAGAATGGGCCGCAATCCCTCTGTTCTGTGACAATTCAGCCTCTGCTGCTCTGACTCTCAGAAGAGGCACAGCAGACCGCCAGAGAAAGCCGCCAGGGAACAAAAGCCTGGAAATACCGGCTCACAGCGTGCCCACCCCCATCCCCCCTCGCAGGGGACACGGAAACTCTACCCAAACAGGGTTGCCTGAGTATGGGCCTGGCAAAATACAAACTCTTAACAATAGAGAACAAGCGGATGGTTACCAGAGAGGAGGAGGTGGATAGAGGGATGAGTGAAATAGATGCAGCGGATTAAGAGGACACTTTTCTGGATGACCACTGAGTAATATATAGAATTACTGAATCACTCTCTTGTACACCTGAAACGAATGTAACACTGTATGTTAGCTCTACTGGAATTAAAATAAATTTTTTAAAAAGATTTTTCTTTCAGGAACCTCTTTGAAAAAGCTTTTCCTCTGCAATGTGCATAAGCCCTACTTGGGAGGATTCACTCTACAATAATTATTCACTCTATGCCTCGAATTCAGATTTCACTGAGTTCTTACTGTGGATCCCAGCCCACGGGAGCCATGGTCCTTTTCTGTCCAGGCTCAGCACCTATGCCTTCAAGATTGGAAGTAGAGACACATGTCACTTCACAGTCCAGAAAGCTATTACTGTTTCTGTTTCAGTGTGAGAGAGTCACAGACTTTGGGACAGGTTTCAGAGCAGGTTTATTATGGATCCTGGATCTCTACTTCAATGTTCATTACCTGGATCCATTTGGCTAATAGGTTCCCTGTGGATGGGCTTGCTTCCAAGCACATACATGGAAGATGCAAAGGTGGGTGGGCTTGGTGCGGGACAGGAAGAAGACCAAAATCAGACAAGGGTCCGACCCCTCCCCTGATCCAGGAACTGCTACAGGAGAGGGTATGGGAGGTAGAATCCATGCGAAACTCCAAGGTCACCAGCTGAACACAGGAGGCATAGGTCAAGGGATCTGGAGATGCAGGGGTTGAAGGCTGCTCTGAGCTACCTCTGGGAGGAAGGGAAGGAAGGAATGGGGAGACACTGCCTGCCCCTGGCCTATGCCAGCTGCCCACCGCTCCGACACGCATCCGTCTACACAGCTGACACACAGCCTGGGCTCAGGATGGGCTGGCTCGGGTCCCTCAATCCTCAGTGGGACAGCTGGCCCCAGGGCTCAGAGACAGGCTGAGGGAGATGAGAGGGAAAGCTGCCCCACCCAGGTCATCCCCTCCTTGAGCAGACAGCCCTTCAGAACTGCTAAAAAAAAAGAAAAAAAAAACCCACTAACGGCGTTGAAAGACATGCCATGGATGAACTAAGGCATAGAGATATGTAAAATAACATTCACTTTTAAGTTCAGAGCTGTCATCTCAGGAAGTGGGGAGAGCTTCCCTGAAGAAGACTGAGGGGAGGGCAGGCCATGCTGAAAAGGGAGACATGGCTCTCCTGATTGGGGACCTGCAGCCCCCTCCCAGGGCAGGACATCATCCTCGCATCACACGAGATCCATGGAAGTGTTCCATCAGGGCCAGATGTTTGTCTCGAGAAGGCTACCCTGGCATCGGACTGCACAGGGCACCAGGGACGAGGGCCAGATGGAGGACGGACAATACCCCGGAGGCCATGGGGCAAGAGCAGAGGCACACGACCTTGAAGATGATGATGAAAAGCCGGAGGTGGCAGCATGGAGCCGGCCCAAAAGTGCCATGGGAGCAGTGCCCACAGCTACACTGACTGGGGGCCTTCTGTGCCAGGTGTGGCTGACTTCAGTGGGCTCCAGACTAGTCCTGACCACAAGTCTAGGAAGTGTGCACCACCCCCGGCCTCCTCTCCCCTTGCAGCTGCTAGGAATCACGGTCACAGACCCTGGTCAGCTTTCGTGGAAACCAAGCAGTGGCTCCCCCGCATGCTGCACCTCTGGTGGTGGTCCAGTGCGACCCTCGTGCCTGGCCAGACACTGATGTCTACCTGTCTCCACACAAATCCACAGACAGGAGGGTGTCCCTGAATTCCACAGCACCTGATGAAACAGATCCACGGAACCCAACACCCAGTGGGTCACTCGGGACCTCACCTATGAGGTCATGGAGCTCACCATACCCTATTTCCGTCACTTCCCACAGAAAGCCTGGTTCTGATCCCCCACAATACCATACATCCTGGTTGCTGACCTGGGGTCATGCCATGAACCCACATGGCACCTTTCTTTTAGAGAAGCCTATGCCTACACCTCCTAGAAAATATTTCTAATGAAGTACAAGTCCATCAGGACTACGGTGTGAACGGTAGCACACAGCCTGCATGGTAGTAGTCAGTAATTCTAACAAGGGTTAACCCCACCCCCCGTCTCACAAAACCTTCCTCCGTCCCCACGGAACTCATGGTCTGCCCTCAGAAAACCCTCCAGGAAACAAACCTTTCATCTGAATGCTCTCTTCACCTTCTGCTTCAAATCTTGTCCAACCACAATGATATGAAACTAGAAATCAGTCTCAAGAAAAAAATGGGACAGTCAAAAACAGGGGGAGATTGGGGGGCCTGGGGGGCTCAGTCATTAAGGATCTGCCTTCAGCTCAGGTCGTGATCCCAGGAGCCTGGGATCTAGCCCCGAATCAGGCTCCTTGCTCAGTGGGAAGCCCGCTTCTCCCTCTCCCACCCCCCTGCTTGCGTTCCCTCTCTCGCTGTCTCACTCTCTGCCAGATACTTAAATAATCTTAAAAAAATATGTGGAGATTTAACAACATGCTACTGAACAACCAACAGTCAAAGAAGAAATCAAAAAAAATTTAGAAGTACCTTGACACTGATGAAAAAGACAACCTACAAAAACTTATGGGATGCAGCAAAAGTAGCTCTACGGGGGGGACGTTCATAGAAATTCAAGTCTTCATCAATCCATGAGAATGCTCTCCAATAAACAACCTGATTTCTGTGGTAAAGAAGTAGAAAAAAAAAAAACAGCAAACAAAGCCCCAAATTAGTAGAAATAAGGAAATAACAAAAAGGAATGCATAAATAAATCCAACAGAGACTAAAAAGACAAAAAAAAAAAAAAAAACACACACACACAATGAAAATGAGAGCTGCCTTTTTTGGAAAGATAAACAAAACTGACAAACTTAGCTAGACTCACCAAGAAAGACAGAGGACTCGAATGCAATCAGGAAAGAAAGATAATGGATTCCTGTCTCATATCAAAATCAAAAGAACTCTTCAACCTTGGACACAACAACTTCTTGCAAGCCACGTCTCTAAAGGCAAAGGAAATAAAAGCAAAAATGAACTATTGGCACTTCATCAAGATAAAAAGTTTCTGCACGGCAAAGCAAACGATCAACAAAACAAAAAGGCAACCTATGGAATCGAAGAAGATATCTGCAAATGATATTACAGATAAAGGGCTGGTATCCAAGATCTATAAAGAACTCCTCAAACTCGACACCCAAAAAATGGGCAGAAGACACAAAGAGATACTTGTCCAGAGAAGACATACAAATGGCCAACAGACACATGAAAAAATGCTCCACATCACTTGCCATCAGGCAAATACAAATCAAAACTACAATGAGATACCACCTTACACCAGTTAGAATGGTTAAAATTAACAAGGCAGGGGGCACCTGGGTGGCACAGCGGTTAAGCGTCTGCCTTCGGCTCAGGGCGTGATCCCGGCATTATGGGATGGAGCCCCACATCAGGCTCCTCCGCTATGAGCCTGCTTCTTCCTCTCCCACTCCCCCTGCTTGTGTTCCCTCTCTCGCTGGCTGTCTCTATCTCTGTGGAATAAATAAATAAAATCTTGAGAAGAAATTAACAAGACAGGAAATAAAAAAAAGTCAGAGAGGATGTGGAGAAAGGGGAGCCCTCTACCACTACTCGTGAGAATTCAAGCTGGTACAGCCACTTTTGAAAACAATATGGAGATTCCTCAAGACGTTGAACACAGAGCTATCCTACGACCCACCAATTGCACTACTGGGTATTTACCCCATAGACACAGAGTAATGAAAAGAAGGGGCACCTGTATCCCAATGTTCATAGCAGCAATGTCCCTAATAGCCAAACTGTGGAAGGAGCCAAGATGTCCTTCAGCAGATGAATGGACAAAGAAGATGTGGTTCATCTATACAATGGAATATTACTCAGTCATCAGAAAGGATGAATACCCACCATTTGCACCAACGTGGATGGACCAGGAGGGGATTATGCTAAGTGAAATTAAGTCAAGCAGAGAAAGACAATTATCATATCGTTTCACTCCTATGTGGAATGGAAGGAATAGCATGGAGGACATTAGGAGAAGGAAGGGAAAAGTGAAGGTGGGGAATGAGAGGGGGAGATGAACCATGAGAGACTATTGACACTGGGAAACAAACTGAAGGTTGCAGAAAGGGAGGGGTAGGGGAATGGGTTATCCTGGTGATGGGTATTAAGGAGGGCACGTGTCATAATGAGCACTAGGTGTTATATGCAAACAATGAATCCTGGAACACTACATCAAAGACAAATGAAGTACTGTAGGGTGACTAACATAATTTTAAAAAAAGAGAAAGATATGAAATCCATACAGGAAAACTGTCACTATTTGCAAATGACATGAAATCCCAAAGGATTCCACACACACACACACACACACACACACACACACACACACACAAAACTGTTAGAATAAACAAATTCAAGAAAGCTGCA
The DNA here is from genome assembly GCF_024610735.1 of Ursus americanus. Lineage (NCBI taxonomy): Eukaryota > Metazoa > Chordata > Mammalia > Carnivora > Ursidae > Ursus > Ursus americanus. Next base: position 475,885 of record NW_028273663.1, read on the forward strand.
GGATATAAAGTCAATATACAGAGACCTGTTGTCTTTATTTTTTTTTCAGATTTTATTTATTTATTTGACAGGAAGAGAAAAAGCACGAGCCGGGGGAGTGTCAGAAAGACGGAGAAGCAGACCCTCGCTAAGCGGGGAGCCCAACACGGGGCTCGATCCCAGAACTCTGACCTGAGCAGAAGGCAGACGCTTCACCTATGGAGCCACCCAGATGACCCAACTTCTTGCATTTCTGTATACCGATGACACACTTTCGCAAAGAGAAATTAAAAAAGCAATGCCATTTACAATTGCATCAAAAAAAAAAATCTAGGAATAAAAGTAACCAACAATGAGAAAGACATAGTACACTCAACACATGGCAGAAAAGAAATGAAAAACATGTGTGTCGAGGGGGGCAGAATGTATGGGTCAAAGATTTGGAAGGCAACACAAACAAATGGAAGCATACGCCATGCTCCTTAACTGGAAGAGTTAATTATGTGAACATGTCCATCGTACCCAAAGCAATCGACAGATGTGATGAAATCCCCATCTGAATTCCAGTGGCATTATTCGAGGAAATAGAAAACAGTCCTCAAACTTGTATGGAATCACAAAAGACCCCAAATACCCAAAGCAACCTGGAGAAAGAAAGGTGCAGTCAACACACTCCTGGATTTCAAGCTAGATTACAAAGCTGTTGTCATCAAAACAGGATGGTACTGGCAGAAACACAGACACCAGGTCAGTGGAACAGAACAGAAAGCTCAGAAACTTACCCACACGTAGATGATCCTAACTTACGACACAGCAGCAGAAGATATGCCATGAGGGAAGGACTGTCTCTTCAGTGAGCGGTAACAGGCAAACTGGACACTAAATGCAGAAGAATATAACTGGGTCACTTTCTTACACCACACACAAAATTTTTAATGGATGAATGATTTGAACATAAGACCCGAATCCATAAACCTCCAAGAAGACACAGGTACTAAGTCTCTCGACATTGGTTTTGGCAAAGAGTCTTCAGATCGGACACCAAATGCAAAGGCAACAAAAGCAAAAATAAACAAGTGGAACAACATCAAACTGAAATCTTCCACACGGCAAAAGAAACCATCAAAAACTTAAAAGGCCACTGACCCAATAAGAAAAAAATATCTGCGAATCATATGTGTGAGAAGAGGCTAATATCCAAAATGCACACAACACTCATACAAATCAAAACAAAAAAAACTGTATAAAAAATGGGGTGAATATGTGAATAGATACTGTCCAAAGATGGCACACAGGTGCCAACAGACAGACAAAGTTGTTCGACATCACTAATCATCGTCAGGGAAACATCAGTCAAACCCACAATCGGCTATCCCCTCACAACTGTTGGAACAGCAATTGTCCCAGAGACAGACACCAGGTGGGGTCAAGGGTGTGCAGACGAGGAGACACTGTGCGCTGTTGGTGGGAATGGAAATTGGTGCAGCCACTGTGACAAACGGTATGGAGGTTCCTGAAAAAATAAATACAACTACCACATGACCCAGTAATGGCTCTACTGAGTATTGATTTGGAGAACACAAAAATACTGCCTCAAAAAGACAGATGCACTCCCACGTTCACTGCAGCATTATTCACAATAACCAGACATGGAAACACAGACCTTGGGGGCCTTATGCCAAGTAACTCAGACACAGAAAGACAAATACCAGATGCTCTCATGTACATTCCACGTGGAATAAACAAATACTGAACGCATAGATACTGAGAGCAGATTGGTAGGTGCCAGATTCGGGGATGGGGTGGTAGAAACGGGTGAAGGTGGTCCAAGTCTCAATGTTTGAGTGAGAAAATCCGACAGTCATGAAATGTTCTGTCCAGCATGGAGACTAAAACTAACCCCGCAGCATGGGGTATAGGTTTCCCTGCTCTTTGAAAGTACAGGGCTTCTGAGAAACCTTGCACAGCAGAAATGGTGTAAAGAAGGAATGACCATTCATTTACACGGAAAAATTGGACAGTGTGCTCAGACTCCAAGATTCCTTCTCTTTGGCTTTTCTTAGGCCTCAGGACACAAGTTTCTAACGGAGGCCCAGCATAAATGAAGATAAAGCACAGCAGAGGCTCACAGACACAATTCAAAGTGCTGGTGGCTGGATGCGGAGAGCGGTTCCCAGCGGAAGGAGCTGGTTGGGGTGCACGCCGCCTCTGTCGTGCTTCTCCCCAAAACAGATGCTGAACGCGATTCTCACTGTTCACCTTTTTTCATAAGAGGGAAATCCTCTTTAGGTCTCTTCCTCTCACTGAAGCTGGGTAATAACGTAGTTCTTTCAAGAAAGCCAAGTGTCTTACTGTGAACGTTTAAAAGCTGGGGGATACTTGTACTTGAGCATTGCTGAGGGAGGAGATGTGAAAGGTTCTCCCAGACACAAACCTCAGCAGATCCACCGGGAAAGGCACCTTCCTCAGCATGCGGAACACGGACTACCTCCTTACCCCAGAAACCCTCTCCTTCCCCTCGATCAGGACAACCCACAACAGCTGGGAGTTACCCCAATTCCTCCGTTCTCCTGTTCCTAATAGCTAACTCATCAGCAAATCCTGTGAGCTCCATCCTCAAAATGGACCCAGAATAGGTCTAACCACTCCATCCAAGGCCACCTGTCTGGTCCACAGTGCCTGAGTTCCTGGAAAAGCTTCGTCATTGACCTGCCTTGCCATCTTCAACCCTCTGTCATCTGTTCTCAACGCTGTAGCCACGATGGCCTAGTGAAACAGGGTCTCAGGGGGTTATAGCCCTGGAATGGCTTTCTGTCGCCCTCTGTCACCTCCCTGAGGTCATGTCCTCAGCTGTCCCCTGTGGCCACAGGGCCTTCTTGCTGCTCCTGGACATATCTGGAATTCTCCTGCCCCAGAGCCTTTGCACATGCTTTCCCTTCTGTTTAGAATGCTCTTGATGTGTTCTCACTCGCCTTCTGAGAAGTCTGAATTGGAGTGACAGGGACAGAAGGTGAGGCTGTGTGTGTTGGGTGAGGCTGGTGGCCCAGAAAAAGGTTTTCTGCCAGCTCTCCACCTGTGCCTCACTTGTCCTCAGCCAGGAACTTGCACACAGCCCTCACCTGTCACAACTCTCACACAGGAGACCCACAGCCACCCCTGGAGCCCACCCTGCCCACACCCTGCTGCAGAATGCATTCAGCTCTCCTCTGGGACCCCTGTCAGCTTTACCCAGACCTGGAACTCCCCCGTCTCCTGCAAAGCTCCCGGATTCCCCCTCTTCTTGCAAAATCACACTGGCGCAAGGCTTTCATGAGAAAGCTATAATGCTAACTAATGAAAGGTTCACACCTACTTTCCCCTTCTGTTGCCTTTCTCTCCTTCTGTCCTACCTGTGCAAACTGTAACATATCAGTGGAACATGAACATGCTCTGAGATCTGAATCTTTCATTGCAGCTTTCTGAGGACTCCTTATGTGATAAGAAACTAGTGTATCTTACAACAGGGTGTTTTACAACTATCATCTATAGAACAGTACAGCCCAAATCACTACAATTTTACCTCACTCCTCATGAAGCAGAACACTTTTTCCTTTCTTCTTTTACTTAAATTCCAGTTAGTTCACATGCCATGGAATATTCGCTTCAGGGGTAGGATTTAGTGATTCCTCACCTGCATACAGTACCCAGTGCTCATCACAAGCGCCCTCCTTAATACCCCTCACCCATTTAACTCTTCCCCCCACGCCCCTGTCCTGCAGCAACACTCAGTTTGTTCTCCAAGGTTGAGTCTATTTCCTTGTTTGCCTTTCTCATCACCCCTCAACTCTGTTCATCTGTTTTCTTTCTGAAATTCCACAAGCGTGAGAGCATAGGATATTTGTCTTTCCTCACTAATTTTGCTTAGCTTAATACACTCTAGATCCATCCACATCCTTGCAAATGGTAAGATTTCATTCTTTTTGAAGCTGGGTCATATTCCTCTATATATACACATATATACATATATACATATATATACGTATCCCACATCTGCTTTATCCATTCATCAGTGCATGGACTTTGGGATTCTCTCCATAGTTTGGCTACTGTGGACATTGTTGCTATAAACATCATGGTGCATGTACCCCCTTCGAATGTGCATTTTTGTATCTTTTGGGTAAGCACCTAGGAGAGCAACTGCTGGATCATGTGGTTGTTCAATGTTTAACTTTTTGAGGAACCCCCACACTGTTTCCCAGACTGTCTGCACCACTCTGCATTCCCACCAACAGGATGGGAGGGTTCCCCTTTAAGCAGAACATTATCTGCTGGCAATTTCATAAGAGGAAACAAAACCTCTGCGAGATGCACCCAGGGTCAGGCAAGCAGTTGCAGAATTCACCCCAAGGCTCCTGACGCCAAGCCCCTTGAAGCCACCAGCATGCCACTATCCAAAAGAATTCCCAGACTCTCCTTCTGACTCCACCACCAAAGAAACTACAGACAGAATATGGCACCTCAAAATATCGAGATAATAGTAAAACTAGAAAGTCAAGCTCAACTTTTAAACAGGAACAGGCCCATTTGGATAATTTTGAATTTTCCCTCCACCCTAATTTTAACTCTTCTGATGAATAAACTAATCAATGATGAAACATCACCTTTGTCAAATGACATCATCCAAGTCTGTATCAGATGAAAAAAAGCCATCTAACTCTAGATGCTGGCCACTCAACCATATCTTAGGCCCAATTGAATAAACATTGTTAGATGAAGGAACAAATTAGATGTTACAAACAGGCACAGAGTGAATCTCACCTTCCCTTTCTAATAAAAGAGGGTTCCTAGGAAACAGATAGTCAAAATACATTTGTAAGCAATAAATGGACAGAGAAATTGTGATCCCCTGCAAAGTTCTACCTGCAGGGAAACTAAGTAATTCTTGCACCAAACCCAGAATGCTGACAGCTACTTCAATTTTACTTTGTGGCTCAACTAGAGAAAAGAGAAAAGCCCAGGAGGTTTTGGGATAATGAGAGGTTTTACCTCCAGTCCTGACATAGATAGGACATTATGCCAAAACAGCTGTGTTTTCTCTGAACACTGGCGTCCTGTGACAAGCTGCCTCCCTGACTCAGATGCTGACGTTCAAAACCTCGGGTCTCATGGAGCCAGAGCAGAGAAGTGCTGTCAGCTGGGGAGAAGAAGGCACCTCTGACCTAAAGCCTGCACACCTGCTTCGGTTTCTGGACGAAGGGGCAACACATACTTGTTGTTTAGCAGTAATTATCTTCATTCTCAATAGACCAATGACCTTGCCTTTTCTGGAAAGCAGACTTACTCTTCTAAAGAAACCCTCAATTCGTCTATTCCCAATGCAACTAGAGTGGGGTCTGGTTTACGCCCGCCTCCAGGCCCCCACCTGGAGGATTTTCCTGCATGATTCTAACAGCCAATTACCACTAACTCGGGGGCACACGGGGCATAATGCTGAAGTTGGGGGATGACTCTGGGGCTTGCTACTGCCACACCTGTGCCTGGGGGACCAGGGCACACCCTGCTGAACTCGGGGTACTGCTCAAGATGCATCACCTGCACTGTGTCAGAGAACCGGGGGACACCCCACTGAAGGTGGGGATTCTGTGAGGTCCTTACCCGCACTCTTCCCGGGGAACAGGGGAAACCCTGAAATTCTGCAACCCATCCCACAAAAGCTCAGGTGAGTGGGCGCCCTGGAGTTCACGGGTATGGGGAATAAGGCCAGTTGAGGACATGGGGCGGAAGAGACTTTAAAGGGAAAAAGAAAACTCACCTGAGTCCCCACAATGAACCCTCTCCACGTGCCCTTCCAGAACCCTGCCTCCCACCTGGGGCGCACCCTACCCCCCGACCCCCACCCCGGGGCATGCTGCTCACTCACCAGCCCGGACCTCCGCAGGGCAACTCTCTCTCTCCCAGTGCCCCTTCTTCTGCCCCAGGTCTGCAACCCGCTGCAACTCTGGGACCGCCCACAGAGACGTAGCTCCACCCCCAAGCGGTGATTGGTCGGGGAGGGTGGTGCCCTAGCCCCTCGGATGCCGGGCAACCCGCCCTCAAGCCCCTGGAACCCTGAAAGTGCAGGGGGTCCAAGAGGCGCCTCCTCTACTCAACACCCAGCACAGGCATGGGTGGGGTCGTGGGCCGGGCTCCCCCCACACACCTGGCCCCTTCCAGGGACCCCTCTAGCTGCAGACCACCCTCAGCGTCCTGCCCCTTCCCTTTCTGCACCAGCCCTCCCTGCTGGGGTGTGCCTGGTTCTGGGCAAGGTCAGTGGCTCTCAGACCCTCCAAGGCTTGGGCTTTAGGACATGCAATGATTTCATGCATTTTCAGTATGTACATGTCAGTATGACTTTAATCTTATGGGAGCCAAAGAGGTTCTTTATTTTTTCTTATCTTCATGTTGGCATTTTTGGTTATTGTTTTCTTCTCGAAACAGATGTACAACATGTGCTTGGGGCAGAAATAGGGCCCATGCTTTGAGGTTTTGCCCAGTCATTTTGAGCCGGGTAAAATGTTAAAGGATAGCTTCCCTGGGAGCCCAGGATCAGGGCCCACAGATGATATAAGATAAACATTACTTTTATCATTATAATTGCTCCTAAATGGAGGAATTTGAGACAAAAGCACCTTTCACAAGAGTACCAAGAAATCAAAATGATGCCCACAGAAGGCTACCTGCTCCATGGTCAGCACAGGTAACAGAAGTGTTCACAGTCTCTGGACTCCTGCCCTTCTCCTGCCCAAATCTCTGAAGCACACAGACCACTTAAAATCAGAATTGTAGAACTGCTAGACACCTTAGAGATGTCTGGCACCATTCCCTTGGACTACAGTATAAAACACAGTAGCTCATTGTCACAAACTAATTTCAACATGAAGTGCCCCCTGGATGCACTAAGTTCTTTCTCTGCAAATGTTGACTAATGTAAGTCACAGTCATACCAGTTAAACACTACGATGGCTGGGAAGTCATCGTCGGTAAGGGAATATTTTAGCCATGTTTATAAGCATTGGCTCACTTTGTAGAAGAGGCTGAGCTGAGTGTTTTTAAATACTATTTCAGGTACAAGAGAGGAGTTAAGATGGCGGAGGAGTAGGGGACCCCTTTTTCACAGGTCCCCTGAGTCGAGCTGGATAGGTACCAGACCAGCCTAAACAACCACGGAAGGAAGATACATCTGGATCTCTACAAATGAACATCTCCAGCGCTGAGTATTGAGGTACGAAGCGGGGAGCCGTGAAACCGGGCACAGATGTCGAAAGATAAACGGAAGGGGGAGGGAGCCGCCGCGTTCGGGCGCCGGGAAGCGGCAGCCACCTGCACGGGGGGGGGGGGGGGGGGGGAGCGGGCGGACTCACAGAGGGCACCCGCGAGAGAGCGGACTGAGACCGGTGAGCCGGGAGCGCGCGCCACCAGGCATCTCGCGGAACCCGGGAATCCCGTGTGCTCACGGGATCCAGACTGAGACCGGGAGGTCCCGGAGCGCATGCGGGGCAGCTGGCAGCTGGCAGGCCACCTGCACGGGGGAGCGGGCGGACTCACGGTCGGCACCCGCGAAACAGCAGACTGAGACCCTGAACCGGGTGCGCGCGCCACCAGGCTTCTCACGGAATTCCTGAATCCCGGTGTGCTCACGGGATCCAGACTGAGACCAGGAGCTTCTGGAGCGCGCGCAGGGCGGCTGGCGGTTGGCGGGCCACCTGCACGGGGGAGCGGGCGGACTCGCGGTCGGCACCCACGAAACAGCAGACTGAGACCCTGAACCGGGTGCGCGCGCCACCAGGCTTCTCACGGAACTCCGGAATCCTGGTGTGCTCACGGGATCCAGACTGAGACCGGGAGATCCGGGAGCGCGCGGGGGCGGCTGGCGGCTGGCGGCATTAGAAACACAAAGGACAGAGACGCGCCTGCCCTGGAAGTGAGGGCAGGGACGCCGGGTGTGGGGCGCACATCCCGGGACGCTACAGGGTTGAGCAGCACCAACAGTAACGGAGTTAAAGTGGCCAGAACATCGGTGGAGAATGGGCCGCAATCCCTCTGTTCTGTGACAATTCAGCCTCTGCTGCTCTGACTCTCAGAAGAGGCACAGCAGACCGCCAGAGAAAGCCGCCAGGGAACAAAAGCCTGGAAATACCGGCTCACAGCGTGCCCACCCCCATCCCCCCTCGCAGGGGACACGGAAACTCTACCCAAACAGGGTTGCCTGAGTATGGGCCTGGCAAAATACAAACTCTTAACAATAGAGAACAAGCGGATGGTTACCAGAGAGGAGGAGGTGGATAGAGGGATGAGTGAAATAGATGCAGCGGATTAAGAGGACACTTTTCTGGATGACCACTGAGTAATATATAGAATTACTGAATCACTCTCTTGTACACCTGAAACGAATGTAACACTGTATGTTAGCTCTACTGGAATTAAAATAAATTTTTTAAAAAGATTTTTCTTTCAGGAACCTCTTTGAAAAAGCTTTTCCTCTGCAATGTGCATAAGCCCTACTTGGGAGGATTCACTCTACAATAATTATTCACTCTATGCCTCGAATTCAGATTTCACTGAGTTCTTACTGTGGATCCCAGCCCACGGGAGCCATGGTCCTTTTCTGTCCAGGCTCAGCACCTATGCCTTCAAGATTGGAAGTAGAGACACATGTCACTTCACAGTCCAGAAAGCTATTACTGTTTCTGTTTCAGTGTGAGAGAGTCACAGACTTTGGGACAGGTTTCAGAGCAGGTTTATTATGGATCCTGGATCTCTACTTCAATGTTCATTACCTGGATCCATTTGGCTAATAGGTTCCCTGTGGATGGGCTTGCTTCCAAGCACATACATGGAAGATGCAAAGGTGGGTGGGCTTGGTGCGGGACAGGAAGAAGACCAAAATCAGACAAGGGTCCGACCCCTCCCCTGATCCAGGAACTGCTACAGGAGAGGGTATGGGAGGTAGAATCCATGCGAAACTCCAAGGTCACCAGCTGAACACAGGAGGCATAGGTCAAGGGATCTGGAGATGCAGGGGTTGAAGGCTGCTCTGAGCTACCTCTGGGAGGAAGGGAAGGAAGGAATGGGGAGACACTGCCTGCCCCTGGCCTATGCCAGCTGCCCACCGCTCCGACACGCATCCGTCTACACAGCTGACACACAGCCTGGGCTCAGGATGGGCTGGCTCGGGTCCCTCAATCCTCAGTGGGACAGCTGGCCCCAGGGCTCAGAGACAGGCTGAGGGAGATGAGAGGGAAAGCTGCCCCACCCAGGTCATCCCCTCCTTGAGCAGACAGCCCTTCAGAACTGCTAAAAAAAAAGAAAAAAAAAACCCACTAACGGCGTTGAAAGACATGCCATGGATGAACTAAGGCATAGAGATATGTAAAATAACATTCACTTTTAAGTTCAGAGCTGTCATCTCAGGAAGTGGGGAGAGCTTCCCTGAAGAAGACTGAGGGGAGGGCAGGCCATGCTGAAAAGGGAGACATGGCTCTCCTGATTGGGGACCTGCAGCCCCCTCCCAGGGCAGGACATCATCCTCGCATCACACGAGATCCATGGAAGTGTTCCATCAGGGCCAGATGTTTGTCTCGAGAAGGCTACCCTGGCATCGGACTGCACAGGGCACCAGGGACGAGGGCCAGATGGAGGACGGACAATACCCCGGAGGCCATGGGGCAAGAGCAGAGGCACACGACCTTGAAGATGATGATGAAAAGCCGGAGGTGGCAGCATGGAGCCGGCCCAAAAGTGCCATGGGAGCAGTGCCCACAGCTACACTGACTGGGGGCCTTCTGTGCCAGGTGTGGCTGACTTCAGTGGGCTCCAGACTAGTCCTGACCACAAGTCTAGGAAGTGTGCACCACCCCCGGCCTCCTCTCCCCTTGCAGCTGCTAGGAATCACGGTCACAGACCCTGGTCAGCTTTCGTGGAAACCAAGCAGTGGCTCCCCCGCATGCTGCACCTCTGGTGGTGGTCCAGTGCGACCCTCGTGCCTGGCCAGACACTGATGTCTACCTGTCTCCACACAAATCCACAGACAGGAGGGTGTCCCTGAATTCCACAGCACCTGATGAAACAGATCCACGGAACCCAACACCCAGTGGGTCACTCGGGACCTCACCTATGAGGTCATGGAGCTCACCATACCCTATTTCCGTCACTTCCCACAGAAAGCCTGGTTCTGATCCCCCACAATACCATACATCCTGGTTGCTGACCTGGGGTCATGCCATGAACCCACATGGCACCTTTCTTTTAGAGAAGCCTATGCCTACACCTCCTAGAAAATATTTCTAATGAAGTACAAGTCCATCAGGACTACGGTGTGAACGGTAGCACACAGCCTGCATGGTAGTAGTCAGTAATTCTAACAAGGGTTAACCCCACCCCCCGTCTCACAAAACCTTCCTCCGTCCCCACGGAACTCATGGTCTGCCCTCAGAAAACCCTCCAGGAAACAAACCTTTCATCTGAATGCTCTCTTCACCTTCTGCTTCAAATCTTGTCCAACCACAATGATATGAAACTAGAAATCAGTCTCAAGAAAAAAATGGGACAGTCAAAAACAGGGGGAGATTGGGGGGCCTGGGGGGCTCAGTCATTAAGGATCTGCCTTCAGCTCAGGTCGTGATCCCAGGAGCCTGGGATCTAGCCCCGAATCAGGCTCCTTGCTCAGTGGGAAGCCCGCTTCTCCCTCTCCCACCCCCCTGCTTGCGTTCCCTCTCTCGCTGTCTCACTCTCTGCCAGATACTTAAATAATCTTAAAAAAATATGTGGAGATTTAACAACATGCTACTGAACAACCAACAGTCAAAGAAGAAATCAAAAAAAATTTAGAAGTACCTTGACACTGATGAAAAAGACAACCTACAAAAACTTATGGGATGCAGCAAAAGTAGCTCTACGGGGGGGACGTTCATAGAAATTCAAGTCTTCATCAATCCATGAGAATGCTCTCCAATAAACAACCTGATTTCTGTGGTAAAGAAGTAGAAAAAAAAAAAACAGCAAACAAAGCCCCAAATTAGTAGAAATAAGGAAATAACAAAAAGGAATGCATAAATAAATCCAACAGAGACTAAAAAGACAAAAAAAAAAAAAAAACACACACACACAATGAAAATGAGAGCTGCCTTTTTTGGAAAGATAAACAAAACTGACAAACTTAGCTAGACTCACCAAGAAAGACAGAGGACTCGAATGCAATCAGGAAAGAAAGATAATGGATTCCTGTCTCATATCAAAATCAAAAGAACTCTTCAACCTTGGACACAACAACTTCTTGCAAGCCACGTCTCTAAAGGCAAAGGAAATAAAAGCAAAAATGAACTATTGGCACTTCATCAAGATAAAAAGTTTCTGCACGGCAAAGCAAACGATCAACAAAACAAAAAGGCAACCTATGGAATCGAAGAAGATATCTGCAAATGATATTACAGATAAAGGGCTGGTATCCAAGATCTATAAAGAACTCCTCAAACTCGACACCCAAAAAATGGGCAGAAGACACAAAGAGATACTTGTCCAGAGAAGACATACAAATGGCCAACAGACACATGAAAAAATGCTCCACATCACTTGCCATCAGGCAAATACAAATCAAAACTACAATGAGATACCACCTTACACCAGTTAGAATGGTTAAAATTAACAAGGCAGGGGGCACCTGGGTGGCACAGCGGTTAAGCGTCTGCCTTCGGCTCAGGGCGTGATCCCGGCATTATGGGATGGAGCCCCACATCAGGCTCCTCCGCTATGAGCCTGCTTCTTCCTCTCCCACTCCCCCTGCTTGTGTTCCCTCTCTCGCTGGCTGTCTCTATCTCTGTGGAATAAATAAATAAAATCTTGAGAAGAAATTAACAAGACAGGAAATAAAAAAAAGTCAGAGAGGATGTGGAGAAAGGGGAGCCCTCTACCACTACTCGTGAGAATTCAAGCTGGTACAGCCACTTTTGAAAACAATATGGAGATTCCTCAAGACGTTGAACACAGAGCTATCCTACGACCCACCAATTGCACTACTGGGTATTTACCCCATAGACACAGAGTAATGAAAAGAAGGGGCACCTGTATCCCAATGTTCATAGCAGCAATGTCCCTAATAGCCAAACTGTGGAAGGAGCCAAGATGTCCTTCAGCAGATGAATGGACAAAGAAGATGTGGTTCATCTATACAATGGAATATTACTCAGTCATCAGAAAGGATGAATACCCACCATTTGCACCAACGTGGATGGACCAGGAGGGGATTATGCTAAGTGAAATTAAGTCAAGCAGAGAAAGACAATTATCATATCGTTTCACTCCTATGTGGAATGGAAGGAATAGCATGGAGGACATTAGGAGAAGGAAGGGAAAAGTGAAGGTGGGGAATGAGAGGGGGAGATGAACCATGAGAGACTATTGACACTGGGAAACAAACTGAAGGTTGCAGAAAGGGAGGGGTAGGGGAATGGGTTATCCTGGTGATGGGTATTAAGGAGGGCACGTGTCATAATGAGCACTAGGTGTTATATGCAAACAATGAATCCTGGAACACTACATCAAAGACAAATGAAGTACTGTAGGGTGACTAACATAATTTTAAAAAAAGAGAAAGATATGAAATCCATACAGGAAAACTGTCACTATTTGCAAATGACATGAAATCCCAAAGGATTCCACACACACACACACACACACACACACACACACAAAACTGTTAGAATAAACAAATTCAAGAAAGCTGCAGGATATAAAGTCAATATACAGAGACCTGTTGTCTTTATTTTTTTTTCAGATTTTATTTATTTATTTGACAGGAAGAGAAAAAGCACGAGCCGGGGGAGTGTCAGAAAGACGGAGAAGCAGACCCTCGCTAAGCGGGGAGCCCAACACGGGGCTCGATCCCAGAACTCTGACCTGAGCAGAAGGCAGACGCTTCACCTATGGAGCCACCCAGATGACCCAACTTCTTGCATTTCTGTATACTGATGACACACTTTCGCAAAGAGAAATTAAAAAAGCAATGCCATTTACAATTGCATCAAAAAAAAAAATCTAGGAATAAAAGTAACCAACAATGAGAAAGACATAGTACACTCAACACATGGCAGAAAAGAAATGAAAAACATGTGTGTCGAGGGGGGCAGAATGTATGGGTCAAAGATTTGGAAGGCAACACAAACAAATGGAAGCATACGCCATGCTCCTTAACTGGAAGAGTTAATTATGTGAACATGTCCATCGTACCCAAAGCAATCGACAGATGTGATGAAATCCCCATCTGAATTCCAGTGGCATTATTCGAGGAAATAGAAAACAGTCCTCAAACTTGTATGGAATCACAAAAGACCCCAAATACCCAAAGCAACCTGGAGAAAGAAAGGTGCAGTCAACACACTCCTGGATTTCAAGCTAGATTACAAAGCTGTTGTCATCAAAACAGGATGGTACTGGCAGAAACACAGACACCAGGTCAGTGGAACAGAACAGAAAGCTCAGAAACTTACCCACACGTAGATGATCCTAACTTACGACACAGCAGCAGAAGATATGCCATGAGGGAAGGACTGTCTCTTCAGTGAGCGGTAACAGGCAAACTGGACACTAAATGCAGAAGAATATAACTGGGTCACTTTCTTACACCACACACAAAATTTTTAATGGATGAATGATTTGAACATAAGACCCGAATCCATAAACCTCCAAGAAGACACAGGTACTAAGTCTCTCGACATTGGTTTTGGCAAAGAGTCTTCAGATCGGACACCAAATGCAAAGGCAACAAAAGCAAAAATAAACAAGTGGAACAACATCAAACTGAAATCTTCCACACGGCAAAAGAAACCATCAAAAACTTAAAAGGCCACTGACCCAATAAGAAAAAAATATCTGCGAATCATATGTGTGAGAAGAGGCTAATATCCAAAATGCACACAACACTCATACAAATCAAAACAAAAAAAACTGTATAAAAAATGGGGTGAATATGTGAATAGATACTGTCCAAAGATGGCACACAGGTGCCAACAGACAGACAAAGTTGTTCGACATCACTAATCATCGTCAGGGAAACATCAGTCAAACCCACAATCGGCTATCCCCTCACAACTGTTGGAACAGCAATTGTCCCAGAGACAGACACCAGGTGGGGTCAAGGGTGTGCAGACGAGGAGACACTGTGCGCTGTTGGTGGGAATGGAAATTGGTGCAGCCACTGTGACAAACGGTATGGAGGTTCCTGAAAAAATAAATACAACTACCACATGACCCAGTAATGGCTCTACTGAGTATTGATTTGGAGAACACAAAAATACTGCCTCAAAAAGACAGATGCACTCCCACGTTCACTGCAGCATTATTCACAATAACCAGACATGGAAACACAGACCTTGGGGGCCTTATGCCAAGTAACTCAGACACAGAAAGACAAATACCAGATGCTCTCATGTACATTCCACGTGGAATAAACAAATACTGAACGCATAGATACTGAGAGCAGATTGGTAGGTGCCAGATTCGGGGATGGGGTGGTAGAAACGGGTGAAGGTGGTCCAAGTCTCAATGTTTGAGTGAGAAAATCCGACAGTCATGAAATGTTCTGTCCAGCATGGAGACTAAAACTAACCCCGCAGCATGGGGTATAGGTTTCCCTGCTCTTTGAAAGTACAGGGCTTCTGAGAAACCTTGCACAGCAGAAATGGTGTAAAGAAGGAATGACCATTCATTTACACGGAAAAATTGGACAGTGTGCTCAGACTCCAAGATTCCTTCTCTTTGGCTTTTCTTAGGCCTCAGGACACAAGTTTCTAACGGAGGCCCAGCATAAATGAAGATAAAGCACAGCAGAGGCTCACAGACACAATTCAAAGTGCTGGTGGCTGGATGCGGAGAGCGGTTCCCAGCGGAAGGAGCTGGTTGGGGTGCACGCCGCCTCTGTCGTGCTTCTCCCCAAAACAGATGCTGAACGCGATTCTCACTGTTCACCTTTTTTCATAAGAGGGAAATCCTCTTTAGGTCTCTTCCTCTCACTGAAGCTGGGTAATAACGTAGTTCTTTCAAGAAAGCCAAGTGTCTTACTGTGAACGTTTAAAAGCTGGGGGATACTTGTACTTGAGCATTGCTGAGGGAGGAGATGTGAAAGGTTCTCCCAGACACAAACCTCAGCAGATCCACCGGGAAAGGCACCTTCCTCAGCATGCGGAACACGGACTACCTCCTTACCCCAGAAACCCTCTCCTTCCCCTCGATCAGGACAACCCACAACAGCTGGGAGTTACCCCAATTCCTCCGTTCTCCTGTTCCTAATAGCTAACTCATCAGCAAATCCTGTGAGCTCCATCCTCAAAATGGACCCAGAATAGGTCTAACCACTCCATCCAAGGCCACCTGTCTGGTCCACAGTGCCTGAGTTCCTGGAAAAGCTTCGTCATTGACCTGCCTTGCCATCTTCAACCCTCTGTCATCTGTTCTCAACGCTGTAGCCACGATGGCCTAGTGAAACAGGGTCTCAGGGGGTTATAGCCCTGGAATGGCTTTCTGTCGCCCTCTGTCACCTCCCTGAGGTCATGTCCTCAGCTGTCCCCTGTGGCCACAGGGCCTTCTTGCTGCTCCTGGACATATCTGGAATTCTCCTGCCCCAGAGCCTTTGCACATGCTTTCCCTTCTGTTTAGAATGCTCTTGATGTGTTCTCACTCGCCTTCTGAGAAGTCTGAATTGGAGTGACAGGGACAGAAGGTGAGGCTGTGTGTGTTGGGTGAGGCTGGTGGCCCAGAAAAAGGTTTTCTGCCAGCTCTCCACCTGTGCCTCACTTGTCCTCAGCCAGGAACTTGCACACAGCCCTCACCTGTCACAACTCTCACACAGGAGACCCACAGCCACCCCTGGAGCCCACCCTGCCCACACCCTGCTGCAGAATGCATTCAGCTCTCCTCTGGGACCCCTGTCAGCTTTACCCAGACCTGGAACTCCCCCGTCTCCTGCAAAGCTCCCGGATTCCCCCTCTTCTTGCAAAATCACACTGGCGCAAGGCTTTCATGAGAAAGCTATAATGCTAACTAATGAAAGGTTCACACCTACTTTCCCCTTCTGTTGCCTTTCTCTCCTTCTGTCCTACCTGTGCAAACTGTAACATATCAGTGGAACATGAACATGCTCTGAGATCTGAATCTTTCATTGCAGCTTTCTGAGGACTCCTTATGTGATAAGAAACTAGTGTATCTTACAACAGGGTGTTTTACAACTATCATCTATAGAACAGTACAGCCCAAATCACTACAATTTTACCTCACTCTTCATGAAGCAGAACACTTTTTCCTTTCTTCTTTTACTTAAATTCCAGTTAGTTCACATGCCATGGAATATTCGCTTCAGGGGTAGGATTTAGTGATTCCTCACCTGCATACAGTACCCAGTGCTCATCACAAGCGCCCTCCTTAATACCCCTCACCCATTTAACTCTTCCCCCCACGCCCCTGTCCTGCAGCAACACTCAGTTTGTTCTCCAAGGTTGAGTCTATTTCCTTGTTTGCCTTTCTCATCACCCCTCAACTCTGTTCATCTGTTTTCTTTCTGAAATTCCACAAGCGTGAGAGCATAGGATATTTGTCTTTCCTCACTAATTTTGCTTAGCTTAATACACTCTAGATCCATCCACATCCTTGCAAATGGTAAGATTTCATTCTTTTTGAAGCTGGGTCATATTCCTCTATATATACACATATATACATATATACATATATATACGTATCCCACATCTGCTTTATCCATTCATCAGTGCATGGACTTTGGGATTCTCTCCATAGTTTGGCTACTGTGGACATTGTTGCTATAAACATCATGGTGCATGTACCCCCTTCGAATGTGCATTTTTGTATCTTTTGGGTAAGCACCTAGGAGAGCAACTGCTGGATCATGTGGTTGTTCAATGTTTAACTTTTTGAGGAACCCCCACACTGTTTCCCAGACTGTCTGCACCACTCTGCATTCCCACCAACAGGATGGGAGGGTTCCCCTTTAAGCAGAACATTATCTGCTGGCAATTTCATAAGAGGAAACAAAACCTCTGCGAGATGCACCCAGGGTCAGGCAAGCAGTTGCAGAATTCACCCCAAGGCTCCTGACGCCAAGCCCCTTGAAGCCACCAGCATGCCACTATCCAAAAGAATTCCCAGACTCTCCTTCTGACTCCACCACCAAAGAAACTACAGACAGAATATGGCACCTCAAAATATCGAGATAATAGTAAAACTAGAAAGTCAAGCTCAACTTTTAAACAGGAACAGGCCCATTTGGATAATTTTGAATTTTCCCTCCACCCTAATTTTAACTCTTCTGATGAATAAACTAATCAATGATGAAACATCACCTTTGTCAAATGACATCATCCAAGTCTGTATCAGATGAAAAAAAGCCATCTAACTCTAGATGCTGGCCACTCAACCATATCTTAGGCCCAATTGAATAAACATTGTTAGATGAAGGAACAAATTAGATGTTACAAACAGGCACAGAGTGAATCTCACCTTCCCTTTCTAATAAAAGAGGGTTCCTAGGAAACAGATAGTCAAAATACATTTGTAAGCAATAAATGGACAGAGAAATTGTGATCCCCTGCAAAGTTCTACCTGCAGGGAAACTAAGTAATTCTTGCACCAAACCCAGAATGCTGACAGCTACTTCAATTTTACTTTGTGGCTCAACTAGAGAAAAGAGAAAAGCCCAGGAGGTTTTGGGATAATGAGAGGTTTTACCTCCAGTCCTGACATAGATAGGACATTATGCCAAAACAGCTGTGTTTTCTCTGAACACTGGCGTCCTGTGACAAGCTGCCTCCCTGACTCAGATGCTGACGTTCAAAACCTCGGGTCTCATGGAGCCAGAGCAGAGAAGTGCTGTCAGCTGGGGAGAAGAAGGCACCTCTGACCTAAAGCCTGCACACCTGCTTCGGTTTCTGGACGAAGGGGCAACACATACTTGTTGTTTAGCAGTAATTATCTTCATTCTCAATAGACCAATGACCTTGCCTTTTCTGGAAAGCAGACTTACTCTTCTAAAGAAACCCTCAATTCGTCTATTCCCAATGCAACTAGAGTGGGGTCTGGTTTACGCCCGCCTCCAGGCCCCCACCTGGAGGATTTTCCTGCATGATTCTAACAGCCAATTACCACTAACTCGGGGGCACACGGGGCATAATGCTGAAGTTGGGGGATGACTCTGGGGCTTGCTACTGCCACACCTGTGCCTGGGGGACCAGGGCACACCCTGCTGAACTCGGGGTACTGCTCAAGATGCATCACCTGCACTGTGTCAGAGAACCGGGGGACACCCCACTGAAGGTGGGGATTCTGTGAGGTCCTTACCCGCACTCTTCCCGGGGAACAGGGGAAACCCTGAAATTCTGCAACCCATCCCACAAAAGCTCAGGTGAGTGGGCGCCCTGGAGTTCACGGGTATGGGGAATAAGGCCAGTTGAGGACATGGGGCGGAAGAGACTTTAAAGGGAAAAAGAAAACTCACCTGAGTCCCCACAATGAACCCTCTCCACGTGCCCTTCCAGAACCCTGCCTCCCACCTGGGGCGCACCCTACCCCCCGACCCCCACCCCGGGGCATGCTGCTCACTCACCAGCCCGGACCTCCGCAGGGCAACTCTCTCTCTCCCAGTGCCCCTTCTTCTGCCCCAGGTCTGCAACCCGCTGCAACTCTGGGACCGCCCACAGAGACGTAGCTCCACCCCCAAGCGGTGATTGGTCGGGGAGGGTGGTGCCCTAGCCCCTCGGATGCCGGGCAACCCGCCCTCAAGCCCCTGGAACCCTGAAAGTGCAGGGGGTCCAAGAGGCGCCTCCTCTACTCAACACCCAGCACAGGCATGGGTGGGGTCGTGGGCCGGGCTCCCCCCACACACCTGGCCCCTTCCAGGGACCCCTCTAGCTGCAGACCACCCTCAGCGTCCTGCCCCTTCCCTTTCTGCACCAGCCCTCCCTGCTGGGGTGTGCCTGGTTCTGGGCAAGGTCAGTGGCTCTCAGACCCTCCAAGGCTTGGGCTTTAGGACATGCAATGATTTCATGCATTTTCAGTATGTACATGTCAGTATGACTTTAATCTTATGGGAGCCAAAGAGGTTCTTTATTTTTTCTTATCTTCATGTTGGCATTTTTGGTTATTGTTTTCTTCTCGAAACAGATGTACAACATGTGCTTGGGGCAGAAATAGGGCCCATGCTTTGAGGTTTTGCCCAGTCATTTTGAGCCGGGTAAAATGTTAAAGGATAGCTTCCCTGGGAGCCCAGGATCAGGGCCCACAGATGATATAAGATAAACATTACTTTTATCATTATAATTGCTCCTAAATGGAGGAATTTGAGACAAAAGCACCTTTCACAAGAGTACCAAGAAATCAAAATGATGCCCACAGAAGGCTACCTGCTCCATGGTCAGCACAGGTAACAGAAGTGTTCACAGTCTCTGGACTCCTGCCCTTCTCCTGCCCAAATCTCTGAAGCACACAGACCACTTAAAATCAGAATTGTAGAACTGCTAGACACCTTAGAGATGTCTGGCACCATTCCCTTGGACTACAGTATAAAACACAGTAGCTCATTGTCACAAACTAATTTCAACATGAAGTGCCCCCTGGATGCACTAAGTTCTTTCTCTGCAAATGTTGACTAATGTAAGTCACAGTCATACCAGTTAAACACTACGATGGCTGGGAAGTCATCGTCGGTAAGGGAATATTTTAGCCATGTTGATAAGCATTGGCTCACTTTGTAGAAGAGGCTGAGCTGAGTGTTTTTAAATACTATTTCAGGTACAAGAGAGGAGTTAAGATGGCGGAGGAGTAGGGGACCCCTTTTTCACAGGTCCCCTGAGTCGAGCTGGATAGGTACCAGACCAGCCTAAACAACCACGGAATCAGCCTGAGACGCAGGAAGATACATCTGGATCTCTACAAATGAACATCTCCAGCGCTGAGTATTGAGGTACGAAGCGGGGAGCCGTGAAACCGGGCACAGATGTCGAAAGATAAACGGAAGGGGGAGGGAGCCGCCGCGTTCGGGCGCCGGGAAGCGGCAGCCACCTGCACGGGGGGGGGGGGGGGGGGGGGGAGCGGGCGGACTCACAGAGGGCACCCGCGAGAGAGCGGACTGAGACCGGTGAGCCGGGAGCGCGCGCCACCAGGCATCTCGCGGAACCCGGGAATCCCGTGTGCTCACGGGATCCAGACTGAGACCGGGAGGTCCCGGAGCGCATGCGGGGCAGCTGGCAGCTGGCAGGCCACCTGCACGGGGGAGCGGGCGGACTCACGGTCGGCACCCGCGAAACAGCAGACTGAGACCCTGAACCGGGTGCGCGCGCCACCAGGCTTCTCACGGAATTCCTGAATCCCGGTGTGCTCACGGGATCCAGACTGAGACCAGGAGCTTCTGGAGCGCGCGCAGGGCGGCTGGCGGTTGGCGGGCCACCTGCACGGGGGAGCGGGCGGACTCGCGGTCGGCACCCACGAAACAGCAGACTGAGACCCTGAACCGGGTGCGCGCGCCACCAGGCTTCTCACGGAACTCCGGAATCCTGGTGTGCTCACGGGATCCAGACTGAGACCGGGAGATCCGGGAGCGCGCGGGGGCGGCTGGCGGCTGGCGGCATTAGAAACACAAAGGACAGAGACGCGCCTGCCCTGGAAGTGAGGGCAGGGACGCCGGGTGTGGGGCGCACATCCCGGGACGCTACAGGGTTGAGCAGCACCAACAGTAACGGAGTTAAAGTGGCCAGAACATCGGTGGAGAATGGGCCGCAATCCCTCTGTTCTGTGACAATTCAGCCTCTGCTGCTCTGACTCTCAGAAGAGGCACAGCAGACCGCCAGAGAAAGCCGCCAGGGAACAAAAGCCTGGAAATACCGGCTCACAGCGTGCCCACCCCCATCCCCCCTCGCAGGGGACACGGAAACTCTACCCAAACAGGGTTGCCTGAGTATGGGCCTGGCAAAATACAAACTCTTAACAATAGAGAACAAGCGGATGGTTACCAGAGAGGAGGAGGTGGATAGAGGGATGAGTGAAATAGATGAAGCGGATTAAGAGGACACTTTTCTCGATGACCACTGAGTAATATATAGAATTACTGAATCACTCTCTTGTACACCTGAAACGAATGTAACACTGTATGTTAGCTCTACTGGAATTAAAATAAATTTTTTAAAAAGATTTTTCTTTCAGGAACCTCTTTGAAAAAGCTTTTCCTCTGCAATGTGCATAAGCCCTACTTGGGAGGATTCACTCTACAATAATTATTCACTCTATGCCTCGAATTCAGATTTCACTGAGTTCTTACTGTGGATCCCAGCCCACGGGAGCCATGGTCCTTTTCTGTCCAGGCTCAGCACCTATGCCTTCAAGATTGGAAGTAGAGACACATGTCACTTCACAGTCCAGAAAGCTATTACTGTTTCTGTTTCAGTGTGAGAGAGTCACAGACTTTGGGACAGGTTTCAGAGCAGGTTTATTATGGATCCTGGATCTCTACTTCAATGTTCATTACCTGGATCCATTTGGCTAATAGGTTCCCTGTGGATGGGCTTGCTTCCAAGCACATACATGGAAGATGCAAAGGTGGGTGGGCTTGGTGCGGGACAGGAAGAAGACCAAAATCAGACAAGGGTCCGACCCCTCCCCTGATCCAGGAACTGCTACAGGAGAGGGTATGGGAGGTAGAATCCATGCGAAACTCCAAGGTCACCAGCTGAACACAGGAGGCATAGGTCAAGGGATCTGGAGATGCAGGGGTTGAAGGCTGCTCTGAGCTACCTCTGGGAGGAAGGGAGGGAAGGAATGGGGAGACACTGCCTGCCCCTGGCCTATGCCAGCTGCCCACCGCTCCGACACGCATCCGTCTACACAGCTGACACACAGCCTGGGCTCAGGATGGGCTGGCTCGGGTCCCTCAATCCTCAGTGGGACAGCTGGCCCCAGGGCTCAGAGACAGGCTGAGGGAGATGAGAGGGAAAGCTGCCCCACCCAGGTCATCCCCTCCTTGAGCAGACAGCCCTTCAGAACTGCTAAAAAAAAAGAAAAAAAAAACCCACTAACGGCGTTGAAAGACATGCCATGGATGAACTAAGGCATAGAGATATGTAAAATAACATTCACTTTTAAGTTCAGAGCTGTCATCTCAGGAAGTGGGGAGAGCTTCCCTGAAGAAGACTGAGGGGAGGGCAGGCCATGCTGAAAAGGGAGACATGGCTCTCCTGATTGGGGACCTGCAGCCCCCTCCCAGGGCAGGACATCATCCTCGCATCACACGAGATCCATGGAAGTGTTCCATCAGGGCCAGATGTTTGTCTCGAGAAGGCTACCCTGGCATCGGACTGCACAGGGCACCAGGGACGAGGGCCAGATGGAGGACGGACAATACCCCGGAGGCCATGGGGCAAGAGCAGAGGCACACGACCTTGAAGATGATGATGAAAAGCCGGAGGTGGCAGCATGGAGCCGGCCCAAAAGTGCCATGGGAGCAGTGCCCACAGCTACACTGACTGGGGGCCTTCTGTGCCAGGTGTGGCTGACTTCAGTGGGCTCCAGACTAGTCCTGACCACAAGTCTAGGAAGTGTGCACCACCCCCGGCCTCCTCTCCCCTTGCAGCTGCTAGGAATCACGGTCACAGACCCTGGTCAGCTTTCGTGGAAACCAAGCAGTGGCTCCCCCGCATGCTGCACCTCTGGTGGTGGTCCAGTGCGACCCTCGTGCCTGGCCAGACACTGATGTCTACCTGTCTCCACACAAATCCACAGACAGGAGGGTGTCCCTGAATTCCACAGCACCTGATGAAACAGATCCACGGAACCCAACACCCAGTGGGTCACTCGGGACCTCACCTATGAGGTCATGGAGCTCACCATACCCTATTTCCGTCACTTCCCACAGAAAGCCTGGTTCTGATCCCCCACAATACCATACATCCTGGTTGCTGACCTGGGGTCATGCCATGAACCCACATGGCACCTTTCTTTTAGAGAAGCCTATGCCTACACCTCCTAGAAAATATTTCTAATGAAGTACAAGTCCATCAGGACTACGGTGTGAACGGTAGCACACAGCCTGCATGGTAGTAGTCAGTAATTCTAACAAGGGTTAACCCCACCCCCCGTCTCACAAAACCTTCCTCCGTCCCCACGGAACTCATGGTCTGCCCTCAGAAAACCCTCCAGGAAACAAACCTTTCATCTGAATGCTCTCTTCACCTTCTGCTTCAAATCTTGTCCAACCACAATGATATGAAACTAGAAATCAGTCTCAAGAAAAAAATGGGACAGTCAAAAACAGGGGGAGATTGGGGGGCCTGGGGGGCTCAGTCATTAAGGATCTGCCTTCAGCTCAGGTCGTGATCCCAGGAGCCTGGGATCTAGCCCCGAATCAGGCTCCTTGCTCAGTGGGAAGCCCGCTTCTCCCTCTCCCACCCCCCTGCTTGCGTTCCCTCTCTCGCTGTCTCACTCTCTGCCAGATACTTAAATAATCTTAAAAAAATATGTGGAGATTTAACAACATGCTACTGAACAACCAACAGTCAAAGAAGAAATCAAAAAAAATTTAGAAGTACCTTGACACTGATGAAAAAGACAACCTACAAAAACTTATGGGATGCAGCAAAAGTAGCTCTACGGGGGGGACGTTCATAGAAATTCAAGTCTTCATCAATCCATGAGAATGCTCTCCAATAAACAACCTGATTTCTGTGGTAAAGAAGTAGAAAAAAAAAAAACAGCAAACAAAGCCCCAAATTAGTAGAAATAAGGAAATAACAAAAAGGAATGCATAAATAAATCCAACAGAGACTAAAAAGACAAAAAAAAAAAAACACACACACACACAATGAAAATGAGAGCTGCCTTTTTTGGAAAGATAAACAAAACTGACAAACTTAGCTAGACTCACCAAGAAAGACAGAGGACTCGAATGCAATCAGGAAAGAAAGATAATGGATTCCTGTCTCATATCAAAATCAAAAGAACTCTTCAACCTTGGACACAACAACTTCTTGCAAGCCACGTCTCTAAAGGCAAAGGAAATAAAAGCAAAAATGAACTATTGGCACTTCATCAAGATAAAAAGTTTCTGCACGGCAAAGCAAACGATAAACAAAACAAAAAGGCAACCTATGGAATCGAAGAAGATATCTGCAAATGATATTACAGATAAAGGGCTGGTATCCAAGATCTATAAAGAACTCCTCAAACTCGACACCCAAAAAATGGGCAGAAGACACAAAGAGATACTTGTCCAGAGAAGACATACAAATGGCCAACAGACACATGAAAAAATGCTCCACATCACTTGCCATCAGGCAAATACAAATCAAAACTACAATGAGATACCACCTTACACCAGTTAGAATGGTTAAAATTAACAAGGCAGGGGGCACCTGGGTGGCACAGCGGTTAAGCGTCTGCCTTCGGCTCAGGGCGTGATCCCGGCATTATGGGATGGAGCCCCACATCAGGCTCCTCCGCTATGAGCCTGCTTCTTCCTCTCCCACTCCCCCTGCTTGTGTTCCCTCTCTCGCTGGCTGTCTCTATCTCTGTGGAATAAATAAATAAAATCTTGAGAAGAAATTAACAAGACAGGAAATAAAAAAAAGTCAGAGAGGATGTGGAGAAAGGGGAGCCCTCTACCACTACTCGTGAGAATTCAAGCTGGTACAGCCACTTTTGAAAACAATATGGAGATTCCTCAAGACGTTGAACACAGAGCTATCCTACGACCCACCAATTGCACTACTGGGTATTTACCCCATAGACACAGAGTAATGAAAAGAAGGGGCACCTGTATCCCAATGTTCATAGCAGCAATGTCCCTAATAGCCAAACTGTGGAAGGAGCCAAGATGTCCTTCAGCAGATGAATGGACAAAGAAGATGTGGTTCATCTATACAATGGAATATTAGTCATCAGAAAGGATGAATACCCACCATTTGCACCAACGTGGATGGACCAGGAGGGGATTATGCTAAGTGAAATTAAGTCAAGCAGAGAAAGACAATTATCATATCGTTTCACTCCTATGTGGAATGGAAGGAATAGCATGGAGGACATTAGGAGAAGGAAGGGAAAAGTGAAGGTGGGGAATGAGAGGGGGAGATGAACCATGAGAGACTATTGACACTGGGAAACAAACTGAAGGTTGCAGAAAGGGAGGGGTAGGGGAATGGGTTATCCTGGTGATGGGTATTAAGGAGGGCACGTGTCATAATGAGCACTAGGTGTTATATGCAAACAATGAATCCTGGAACACTACATCAAAGACAAATGAAGTACTGTAGGGTGACTAACATAATTTTAAAAAAAGAGAAAGATATGAAATCCATACAGGAAAACTGTCACTATTTGCAAATGACATGAAATCCCAAAGGATTCCACACACACACACACACACACACACACACACACACACACACACAAAACTGTTAGAATAAACAAATTCAAGAAAGCTGCAGGATATAAAGTCAATATACAGAGACCTGTTGTCTTTATTTTTTTTTCAGATTTTATTTATTTATTTGACAGGAAGAGAAAAAGCACGAGCCGGGGGAGTGTCAGAAAGACGGAGAAGCAGACCCTCGCTAAGCGGGGAGCCCAACACGGGGCTCGATCCCAGAACTCTGACCTGAGCAGAAGGCAGACGCTTCACCTATGGAGCCACCCAGATGACCCAACTTCTTGCATTTCTGTATACTGATGACACACTTTCGCAAAGAGAAATTAAAAAAGCAATGCCATTTACAATTGCATCAAAAAAAAAAATCTAGGAATAAAAGTAACCAACAATGAGAAAGACATAGTACACTCAACACATGGCAGAAAAGAAATGAAAAACATGTGTGTCGAGGGGGGCAGAATGTATGGGTCAAAGATTTGGAAGGCAACACAAACAAATGGAAGCATACGCCATGCTCCTTAACTGGAAGAGTTAATTATGTGAACATGTCCATCGTACCCAAAGCAATCGACAGATGTGATGAAATCCCCATCTGAATTCCAGTGGCATTATTCGAGGAAATAGAAAACAGTCCTCAAACTTGTATGGAATCACAAAAGACCCCAAATACCCAAAGCAACCTGGAGAAAGAAAGGTGCAGTCAACACACTCCTGGATTTCAAGCTAGATTACAAAGCTGTTGTCATCAAAACAGGATGGTACTGGCAGAAACACAGACACCAGGTCAGTGGAACAGAACAGAAAGCTCAGAAACTTACCCACACGTAGATGATCCTAACTTACGACACAGCAGCAGAAGATATGCCATGAGGGAAGGACTGTCTCTTCAGTGAGCGGTAACAGGCAAACTGGACACTAAATGCAGAAGAATATAACTGGGTCACTTTCTTACACCACACACAAAATTTTTAATGGATGAATGATTTGAACATAAGACCCGAATCCATAAACCTCCAAGAAGACACAGGTACTAAGTCTCTCGACATTGGTTTTGGCAAAGAGTCTTCAGATCGGACACCAAATGCAAAGGCAACAAAAGCAAAAATAAACAAGTGGAACAACATCAAACTGAAATCTTCCACACGGCAAAAGAAACCATCAAAAACTTAAAAGGCCACTGACCCAATAAGAAAAAAATATCTGCGAATCATATGTGTGAGAAGAGGCTAATATCCAAAATGCACACAACACTCATACAAATCAAAACAAAAAAAACTGTATAAAAAATGGGGTGAATATGTGAATAGATACTGTCCAAAGATGGCACACAGGTGCCAACAGACAGACAAAGTTGTTCGACATCACTAATCATCGTCAGGGAAACATCAGTCAAACCCACAATCGGCTATCCCCTCACAACTGTTGGAACAGCAATTGTCCCAGAGACAGACACCAGGTGGGGTCAAGGGTGTGCAGACGAGGAGACACTGTGCGCTGTTGGTGGGAATGGAAATTGGTGCAGCCACTGTGACAAACGGTATGGAGGTTCCTGAAAAAATAAATACAACTACCACATGACCCAGTAATGGCTCTACTGAGTATTGATTTGGAGAACACAAAAATACTGCCTCAAAAAGACAGATGCACTCCCACGTTCACTGCAGCATTATTCACAATAACCAGACATGGAAACACAGACCTTGGGGGCCTTATGCCAAGTAACTCAGACACAGAAAGACAAATACCAGATGCTCTCATGTACATTCCACGTGGAATAAACAAATACTGAACGCATAGATACTGAGAGCAGATTGGTAGGTGCCAGATTCGGGGATGGGGTGGTAGAAACGGGTGAAGGTGGTCCAAGTCTCAATGTTTGAGTGAGAAAATCCGACAGTCATGAAATGTTCTGTCCAGCATGGAGACTAAAACTAACCCCGCAGCATGGGGTATAGGTTTCCCTGCTCTTTGAAAGTACAGGGCTTCTGAGAAACCTTGCACAGCAGAAATGGTGTAAAGAAGGAATGACCATTCATTTACACGGAAAAATTGGACAGTGTGCTCAGACTCCAAGATTCCTTCTCTTTGGCTTTTCTTAGGCCTCAGGACACAAGTTTCTAACGGAGGCCCAGCATAAATGAAGATAAAGCACAGCAGAGGCTCACAGACACAATTCAAAGTGCTGGTGGCTGGATGCGGAGAGCGGTTCCCAGCGGAAGGAGCTGGTTGGGGTGCACGCCGCCTCTGTCGTGCTTCTCCCCAAAACAGATGCTGAACGCGATTCTCACTGTTCACCTTTTTTCATAAGAGGGAAATCCTCTTTAGGTCTCTTCCTCTCACTGAAGCTGGGTAATAACGTAGTTCTTTCAAGAAAGCCAAGTGTCTTACTGTGAACGTTTAAAAGCTGGGGGATACTTGTACTTGAGCATTGCTGAGGGAGGAGATGTGAAAGGTTCTCCCAGACACAAACCTCAGCAGATCCACCGGGAAAGGCACCTTCCTCAGCATGCGGAACACGGACTACCTCCTTACCCCAGAAACCCTCTCCTTCCCCTCGATCAGGACAACCCACAACAGCTGGGAGTTACCCCAATTCCTCCGTTCTCCTGTTCCTAATAGCTAACTCATCAGCAAATCCTGTGAGCTCCATCCTCAAAATGGACCCAGAATAGGTCTAACCACTCCATCCAAGGCCACCTGTCTGGTCCACAGTGCCTGAGTTCCTGGAAAAGCTTCGTCATTGACCTGCCTTGCCATCTTCAACCCTCTGTCATCTGTTCTCAACGCTGTAGCCACGATGGCCTAGTGAAACAGGGTCTCAGGGGGTTATAGCCCTGGAATGGCTTTCTGTCGCCCTCTGTCACCTCCCTGAGGTCATGTCCTCAGCTGTCCCCTGTGGCCACAGGGCCTTCTTGCTGCTCCTGGACATATCTGGAATTCTCCTGCCCCAGAGCCTTTGCACATGCTTTCCCTTCTGTTTAGAATGCTCTTGATGTGTTCTCACTCGCCTTCTGAGAAGTCTGAATTGGAGTGACAGGGACAGAAGGTGAGGCTGTGTGTGTTGGGTGAGGCTGGTGGCCCAGAAAAAGGTTTTCTGCCAGCTCTCCACCTGTGCCTCACTTGTCCTCAGCCAGGAACTTGCACACAGCCCTCACCTGTCACAACTCTCACACAGGAGACCCACAGCCACCCCTGGAGCCCACCCTGCCCACACCCTGCTGCAGAATGCATTCAGCTCTCCTCTGGGACCCCTGTCAGCTTTACCCAGACCTGGAACTCCCCCGTCTCCTGCAAAGCTCCCGGATTCCCCCTCTTCTTGCAAAATCACACTGGCGCAAGGCTTTCATGAGAAAGCTATAATGCTAACTAATGAAAGGTTCACACCTACTTTCCCCTTCTGTTGCCTTTCTCTCCTTCTGTCCTACCTGTGCAAACTGTAACATATCAGTGGAACATGAACATGCTCTGAGATCTGAATCTTTCATTGCAGCTTTCTGAGGACTCCTTATGTGATAAGAAACTAGTGTATCTTACAACAGGGTGTTTTACAACTATCATCTATAGAACAGTACAGCCCAAATCACTACAATTTTACCTCACTCTTCATGAAGCAGAACACTTTTTCCTTTCTTCTTTTACTTAAATTCCAGTTAGTTCACATGCCATGGAATATTCGCTTCAGGGGTAGGATTTAGTGATTCCTCACCTGCATACAGTACCCAGTGCTCATCACAAGCGCCCTCCTTAATACCCCTCACCCATTTAACTCTTCCCCCCACGCCCCTGTCCTGCAGCAACACTCAGTTTGTTCTCCAAGGTTGAGTCTATTTCCTTGTTTGCCTTTCTCATCACCCCTCAACTCTGTTCATCTGTTTTCTTTCTGAAATTCCACAAGCGTGAGAGCATAGGATATTTGTCTTTCCTCACTAATTTTGCTTAGCTTAATACACTCTAGATCCATCCACATCCTTGCAAATGGTAAGATTTCATTCTTTTTGAAGCTGGGTCATATTCCTCTATATATACACATATATACATATATACATATATATACGTATCCCACATCTGCTTTATCCATTCATCAGTGCATGGACTTTGGGATTCTCTCCATAGTTTGGCTACTGTGGACATTGTTGCTATAAACATCATGGTGCATGTACCCCCTTCGAATGTGCATTTTTGTATCTTTTGGGTAAGCACCTAGGAGAGCAACTGCTGGATCATGTGGTTGTTCAATGTTTAACTTTTTGAGGAACCCCCACACTGTTTCCCAGACTGTCTGCACCACTCTGCATTCCCACCAACAGGATGGGAGGGTTCCCCTTTAAGCAGAACATTATCTGCTGGCAATTTCATAAGAGGAAACAAAACCTCTGCGAGATGCACCCAGGGTCAGGCAAGCAGTTGCAGAATTCACCCCAAGGCTCCTGACGCCAAGCCCCTTGAAGCCACCAGCATGCCACTATCCAAAAGAATTCCCAGACTCTCCTTCTGACTCCACCACCAAAGAAACTACAGACAGAATATGGCACCTCAAAATATCGAGATAATAGTAAAACTAGAAAGTCAAGCTCAACTTTTAAACAGGAACAGGCCCATTTGGATAATTTTGAATTTTCCCTCCACCCTAATTTTAACTCTTCTGATGAATAAACTAATCAATGATGAAACATCACCTTTGTCAAATGACATCATCCAAGTCTGTATCAGATGAAAAAAAGCCATCTAACTCTAGATGCTGGCCACTCAACCATATCTTAGGCCCAATTGAATAAACATTGTTAGATGAAGGAACAAATTAGATGTTACAAACAGGCACAGAGTGAATCTCACCTTCCCTTTCTAATAAAAGAGGGTTCCTAGGAAACAGATAGTCAAAATACATTTGTAAGCAATAAATGGACAGAGAAATTGTGATCCCCTGCAAAGTTCTACCTGCAGGGAAACTAAGTAATTCTTGCACCAAACCCAGAATGCTGACAGCTACTTCAATTTTACTTTGTGGCTCAACTAGAGAAAAGAGAAAAGCCCAGGAGGTTTTGGGATAATGAGAGGTTTTACCTCCAGTCCTGACATAGATAGGACATTATGCCAAAACAGCTGTGTTTTCTCTGAACACTGGCGTCCTGTGACAAGCTGCCTCCCTGACTCAGATGCTGACGTTCAAAACCTCGGGTCTCATGGAGCCAGAGCAGAGAAGTGCTGTCAGCTGGGGAGAAGAAGGCACCTCTGACCTAAAGCCTGCACACCTGCTTCGGTTTCTGGACGAAGGGGCAACACATACTTGTTGTTTAGCAGTAATTATCTTCATTCTCAATAGACCAATGACCTTGCCTTTTCTGGAAAGCAGACTTACTCTTCTAAAGAAACCCTCAATTCGTCTATTCCCAATGCAACTAGAGTGGGGTCTGGTTTACGCCCGCCTCCAGGCCCCCACCTGGAGGATTTTCCTGCATGATTCTAACAGCCAATTACCACTAACTCGGGGGCACACGGGGCATAATGCTGAAGTTGGGGGATGACTCTGGGGCTTGCTACTGCCACACCTGTGCCTGGGGGACC
This sequence comes from Ursus americanus, assembly GCF_024610735.1. Lineage (NCBI taxonomy): Eukaryota > Metazoa > Chordata > Mammalia > Carnivora > Ursidae > Ursus > Ursus americanus. The sequence continues at coordinate 506,846 of NW_028273663.1, forward strand.
AGGGCACACCCTGCTGAACTCGGGGTACTGCTCAAGATGCATCACCTGCACTGTGTCAGAGAACCGGGGGACACCCCACTGAAGGTGGGGATTCTGTGAGGTCCTTACCCGCACTCTTCCCGGGGAACAGGGGAAACCCTGAAATTCTGCAACCCATCCCACAAAAGCTCAGGTGAGTGGGCGCCCTGGAGTTCACGGGTATGGGGAATAAGGCCAGTTGAGGACATGGGGCGGAAGAGACTTTAAAGGGAAAAAGAAAACTCACCTGAGTCCCCACAATGAACCCTCTCCACGTGCCCTTCCAGAACCCTGCCTCCCACCTGGGGCGCACCCTACCCCCCGACCCCCACCCCGGGGCATGCTGCTCACTCACCAGCCCGGACCTCCGCAGGGCAACTCTCTCTCTCCCAGTGCCCCTTCTTCTGCCCCAGGTCTGCAACCCGCTGCAACTCTGGGACCGCCCACAGAGACGTAGCTCCACCCCCAAGCGGTGATTGGTCGGGGAGGGTGGTGCCCTAGCCCCTCGGATGCCGGGCAACCCGCCCTCAAGCCCCTGGAACCCTGAAAGTGCAGGGGGTCCAAGAGGCGCCTCCTCTACTCAACACCCAGCACAGGCATGGGTGGGGTCGTGGGCCGGGCTCCCCCCACACACCTGGCCCCTTCCAGGGACCCCTCTAGCTGCAGACCACCCTCAGCGTCCTGCCCCTTCCCTTTCTGCACCAGCCCTCCCTGCTGGGGTGTGCCTGGTTCTGGGCAAGGTCAGTGGCTCTCAGACCCTCCAAGGCTTGGGCTTTAGGACATGCAATGATTTCATGCATTTTCAGTATGTACATGTCAGTATGACTTTAATCTTATGGGAGCCAAAGAGGTTCTTTATTTTTTCTTATCTTCATGTTGGCATTTTTGGTTATTGTTTTCTTCTCGAAACAGATGTACAACATGTGCTTGGGGCAGAAATAGGGCCCATGCTTTGAGGTTTTGCCCAGTCATTTTGAGCCGGGTAAAATGTTAAAGGATAGCTTCCCTGGGAGCCCAGGATCAGGGCCCACAGATGATATAAGATAAACATTACTTTTATCATTATAATTGCTCCTAAATGGAGGAATTTGAGACAAAAGCACCTTTCACAAGAGTACCAAGAAATCAAAATGATGCCCACAGAAGGCTACCTGCTCCATGGTCAGCACAGGTAACAGAAGTGTTCACAGTCTCTGGACTCCTGCCCTTCTCCTGCCCAAATCTCTGAAGCACACAGACCACTTAAAATCAGAATTGTAGAACTGCTAGACACCTTAGAGATGTCTGGCACCATTCCCTTGGACTACAGTATAAAACACAGTAGCTCATTGTCACAAACTAATTTCAACATGAAGTGCCCCCTGGATGCACTAAGTTCTTTCTCTGCAAATGTTGACTAATGTAAGTCACAGTCATACCAGTTAAACACTACGATGGCTGGGAAGTCATCGTCGGTAAGGGAATATTTTAGCCATGTTTATAAGCATTGGCTCACTTTGTAGAAGAGGCTGAGCTGAGTGTTTTTAAATACTATTTCAGGTACAAGAGAGGAGTTAAGATGGCGGAGGAGTAGGGGACCCCTTTTTCACAGGTCCCCTGAGTCGAGCTGGATAGGTACCAGACCAGCCTAAACAACCACGGAATCAGCCTGAGACGCAGGAAGATACATCTGGATCTCTACAAATGAACATCTCCAGCGCTGAGTATTGAGGTACGAAGCGGAGAGCCGTGAAACCGGGCACAGATGTCGAAAGATAAACGGAAGGGGGAGGGAGCCGCCGCGTTCGGGCGCCGGGAAGCGGCAGCCACCTGCACGGGGGGGGGGGGGGGGGGAGCGGGCGGACTCACAGAGGGCACCCGCGAGAGAGCGGACTGAGACCGGTGAGCCGGGAGCGCGCGCCACCAGGCATCTCGCGGAACCCGGGAATCCCGTGTGCTCACGGGATCCAGACTGAGACCGGGAGGTCCCGGAGCGCATGCGGGGCAGCTGGCAGCTGGCAGGCCACCTGCACGGGGGAGCGGGCGGACTCACGGTCGGCACCCGCGAAACAGCAGACTGAGACCCTGAACCGGGTGCGCGCGCCACCAGGCTTCTCACGGAATTCCTGAATCCCGGTGTGCTCACGGGATCCAGACTGAGACCAGGAGCTTCTGGAGCGCGCGCAGGGCGGCTGGCGGTTGGCGGGCCACCTGCACGGGGGAGCGGGCGGACTCGCGGTCGGCACCCACGAAACAGCAGACTGAGACCCTGAACCGGGTGCGCGCGCCACCAGGCTTCTCACGGAACTCCGGAATCCTGGTGTGCTCACGGGATCCAGACTGAGACCGGGAGATCCGGGAGCGCGCGGGGGCGGCTGGCGGCTGGCGGCATTAGAAACACAAAGGACAGAGACGCGCCTGCCCTGGAAGTGAGGGCAGGGACGCCGGGTGTGGGGCGCACATCCCGGGACGCTACAGGGTTGAGCAGCACCAACAGTAACGGAGTTAAAGTGGCCAGAACATCGGTGGAGAATGGGCCGCAATCCCTCTGTTCTGTGACAATTCAGCCTCTGCTGCTCTGACTCTCAGAAGAGGCACAGCAGACCGCCAGAGAAAGCCGCCAGGGAACAAAAGCCTGGAAATACCGGCTCACAGCGTGCCCACCCCCATCCCCCCTCGCAGGGGACACGGAAACTCTACCCAAACAGGGTTGCCTGAGTATGGGCCTGGCAAAATACAAACTCTTAACAATAGAGAACAAGCGGATGGTTACCAGAGAGGAGGAGGTGGATAGAGGGATGAGTGAAATAGATGCAGCGGATTAAGAGGACACTTTTCTGGATGACCACTGAGTAATATATAGAATTACTGAATCACTCTCTTGTACACCTGAAACGAATGTAACACTGTATGTTAGCTCTACTGGAATTAAAATAAATTTTTTAAAAAGATTTTTCTTTCAGGAACCTCTTTGAAAAAGCTTTTCCTCTGCAATGTGCATAAGCCCTACTTGGGAGGATTCACTCTACAATAATTATTCACTCTATGCCTCGAATTCAGATTTCACTGAGTTCTTACTGTGGATCCCAGCCCACGGGAGCCATGGTCCTTTTCTGTCCAGGCTCAGCACCTATGCCTTCAAGATTGGAAGTAGAGACACATGTCACTTCACAGTCCAGAAAGCTATTACTGTTTCTGTTTCAGTGTGAGAGAGTCACAGACTTTGGGACAGGTTTCAGAGCAGGTTTATTATGGATCCTGGATCTCTACTTCAATGTTCATTACCTGGATCCATTTGGCTAATAGGTTCCCTGTGGATGGGCTTGCTTCCAAGCACATACATGGAAGATGCAAAGGTGGGTGGGCTTGGTGCGGGACAGGAAGAAGACCAAAATCAGACAAGGGTCCGACCCCTCCCCTGATCCAGGAACTGCTACAGGAGAGGGTATGGGAGGTAGAATCCATGCGAAACTCCAAGGTCACCAGCTGAACACAGGAGGCATAGGTCAAGGGATCTGGAGATGCAGGGGTTGAAGGCTGCTCTGAGCTACCTCTGGGAGGAAGGGAGGGAAGGAATGGGGAGACACTGCCTGCCCCTGGCCTATGCCAGCTGCCCACCGCTCCGACACGCATCCGTCTACACAGCTGACACACAGCCTGGGCTCAGGATGGGCTGGCTCGGGTCCCTCAATCCTCAGTGGGACAGCTGGCCCCAGGGCTCAGAGACAGGCTGAGGGAGATGAGAGGGAAAGCTGCCCCACCCAGGTCATCCCCTCCTTGAGCAGACAGCCCTTCAGAACTGCTAAAAAAAAAGAAAAAAAAACCCACTAACGGCGTTGAAAGACATGCCATGGATGAACTAAGGCATAGAGATATGTAAAATAACATTCACTTTTAAGTTCAGAGCTGTCATCTCAGGAAGTGGGGAGAGCTTCCCTGAAGAAGACTGAGGGGAGGGCAGGCCATGCTGAAAAGGGAGACATGGCTCTCCTGATTGGGGACCTGCAGCCCCCTCCCAGGGCAGGACATCATCCTCGCATCACACGAGATCCATGGAAGTGTTCCATCAGGGCCAGATGTTTGTCTCGAGAAGGCTACCCTGGCATCGGACTGCACAGGGCACCAGGGACGAGGGCCAGATGGAGGACGGACAATACCCCGGAGGCCATGGGGCAAGAGCAGAGGCACACGACCTTGAAGATGATGATGAAAAGCCGGAGGTGGCAGCATGGAGCCGGCCCAAAAGTGCCATGGGAGCAGTGCCCACAGCTACACTGACTGGGGGCCTTCTGTGCCAGGTGTGGCTGACTTCAGTGGGCTCCAGACTAGTCCTGACCACAAGTCTAGGAAGTGTGCACCACCCCCGGCCTCCTCTCCCCTTGCAGCTGCTAGGAATCACGGTCACAGACCCTGGTCAGCTTTCGTGGAAACCAAGCAGTGGCTCCCCCGCATGCTGCACCTCTGGTGGTGGTCCAGTGCGACCCTCGTGCCTGGCCAGACACTGATGTCTACCTGTCTCCACACAAATCCACAGACAGGAGGGTGTCCCTGAATTCCACAGCACCTGATGAAACAGATCCACGGAACCCAACACCCAGTGGGTCACTCGGGACCTCACCTATGAGGTCATGGAGCTCACCATACCCTATTTCCGTCACTTCCCACAGAAAGCCTGGTTCTGATCCCCCACAATACCATACATCCTGGTTGCTGACCTGGGGTCATGCCATGAACCCACATGGCACCTTTCTTTTAGAGAAGCCTATGCCTACACCTCCTAGAAAATATTTCTAATGAAGTACAAGTCCATCAGGACTACGGTGTGAACGGTAGCACACAGCCTGCATGGTAGTAGTCAGTAATTCTAACAAGGGTTAACCCCACCCCCCGTCTCACAAAACCTTCCTCCGTCCCCACGGAACTCATGGTCTGCCCTCAGAAAACCCTCCAGGAAACAAACCTTTCATCTGAATGCTCTCTTCACCTTCTGCTTCAAATCTTGTCCAACCACAATGATATGAAACTAGAAATCAGTCTCAAGAAAAAAATGGGACAGTCAAAAACAGGGGGAGATTGGGGGGCCTGGGGGGCTCAGTCATTAAGGATCTGCCTTCAGCTCAGGTCGTGATCCCAGGAGCCTGGGATCTAGCCCCGAATCAGGCTCCTTGCTCAGTGGGAAGCCCGCTTCTCCCTCTCCCACCCCCCTGCTTGCGTTCCCTCTCTCGCTGTCTCACTCTCTGCCAGATACTTAAATAATCTTAAAAAAATATGTGGAGATTTAACAACATGCTACTGAACAACCAACAGTCAAAGAAGAAATCAAAAAAAATTTAGAAGTACCTTGACACTGATGAAAAAGACAACCTACAAAAACTTATGGGATGCAGCAAAAGTAGCTCTACGGGGGGGACGTTCATAGAAATTCAAGTCTTCATCAATCCATGAGAATGCTCTCCAATAAACAACCTGATTTCTGTGGTAAAGAAGTAGAAAAAAAAAAAAACAGCAAACAAAGCCCCAAATTAGTAGAAATAAGGAAATAACAAAAAGGAATGCATAAATAAATCCAACAGAGACTAAAAAGACAAAAAAAAAAAAAAAACACACACACACAATGAAAATGAGAGCTGCCTTTTTTGGAAAGATAAACAAAACTGACAAACTTAGCTAGACTCACCAAGAAAGACAGAGGACTCGAATGCAATCAGGAAAGAAAGATAATGGATTCCTGTCTCATATCAAAATCAAAAGAACTCTTCAACCTTGGACACAACAACTTCTTGCAAGCCACGTCTCTAAAGGCAAAGGAAATAAAAGCAAAAATGAACTATTGGCACTTCATCAAGATAAAAAGTTTCTGCACGGCAAAGCAAACGATCAACAAAACAAAAAGGCAACCTATGGAATCGAAGAAGATATCTGCAAATGATATTACAGATAAAGGGCTGGTATCCAAGATCTATAAAGAACTCCTCAAACTCGACACCCAAAAAATGGGCAGAAGACACAAAGAGATACTTGTCCAGAGAAGACATACAAATGGCCAACAGACACATGAAAAAATGCTCCACATCACTTGCCATCAGGCAAATACAAATCAAAACTACAATGAGATACCACCTTACACCAGTTAGAATGGTTAAAATTAACAAGGCAGGGGGCACCTGGGTGGCACAGCGGTTAAGCGTCTGCCTTCGGCTCAGGGCGTGATCCCGGCATTATGGGATGGAGCCCCACATCAGGCTCCTCCGCTATGAGCCTGCTTCTTCCTCTCCCACTCCCCCTGCTTGTGTTCCCTCTCTCGCTGGCTGTCTCTATCTCTGTGGAATAAATAAATAAAATCTTGAGAAGAAATTAACAAGACAGGAAATAAAAAAAAGTCAGAGAGGATGTGGAGAAAGGGGAGCCCTCTACCACTACTCGTGAGAATTCAAGCTGGTACAGCCACTTTTGAAAACAATATGGAGATTCCTCAAGACGTTGAACACAGAGCTATCCTACGACCCACCAATTGCACTACTGGGTATTTACCCCATAGACACAGAGTAATGAAAAGAAGGGGCACCTGTATCCCAATGTTCATAGCAGCAATGTCCCTAATAGCCAAACTGTGGAAGGAGCCAAGATGTCCTTCAGCAGATGAATGGACAAAGAAGATGTGGTTCATCTATACAATGGAATATTACTCAGTCATCAGAAAGGATGAATACCCACCATTTGCACCAACGTGGATGGACCAGGAGGGGATTATGCTAAGTGAAATTAAGTCAAGCAGAGAAAGACAATTATCATATCGTTTCACTCCTATGTGGAATGGAAGGAATAGCATGGAGGACATTAGGAGAAGGAAGGGAAAAGTGAAGGTGGGGAATGAGAGGGGGAGATGAACCATGAGAGACTATTGACACTGGGAAACAAACTGAAGGTTGCAGAAAGGGAGGGGTAGGGGAATGGGTTATCCTGGTGATGGGTATTAAGGAGGGCACGTGTCATAATGAGCACTAGGTGTTATATGCAAACAATGAATCCTGGAACACTACATCAAAGACAAATGAAGTACTGTAGGGTGACTAACATAATTTTAAAAAAAGAGAAAGATATGAAATCCATACAGGAAAACTGTCACTATTTGCAAATGACATGAAATCCCAAAGGATTCCACACACACACACACACACACACACACACACACACACACACTGTTAGAATAAACAAATTCAAGAAAGCTGCAGGATATAAAGTCAATATACAGAGACCTGTTGTCTTTATTTTTTTTTCAGATTTTATTTATTTATTTGACAGGAAGAGAAAAAGCACGAGCCGGGGGAGTGTCAGAAAGACGGAGAAGCAGACCCTCGCTAAGCGGGGAGCCCAACACGGGGCTCGATCCCAGAACTCTGACCTGAGCAGAAGGCAGACGCTTCACCTATGGAGCCACCCAGATGACCCAACTTCTTGCATTTCTGTATACTGATGACACACTTTCGCAAAGAGAAATTAAAAAAGCAATGCCATTTACAATTGCATCAAAAAAAAAAAATCTAGGAATAAAAGTAACCAACAATGAGAAAGACATAGTACACTCAACACATGGCAGAAAAGAAATGAAAAACATGTGTGTCGAGGGGGGCAGAATGTATGGGTCAAAGATTTGGAAGGCAACACAAACAAATGGAAGCATACGCCATGCTCCTTAACTGGAAGAGTTAATTATGTGAACATGTCCATCGTACCCAAAGCAATCGACAGATGTGATGAAATCCCCATCTGAATTCCAGTGGCATTATTCGAGGAAATAGAAAACAGTCCTCAAACTTGTATGGAATCACAAAAGACCCCAAATACCCAAAGCAACCTGGAGAAAGAAAGGTGCAGTCAACACACTCCTGGATTTCAAGCTAGATTACAAAGCTGTTGTCATCAAAACAGGATGGTACTGGCAGAAACACAGACACCAGGTCAGTGGAACAGAACAGAAAGCTCAGAAACTTACCCACACGTAGATGATCCTAACTTACGACACAGCAGCAGAAGATATGCCATGAGGGAAGGACTGTCTCTTCAGTGAGCGGTAACAGGCAAACTGGACACTAAATGCAGAAGAATATAACTGGGTCACTTTCTTACACCACACACAAAATTTTTAATGGATGAATGATTTGAACATAAGACCCGAATCCATAAACCTCCAAGAAGACACAGGTACTAAGTCTCTCGACATTGGTTTTGGCAAAGAGTCTTCAGATCGGACACCAAATGCAAAGGCAACAAAAGCAAAAATAAACAAGTGGAACAACATCAAACTGAAATCTTCCACACGGCAAAAGAAACCATCAAAAACTTAAAAGGCCACTGACCCAATAAGAAAAAAATATCTGCGAATCATATGTGTGAGAAGAGGCTAATATCCAAAATGCACACAACACTCATACAAATCAAAACAAAAAAAACTGTATAAAAAATGGGGTGAATATGTGAATAGATACTGTCCAAAGATGGCACACAGGTGCCAACAGACAGACAAAGTTGTTCGACATCACTAATCATCGTCAGGGAAACATCAGTCAAACCCACAATCGGCTATCCCCTCACAACTGTTGGAACAGCAATTGTCCCAGAGACAGACACCAGGTGGGGTCAAGGGTGTGCAGACGAGGAGACACTGTGCGCTGTTGGTGGGAATGGAAATTGGTGCAGCCACTGTGACAAACGGTATGGAGGTTCCTGAAAAAATAAATACAACTACCACATGACCCAGTAATGGCTCTACTGAGTATTGATTTGGAGAACACAAAAATACTGCCTCAAAAAGACAGATGCACTCCCACGTTCACTGCAGCATTATTCACAATAACCAGACATGGAAACACAGACCTTGGGGGCCTTATGCCAAGTAACTCAGACACAGAAAGACAAATACCAGATGCTCTCATGTACATTCCACGTGGAATAAACAAATACTGAACGCATAGATACTGAGAGCAGATTGGTAGGTGCCAGATTCGGGGATGGGGTGGTAGAAACGGGTGAAGGTGGTCCAAGTCTCAATGTTTGAGTGAGAAAATCCGACAGTCATGAAATGTTCTGTCCAGCATGGAGACTAAAACTAACCCCGCAGCATGGGGTATAGGTTTCCCTGCTCTTTGAAAGTACAGGGCTTCTGAGAAACCTTGCACAGCAGAAATGGTGTAAAGAAGGAATGACCATTCATTTACACGGAAAAATTGGACAGTGTGCTCAGACTCCAAGATTCCTTCTCTTTGGCTTTTCTTAGGCCTCAGGACACAAGTTTCTAACGGAGGCCCAGCATAAATGAAGATAAAGCACAGCAGAGGCTCACAGACACAATTCAAAGTGCTGGTGGCTGGATGCGGAGAGCGGTTCCCAGCGGAAGGAGCTGGTTGGGGTGCACGCCGCCTCTGTCGTGCTTCTCCCCAAAACAGATGCTGAACGCGATTCTCACTGTTCACCTTTTTTCATAAGAGGGAAATCCTCTTTAGGTCTCTTCCTCTCACTGAAGCTGGGTAATAACGTAGTTCTTTCAAGAAAGCCAAGTGTCTTACTGTGAACGTTTAAAAGCTGGGGGATACTTGTACTTGAGCATTGCTGAGGGAGGAGATGTGAAAGGTTCTCCCAGACACAAACCTCAGCAGATCCACCGGGAAAGGCACCTTCCTCAGCATGCGGAACACGGACTACCTCCTTACCCCAGAAACCCTCTCCTTCCCCTCGATCAGGACAACCCACAACAGCTGGGAGTTACCCCAATTCCTCCGTTCTCCTGTTCCTAATAGCTAACTCATCAGCAAATCCTGTGAGCTCCATCCTCAAAATGGACCCAGAATAGGTCTAACCACTCCATCCAAGGCCACCTGTCTGGTCCACAGTGCCTGAGTTCCTGGAAAAGCTTCGTCATTGACCTGCCTTGCCATCTTCAACCCTCTGTCATCTGTTCTCAACGCTGTAGCCACGATGGCCTAGTGAAACAGGGTCTCAGGGGGTTATAGCCCTGGAATGGCTTTCTGTCGCCCTCTGTCACCTCCCTGAGGTCATGTCCTCAGCTGTCCCCTGTGGCCACAGGGCCTTCTTGCTGCTCCTGGACATATCTGGAATTCTCCTGCCCCAGAGCCTTTGCACATGCTTTCCCTTCTGTTTAGAATGCTCTTGATGTGTTCTCACTCGCCTTCTGAGAAGTCTGAATTGGAGTGACAGGGACAGAAGGTGAGGCTGTGTGTGTTGGGTGAGGCTGGTGGCCCAGAAAAAGGTTTTCTGCCAGCTCTCCACCTGTGCCTCACTTGTCCTCAGCCAGGAACTTGCACACAGCCCTCACCTGTCACAACTCTCACACAGGAGACCCACAGCCACCCCTGGAGCCCACCCTGCCCACACCCTGCTGCAGAATGCATTCAGCTCTCCTCTGGGACCCCTGTCAGCTTTACCCAGACCTGGAACTCCCCCGTCTCCTGCAAAGCTCCCGGATTCCCCCTCTTCTTGCAAAATCACACTGGCGCAAGGCTTTCATGAGAAAGCTATAATGCTAACTAATGAAAGGTTCACACCTACTTTCCCCTTCTGTTGCCTTTCTCTCCTTCTGTCCTACCTGTGCAAACTGTAACATATCAGTGGAACATGAACATGCTCTGAGATCTGAATCTTTCATTGCAGCTTTCTGAGGACTCCTTATGTGATAAGAAACTAGTGTATCTTACAACAGGGTGTTTTACAACTATCATCTATAGAACAGTACAGCCCAAATCACTACAATTTTACCTCACTCCTCATGAAGCAGAACACTTTTTCCTTTCTTCTTTTACTTAAATTCCAGTTAGTTCACATGCCATGGAATATTCGCTTCAGGGGTAGGATTTAGTGATTCCTCACCTGCATACAGTACCCAGTGCTCATCACAAGCGCCCTCCTTAATACCCCTCACCCATTTAACTCTTCCCCCCACGCCCCTGTCCTGCAGCAACACTCAGTTTGTTCTCCAAGGTTGAGTCTATTTCCTTGTTTGCCTTTCTCATCACCCCTCAACTCTGTTCATCTGTTTTCTTTCTGAAATTCCACAAGCGTGAGAGCATAGGATATTTGTCTTTCCTCACTAATTTTGCTTAGCTTAATACACTCTAGATCCATCCACATCCTTGCAAATGGTAAGATTTCATTCTTTTTGAAGCTGGGTCATATTCCTCTATATATACACATATATACATATATACATATATATACGTATCCCACATCTGCTTTATCCATTCATCAGTGCATGGACTTTGGGATTCTCTCCATAGTTTGGCTACTGTGGACATTGTTGCTATAAACATCATGGTGCATGTACCCCCTTCGAATGTGCATTTTTGTATCTTTTGGGTAAGCACCTAGGAGAGCAACTGCTGGATCATGTGGTTGTTCAATGTTTAACTTTTTGAGGAACCCCCACACTGTTTCCCAGACTGTCTGCACCACTCTGCATTCCCACCAACAGGATGGGAGGGTTCCCCTTTAAGCAGAACATTATCTGCTGGCAATTTCATAAGAGGAAACAAAACCTCTGCGAGATGCACCCAGGGTCAGGCAAGCAGTTGCAGAATTCACCCCAAGGCTCCTGACGCCAAGCCCCTTGAAGCCACCAGCATGCCACTATCCAAAAGAATTCCCAGACTCTCCTTCTGACTCCACCACCAAAGAAACTACAGACAGAATATGGCACCTCAAAATATCGAGATAATAGTAAAACTAGAAAGTCAAGCTCAACTTTTAAACAGGAACAGGCCCATTTGGATAATTTTGAATTTTCCCTCCACCCTAATTTTAACTCTTCTGATGAATAAACTAATCAATGATGAAACATCACCTTTGTCAAATGACATCATCCAAGTCTGTATCAGATGAAAAAAAGCCATCTAACTCTAGATGCTGGCCACTCAACCATATCTTAGGCCCAATTGAATAAACATTGTTAGATGAAGGAACAAATTAGATGTTACAAACAGGCACAGAGTGAATCTCACCTTCCCTTTCTAATAAAAGAGGGTTCCTAGGAAACAGATAGTCAAAATACATTTGTAAGCAATAAATGGACAGAGAAATTGTGATCCCCTGCAAAGTTCTACCTGCAGGGAAACTAAGTAATTCTTGCACCAAACCCAGAATGCTGACAGCTACTTCAATTTTACTTTGTGGCTCAACTAGAGAAAAGAGAAAAGCCCAGGAGGTTTTGGGATAATGAGAGGTTTTACCTCCAGTCCTGACATAGATAGGACATTATGCCAAAACAGCTGTGTTTTCTCTGAACACTGGCGTCCTGTGACAAGCTGCCTCCCTGACTCAGATGCTGACGTTCAAAACCTCGGGTCTCATGGAGCCAGAGCAGAGAAGTGCTGTCAGCTGGGGAGAAGAAGGCACCTCTGACCTAAAGCCTGCACACCTGCTTCGGTTTCTGGACGAAGGGGCAACACATACTTGTTGTTTAGCAGTAATTATCTTCATTCTCAATAGACCAATGACCTTGCCTTTTCTGGAAAGCAGACTTACTCTTCTAAAGAAACCCTCAATTCGTCTATTCCCAATGCAACTAGAGTGGGGTCTGGTTTACGCCCGCCTCCAGGCCCCCACCTGGAGGATTTTCCTGCATGATTCTAACAGCCAATTACCACTAACTCGGGGGCACACGGGGCATAATGCTGAAGTTGGGGGATGACTCTGGGGCTTGCTACTGCCACACCTGTGCCTGGGGGACCAGGGCACACCCTGCTGAACTCGGGGTACTGCTCAAGATGCATCACCTGCACTGTGTCAGAGAACCGGGGGACACCCCACTGAAGGTGGGGATTCTGTGAGGTCCTTACCCGCACTCTTCCCGGGGAACAGGGGAAACCCTGAAATTCTGCAACCCATCCCACAAAAGCTCAGGTGAGTGGGCGCCCTGGAGTTCACGGGTATGGGGAATAAGGCCAGTTGAGGACATGGGGCGGAAGAGACTTTAAAGGGAAAAAGAAAACTCACCTGAGTCCCCACAATGAACCCTCTCCACGTGCCCTTCCAGAACCCTGCCTCCCACCTGGGGCGCACCCTACCCCCCGACCCCCACCCCGGGGCATGCTGCTCACTCACCAGCCCGGACCTCCGCAGGGCAACTCTCTCTCTCCCAGTGCCCCTTCTTCTGCCCCAGGTCTGCAACCCGCTGCAACTCTGGGACCGCCCACAGAGACGTAGCTCCACCCCCAAGCGGTGATTGGTCGGGGAGGGTGGTGCCCTAGCCCCTCGGATGCCGGGCAACCCGCCCTCAAGCCCCTGGAACCCTGAAAGTGCAGGGGGTCCAAGAGGCGCCTCCTCTACTCAACACCCAGCACAGGCATGGGTGGGGTCGTGGGCCGGGCTCCCCCCACACACCTGGCCCCTTCCAGGGACCCCTCTAGCTGCAGACCACCCTCAGCGTCCTGCCCCTTCCCTTTCTGCACCAGCCCTCCCTGCTGGGGTGTGCCTGGTTCTGGGCAAGGTCAGTGGCTCTCAGACCCTCCAAGGCTTGGGCTTTAGGACATGCAATGATTTCATGCATTTTCAGTATGTACATGTCAGTATGACTTTAATCTTATGGGAGCCAAAGAGGTTCTTTATTTTTTCTTATCTTCATGTTGGCATTTTTGGTTATTGTTTTCTTCTCGAAACAGATGTACAACATGTGCTTGGGGCAGAAATAGGGCCCATGCTTTGAGGTTTTGCCCAGTCATTTTGAGCCGGGTAAAATGTTAAAGGATAGCTTCCCTGGGAGCCCAGGATCAGGGCCCACAGATGATATAAGATAAACATTACTTTTATCATTATAATTGCTCCTAAATGGAGGAATTTGAGACAAAAGCACCTTTCACAAGAGTACCAAGAAATCAAAATGATGCCCACAGAAGGCTACCTGCTCCATGGTCAGCACAGGTAACAGAAGTGTTCACAGTCTCTGGACTCCTGCCCTTCTCCTGCCCAAATCTCTGAAGCACACAGACCACTTAAAATCAGAATTGTAGAACTGCTAGACACCTTAGAGATGTCTGGCACCATTCCCTTGGACTACAGTATAAAACACAGTAGCTCATTGTCACAAACTAATTTCAACATGAAGTGCCCCCTGGATGCACTAAGTTCTTTCTCTGCAAATGTTGACTAATGTAAGTCACAGTCATACCAGTTAAACACTACGATGGCTGGGAAGTCATCGTCGGTAAGGGAATATTTTAGCCATGTTTATAAGCATTGGCTCACTTTGTAGAAGAGGCTGAGCTGAGTGTTTTTAAATACTATTTCAGGTACAAGAGAGGAGTTAAGATGGCGGAGGAGTAGGGGACCCCTTTTTCACAGGTCCCCTGAGTCGAGCTGGATAGGTACCAGACCAGCCTAAACAACCACGGAATCAGCCTGAGACGCAGGAAGATACATCTGGATCTCTACAAATGAACATCTCCAGCGCTGAGTATTGAGGTACGAAGCGGGGAGCCGTGAAACCGGGCACAGATGTCGAAAGATAAACGGAAGGGGGAGGGAGCCGCCGCGTTCGGGCGCCGGGAAGCGGCAGCCACCTGCACGGGGGGGGGGGGGGGGGAGCGGGCGGACTCACAGAGGGCACCCGCGAGAGAGCGGACTGAGACCGGTGAGCCGGGAGCGCGCGCCACCAGGCATCTCGCGGAACCCGGGAATCCCGTGTGCTCACGGGATCCAGACTGAGACCGGGAGGTCCCGGAGCGCATGCGGGGCAGCTGGCAGCTGGCAGGCCACCTGCACGGGGGAGCGGGCGGACTCACGGTCGGCACCCGCGAAACAGCAGACTGAGACCCTGAACCGGGTGCGCGCGCCACCAGGCTTCTCACGGAATTCCTGAATCCCGGTGTGCTCACGGGATCCAGACTGAGACCAGGAGCTTCTGGAGCGCGCGCAGGGCGGCTGGCGGTTGGCGGGCCACCTGCACGGGGGAGCGGGCGGACTCGCGGTCGGCACCCACGAAACAGCAGACTGAGACCCTGAACCGGGTGCGCGCGCCACCAGGCTTCTCACGGAACTCCGGAATCCTGGTGTGCTCACGGGATCCAGACTGAGACCGGGAGATCCGGGAGCGCGCGGGGGCGGCTGGCGGCTGGCGGCATTAGAAACACAAAGGACAGAGACGCGCCTGCCCTGGAAGTGAGGGCAGGGACGCCGGGTGTGGGGCGCACATCCCGGGACGCTACAGGGTTGAGCAGCACCAACAGTAACGGAGTTAAAGTGGCCAGAACATCGGTGGAGAATGGGCCGCAATCCCTCTGTTCTGTGACAATTCAGCCTCTGCTGCTCTGACTCTCAGAAGAGGCACAGCAGACCGCCAGAGAAAGCCGCCAGGGAACAAAAGCCTGGAAATACCGGCTCACAGCGTGCCCACCCCCATCCCCCCTCGCAGGGGACACGGAAACTCTACCCAAACAGGGTTGCCTGAGTATGGGCCTGGCAAAATACAAACTCTTAACAATAGAGAACAAGCGGATGGTTACCAGAGAGGAGGAGGTGGATAGAGGGATGAGTGAAATAGATGCAGCGGATTAAGAGGACACTTTTCTGGATGACCACTGAGTAATATATAGAATTACTGAATCACTCTCTTGTACACCTGAAACGAATGTAACACTGTATGTTAGCTCTACTGGAATTAAAATAAATTTTTTAAAAAGATTTTTCTTTCAGGAACCTCTTTGAAAAAGCTTTTCCTCTGCAATGTGCATAAGCCCTACTTGGGAGGATTCACTCTACAATAATTATTCACTCTATGCCTCGAATTCAGATTTCACTGAGTTCTTACTGTGGATCCCAGCCCACGGGAGCCATGGTCCTTTTCTGTCCAGGCTCAGCACCTATGCCTTCAAGATTGGAAGTAGAGACACATGTCACTTCACAGTCCAGAAAGCTATTACTGTTTCTGTTTCAGTGTGAGAGAGTCACAGACTTTGGGACAGGTTTCAGAGCAGGTTTATTATGGATCCTGGATCTCTACTTCAATGTTCATTACCTGGATCCATTTGGCTAATAGGTTCCCTGTGGATGGGCTTGCTTCCAAGCACATACATGGAAGATGCAAAGGTGGGTGGGCTTGGTGCGGGACAGGAAGAAGACCAAAATCAGACAAGGGTCCGACCCCTCCCCTGATCCAGGAACTGCTACAGGAGAGGGTATGGGAGGTAGAATCCATGCGAAACTCCAAGGTCACCAGCTGAACACAGGAGGCATAGGTCAAGGGATCTGGAGATGCAGGGGTTGAAGGCTGCTCTGAGCTACCTCTGGGAGGAAGGGAGGGAAGGAATGGGGAGACACTGCCTGCCCCTGGCCTATGCCAGCTGCCCACCGCTCCGACACGCATCCGTCTACACAGCTGACACACAGCCTGGGCTCAGGATGGGCTGGCTCGGGTCCCTCAATCCTCAGTGGGACAGCTGGCCCCAGGGCTCAGAGACAGGCTGAGGGAGATGAGAGGGAAAGCTGCCCCACCCAGGTCATCCCCTCCTTGAGCAGACAGCCCTTCAGAACTGCTAAAAAAAAAGAAAAAAAAAACCCACTAACGGCGTTGAAAGACATGCCATGGATGAACTAAGGCATAGAGATATGTAAAATAACATTCACTTTTAAGTTCAGAGCTGTCATCTCAGGAAGTGGGGAGAGCTTCCCTGAAGAAGACTGAGGGGAGGGCAGGCCATGCTGAAAAGGGAGACATGGCTCTCCTGATTGGGGACCTGCAGCCCCCTCCCAGGGCAGGACATCATCCTCGCATCACACGAGATCCATGGAAGTGTTCCATCAGGGCCAGATGTTTGTCTCGAGAAGGCTACCCTGGCATCGGACTGCACAGGGCACCAGGGACGAGGGCCAGATGGAGGACGGACAATACCCCGGAGGCCATGGGGCAAGAGCAGAGGCACACGACCTTGAAGATGATGATGAAAAGCCGGAGGTGGCAGCATGGAGCCGGCCCAAAAGTGCCATGGGAGCAGTGCCCACAGCTACACTGACTGGGGGCCTTCTGTGCCAGGTGTGGCTGACTTCAGTGGGCTCCAGACTAGTCCTGACCACAAGTCTAGGAAGTGTGCACCACCCCCGGCCTCCTCTCCCCTTGCAGCTGCTAGGAATCACGGTCACAGACCCTGGTCAGCTTTCGTGGAAACCAAGCAGTGGCTCCCCCGCATGCTGCACCTCTGGTGGTGGTCCAGTGCGACCCTCGTGCCTGGCCAGACACTGATGTCTACCTGTCTCCACACAAATCCACAGACAGGAGGGTGTCCCTGAATTCCACAGCACCTGATGAAACAGATCCACGGAACCCAACACCCAGTGGGTCACTCGGGACCTCACCTATGAGGTCATGGAGCTCACCATACCCTATTTCCGTCACTTCCCACAGAAAGCCTGGTTCTGATCCCCCACAATACCATACATCCTGGTTGCTGACCTGGGGTCATGCCATGAACCCACATGGCACCTTTCTTTTAGAGAAGCCTATGCCTACACCTCCTAGAAAATATTTCTAATGAAGTACAAGTCCATCAGGACTACGGTGTGAACGGTAGCACACAGCCTGCATGGTAGTAGTCAGTAATTCTAACAAGGGTTAACCCCACCCCCCGTCTCACAAAACCTTCCTCCGTCCCCACGGAACTCATGGTCTGCCCTCAGAAAACCCTCCAGGAAACAAACCTTTCATCTGAATGCTCTCTTCACCTTCTGCTTCAAATCTTGTCCAACCACAATGATATGAAACTAGAAATCAGTCTCAAGAAAAAAATGGGACAGTCAAAAACAGGGGGAGATTGGGGGGCCTGGGGGGCTCAGTCATTAAGGATCTGCCTTCAGCTCAGGTCGTGATCCCAGGAGCCTGGGATCTAGCCCCGAATCAGGCTCCTTGCTCAGTGGGAAGCCCGCTTCTCCCTCTCCCACCCCCCTGCTTGCGTTCCCTCTCTCGCTGTCTCACTCTCTGCCAGATACTTAAATAATCTTAAAAAAATATGTGGAGATTTAACAACATGCTACTGAACAACCAACAGTCAAAGAAGAAATCAAAAAAAATTTAGAAGTACCTTGACACTGATGAAAAAGACAACCTACAAAAACTTATGGGATGCAGCAAAAGTAGCTCTACGGGGGGGACGTTCATAGAAATTCAAGTCTTCATCAATCCATGAGAATGCTCTCCAATAAACAACCTGATTTCTGTGGTAAAGAAGTAGAAAAAAAAAACAGCAAACAAAGCCCCAAATTAGTAGAAATAAGGAAATAACAAAAAGGAATGCATAAATAAATCCAACAGAGACTAAAAAGACAAAAAAAAAAAAAACACACACACACACAATGAAAATGAGAGCTGCCTTTTTTGGAAAGATAAACAAAACTGACAAACTTAGCTAGACTCACCAAGAAAGACAGAGGACTCGAATGCAATCAGGAAAGAAAGATAATGGATTCCTGTCTCATATCAAAATCAAAAGAACTCTTCAACCTTGGACACAACAACTTCTTGCAAGCCACGTCTCTAAAGGCAAAGGAAATAAAAGCAAAAATGAACTATTGGCACTTCATCAAGATAAAAAGTTTCTGCACGGCAAAGCAAACGATCAACAAAACAAAAAGGCAACCTATGGAATCGAAGAAGATATCTGCAAATGATATTACAGATAAAGGGCTGGTATCCAAGATCTATAAAGAACTCCTCAAACTCGACACCCAAAAAATGGGCAGAAGACACAAAGAGATACTTGTCCAGAGAAGACATACAAATGGCCAACAGACACATGAAAAAATGCTCCACATCACTTGCCATCAGGCAAATACAAATCAAAACTACAATGAGATACCACCTTACACCAGTTAGAATGGTTAAAATTAACAAGGCAGGGGGCACCTGGGTGGCACAGCGGTTAAGCGTCTGCCTTCGGCTCAGGGCGTGATCCCGGCATTATGGGATGGAGCCCCACATCAGGCTCCTCCGCTATGAGCCTGCTTCTTCCTCTCCCACTCCCCCTGCTTGTGTTCCCTCTCTCGCTGGCTGTATCTCTGTCAAATAAATAAATAAAATCTTAAAAAAAAAAAAAAAGATTAAAAGTTTCTGCACAGCAAGGAAACAGTCAGAAAAACCAAGAGGCAGCCCACGGAATGGGAGAAGATATTTGCAAATGACACTACAGATAAAGGACTGGTATCCAAAATCTACAAAGAACTTCTCAAACTCAATACATGAGAAACAAATAAATCAAAAAATGGGCAGAAGATATGAACAGACACTTTTCCAATGAAGACATACAAATGGCTAACAGACACATGAAAAAATGTTCAAAATCATTAGCCATCAAGGAAATTCAAATCAAAACTTCACCGAGATACCACCTTACGCCAGTTAGAATGGCAAAAATAGACAAGGCAAGAAACAACAATTGTTGGAGAGGATGTGGAGAAAGGGGATCCCTCCCACAGTGTTGGTGGGAATGCAAGTTGGTACAGCCACTCTGGAAAACAGTGTGGAGGTCCCTTAAAATGTTAAAAATTGAGCTTCCCTATGATCCAGCCATTGCACTACTGGGTGTTTACCCCAAAGATACAGACGTGGTGAAGAGAAGGGCCATATGCACCCCAATGTTCATAGCAGCAATGTCCACAATAGCTAAATCGTGGAAGGAGCCGAGATGCCCTTCAACAGACGACTGGATTAAGAAGTCGTGGTCCATATATACAATGGAATATTACTCAGCTATCAGAAAGAACGAGTTCTCAACATTTGCTACAACATGGATGGCACTGGAGGAGATAATGCTAAGTGAAATAAGTCAAGCAGAGAAAGACAACTATCATATGATTTCTCTCATCTATGGAACAAAAGAACTAGGAAGATAGGTAGGAGAAGAAAGGGATAAAGAAAGGGGGGGTAACCAGAAGGGGGAATGAAACATGAGAGACTATGGACTTCGAGAAAGAAACTGAGGGCCTCAGAGGGGAGGGGGCGTGGGGGAATGGGATAGACCGGTGATGGGTAATAAGGAGGGCACGTATTGTATGGTGCACTGAGTGTTATACACAACTAATGAATCATTGAGCCTTACATCGGAAACCGGGAATGTACTGTATGGTGACTAACATAATATAATAAAAAATCATTAAAAAAAATTCTCTGATAGCTTTTCAACATTTTTCAACAGTCATTTTAAAATTTTGAACAAATCTGCCTCTTGTTATTACTCTTGGAAGAGATGATCCTATAGGACTTTTCTTCCTTTGATATGAAGAATATTTCATAATATTATAAACTATTATCAAATCTAAAAATTAAATTTTTATAAGTACATGTATACTTGTGTTTAAGATGGAAATAGGAAAGTATAGCCATCATTAGTTATGTAAATAACTCCTGTCTATACATATAGATGTATGGATATAAAGATATCTTACAATTTTTAAAATAAGGTATCATGGACTTGCTTTGTTATTTTTATGATTGTTGAATACATGCCTCACTGTACCCTCACAAGTCAGTTATTTATATGCGCACACTGAAACTGACTCACCCAAGATCACACAGCTAGATTACTTACTAAACTGGGTTGCAATAAAGCAACATTTAGGCCGTGTGATAGATCATTTTTTTGTATGTAAATTTACTCCTTAGGCATGATCTTTTGTTTTGTGATTAAACTTCCAAAGGGCATTTTTGACATTCACATTACCTTATTTCAAGTGGAAATTAATTTCCCCTTGACAAGTGTTGTGAGTTTCAAAATATCCCTGTGCACATGTTTGCTGAGAAGGTTATTTATATTACAAATGTTTGCGTCAAAGATATCTAAGCTTTTATTATGCACACATATCTTTATATACATAGTACTCATTATAAGTTTATGAGATTAGTGTTCTGTAGTGACTTTTGGAAACTAGTCTACCGCTTTATGATTATGCTGTGTGTTTCACATCCTATTTAAATGTTATTTTGGCCTTTAATTTTTAACCTTGTATGTTTCATTACCGTGTTATACAATTTCATCTGAATAACCACGCCAAAAAAAAAAAAATTAGAGCTCTTCAGCTCTAAATTCATGTGACTGAAAGTAGTTCTCCTCGTCTTTGTTATTATGATCAGCACATTGAAACTCGAGGCAAAGTTGTTGATGGGCAGAGATCCTGAGGGCGGGAACTGCAGGCAGCTCCGTGGCTGGAGGAAAGCATCTGAATGCAGGCCCTGGCACTTCTGCAGAGCAAGTTTCTTCATTCCAAATCTGTGGAATAGACCAAAAACCCGAAGCATCTGGCAGGATATGTGGCAGCTGGAAAATCCCCTAACCACATATTTTAAAGCCCATAAGATGCTTGTGGTTTAACACGTATATGTCGTTATTCTAACATTCACTAAAATAAAATGCTATTACACATTACTGAATACTATTGATTTTCTCTTATATCAGGATAATTTCGGCTGTCTTAATTCCCTCAGATAATATCTTAGAACTCACTTGTGTGCTAAATGGTAACCCAGAGATTAATTTACATTTTTCTTTTTAGTGAAGATATAAATGAATTAAAACTTTAGAAAAAATAACCCAAGGCCCTCAAGTACTGATTATCCCCCTTGCTTTAACCTGAATTCTCCTTTTATTAAGAAAGATTCACTATTCAAGGAACATTTTATCTTCATTCATAAAATGGAGTCTTTCATTTCTGGGGACTCATGACAAATGAACAAATGAAGGGACAGATGAAGACTCATTAAGGGACTTGTTTGAATTTAAATGGGGAAAAGATTTCCAATAGGTAAATTAAATATGCAGATATATGTGCATATATGTATATGCATATACTTGCCTGTGGTTTTCTTCAGTAAGTTAATTTATAGCTTTTTTTTTTTTTACTTTAAGGAATAGGAAATGGGTGTTTATATGAATGGGGCTTAATCTTTGCAGCAGTTCCAGGATGTCTCCATTGCTTTTCACTTAAGAAAACATATCCAGCCTTTGCCTGCCTACATCAGGATATTTCCATTAGAAGAAGGAGGAGGAGGGGAAGAAGAAGGAGGAGAACCACCTCGCCAGGTCCAGTGTGATGCCTTGTTTTACATTAAGTGTTATAGAAATCTTTACAAATGTGTGCAGCTGTTTCCCTTCAGTCAATGATAGTATTTATTCGGAGACCTCCTGCAATTTCATGGCTGATGACTCCTGTTGCCATAAACCATTCAGAGGGAAAGGAAAACCCAATGAGTAATCACTGTGCACTGAAAATGTCATTGTAAAAGTAAGGTGGCAGAGACAAGGCCTCTAGAGTTGAACTCTGAAGACCCAAACCAACTCTAATCAATCTGTTAGATTTTGTTACTCAAACTTGGGAGCATTTTTATGCCACTTGAGCCATTTAATATTATTTTAAATTGAATGCCTTTACTTTAACATGAAATACTAATTAACCATTGTTAACTCCATAAGATATTTTTTTATCCCCTTTCCCTTCCATTGGCTATATAACAGTGATTATAGTCAGTTCTGTAAAATGCCTTGTTTTCTTCATTTTTATTAGAAAAACTAAATTAATAAACTTGAAACTTTTCATTAAAAGAAGTTCTTAAAAATTTAGTATCTTAATGTTCAAAATAAGTAACTAAAGGGTAGCATAAGAAAATTTTTAAAAAAGGGATAATCCTTGATATATAATGTGTGTGCATACATACACAAAGATGATAGATAGATAGATGATAGATAGTCATAACATTATTAAAGCAACATTTTCTACCCTGGGATATATTTTCAAAAGAAATAGAAACATATGCACCTAATTTTATTTATATGGTAATTTTTCACTTTTTTATATTAGGTGAAAAGGTAATAGGTTTTTTTTTTGTAGAGTTTTTTCAAAAGAAATAGTTAAGGGGCACCTGGGTGGCTCAGTTGGTTAAGCATCTGCTTTAAGCTCAGGTCATGATCCTGGAGTCCCAGGATCGAGCCCTGCATCAGTCTCTCTGCTCATCAGGGAGTCTGCTTCACCCTCTCCCACTCCCGCTGCTCATGTTCTCTCTTTCTCTCTCTCTCACTCTCTCTCAAATAAATAAAATCTTTTAAAAAAATAAAAATAAAGTAAAAAAAATAGTTAAAACCCATGTTAAGAAATCCCCTTTCTTTTAATATGAAAGTGAGTTTTTATTTTATTCTATTTTAATTCAATATAGTTAACATACAGTGTTATATTAGTTTCAGGTGTACAATATAGTGATTCAACAATTCCATACATTACTCAGTGCTCATTGTGATAAATGTACTCTTAATCCTTGTCACCTATTTCACCCATCCCCCCACCCAACTCCCTTCTGATAACCATCAGTTTGTTCCCTGTAGTTAAGAGTCTGTTTTTGGTTAGTTACTTTTTTCCTTTGTTTTGTTTCTTAAATTCCACATATGGGTGAAATCATATGGTATTTGTCTTTCTCTGTCTGACTTATTGCACTTAGCATTATACTCTCTAGATCCATTCATGTTGCAAATGGCAAGATTTCATTCTTTTCTATGGCTGAGTAATATTCCATTGTATATATATCCCACTTCTTTATCTATTCATCTAGTGTTGGACACTTTAGGATATTTGGCTATTGTAAATAATGCTGCAATAAACATAGGGGTACATATATCTAGCTGAATTGGTGGTTTTGTATTACTGCATCATATGGTAGTTCTATTTTTAATTTTTTGAGTAACCTCCCATGTCTTCTGCCCATTTTTAATTGGATTATTTGTTTTTTTGGTGTTGAGTTGTATCAGTTCTGTATATA
This sequence comes from Ursus americanus, assembly GCF_024610735.1. NCBI lineage: Eukaryota > Metazoa > Chordata > Mammalia > Carnivora > Ursidae > Ursus > Ursus americanus. The sequence continues at coordinate 530,631 of NW_028273663.1, forward strand.
TTTTGGATACTAGCCCTTTGTTGATTATGTCATTTGTAAATACCTTCTCCCAGTCATTAGATTGTCTTTTAGTTTTGTTGGTCATTTCCTTTGCATTTCATTTTGATGTAGTTCCAATAGTTTATTTTTGCTTTTATTTCCCTTGCCTTAGGAGAAATATCTAGAAAATGTTGCTATGGCCAGTGTTAGAGAAATCACTGCTTGTGCTTTCTTCTAGAATTTTTATGTTTCAGGTTTCACATTTAGGTCTTTAACCCATTTTGAGTTTATTTTTGTGTACCAAGTAAAAAAGTGGTCCAGTTTCATTCTTTTGCATAGAGATTTCCCAACATCATTTGTTGAAGAGACTCTCTTTTACCCTTTGCATATTCTTGCCTCCTTTGTCAAAGATTAATTGACCATATAATTACAGGTTTATTTCTGGGCTCTCTATTCTGTTCCATTGATCTATGTGTTTATTTTTATGCTGATACCATACTGTTTTGACTACTACAATTTTGTAGTATAACTTGAAATCTGGGATTGTGATACTTCCTCTTTGTTTTTCTTTTTCATGATTGCTTTGGCTATTCAGGGTCTTTTGTGGTTCCATACAAATTTTAGGTTGGTTTGTTCTACTTCTGTAAAAAATGCTGTTGGTATTTTTATAGGGTTTGCATTTAATGTGTAGATTTCTTTGGGTAGTATGGACATTTAAACAATATTTGTCCTTCCAATTCATGAACATGGAATATCTTTCCATTTGTGTTGTCTTTGATATCTTTTATCAATGTTTTCTAGTTTTCAGAGTATAGACTTTCATCACTTTGGTTAAGTTTATTCCTAGATATATTTTTTAAAGATTTACTTATTTATTTGCCAGACAGAGAGCACAAACAAGGGGGAGGAGCAGAAGTAGAGGGAGAAGTAGGCTCCTCACTGAGCAAGAAGCCCGATGTGGGCCCCCATCCCAGGACCCTGGGATCATGACCTGAGCCAAAGACAGACGCTTAACTGACTGAGCCACCCAGGGGTCCCTAGTTCTAGATATTTTATTATTTTTGGTGCAATTGTAAATGGGATTATTTTCTCAATCTCTCTTTCTGCTGCTTTATTGTGTATAGAAATGTAATGGATTTTTGTATATTTATTTTTATATCCTGTGATCTTACTGAATTCCTTTGTTAGTCCAATAGATTTTTGGTAGTCTTTTGGGTTTTCTGTATGTGGTATCATAAGACATTCCTTTCTTCTGAGAGTAACTGAAATAATCATCATACTTGTGTTTTCTATAGCTAAATCATTCCTTAGTTCTATTTTCTCTCACACAAAGCATTGGGTTATTTTCCTTAGAGAAGATAGGTTTTTTGTTTTGTCTTAGTTTCGTTATTAAGCAATTGAGAGAATCACTTGTATTCTCTGTATTTCAGTCATCAGATGGATCTTCTCAGAAGATGATTATTCCCCAAAGGTGGTGCATGGTTACAGAGATGTTAAGGAGTGAAGGGACCATACCTTCTATTTTTTGTAACTCCCAGAATTTCCAGTTCAGATTCCTGTATCTAAAGAGAGTGCAATTTCAAAGCATCCTAATGATATTGTGCTAACTAGCTTTTTGTGCTGTTTTAACTTCAACTAGTGCTTATTAGGTCTGTAGGAAGCTCTATTTTTAAAAACGACCTTTTGCCATTCCAGTATGAACTTCCCCAGATGGAGTTCTTCATCCCCTCTCAAACATAATCATACTTACTTCTCTATTGTTGTTGATAGTTCCATTTGTCTCTCCTTCTCTGCAACATCATTTCATTTATTTATCAATAACCTAATATTTCAGGTACAGTTTGCAGTTTTGAAAACACAAAGATGAATGGGCCATATTCTCTGGCTTTAAAGAATTCATGGAATAGTCAGAACCAAAACACATGGTCAAAATCCAATACTGTAAGGATGATGGCATGTGTAGATCAAGGGGTATGATGGGAACAAGGATGCGGAATACAAACTAAGATTTGAATAATCAGGAATTGCTAAGTAAAATCACCAGTTGTGTTTTAAAGAATGAAGAGTAATTATTCAAGTAAGGCAGAAGGAGGAGATAGGGCATTCTAAACTAAGGATAAAGCTTTTCTTTCTCTTTTTTTAAATGAACATGAAGTACAGAGCTTGTATCGAGTATAAAAAATTGCACATATAACTAGTGTATCAAATCCATCCTCCTTGGAATGAAAGTATACATGACCCTGATCCTCCTCTTATTATTCTTTATATTCATTTGATGAGGCTAATCATTTCTCTTTTCTCCAGCTGAAACTCAGATGGGGTTTCCCTCATGATTTTTCCAGTCAGTTCCTTCAGTCAATTATTAAAATGCCCAGTCCCATAAAATAGTCAAGATTCCTAGTTGATTTAAAGTTAAAATTTCTCTTTCCCATCTTTTTCTTCCAGTTGAAGAAGGGGATGTGGAAGTATCTTCTCTTTTGCACATAATATAGGAAGATTGGAGTTAATTCAAAGGATATGTAGAGTCATTGAAAATACCTGATCATAACCGTAGTATAGTTATATTTCTTTTCTTTTTTTTTTAAATATTTTATTTATTTATTCGACAGAGATAGTGACAGCCAGCGAGAGAGGGAACACAAGCAGGGGGAGTGGGAGAGGAAGAAGCAGGCTTATAGCGGAGGAGCCTGACTTGGGGCTCGATCCCATAACTCCGGGATCACGCCCTGAGCCGAAGGCAGATGCTTAACGACTGTGCCACCCAGGCGCCCCTAGTTATATTTCAGTTTGTAACTATGCTTTGTTTAGAGAATGGATTTAAAGAAATAAGACCAGAGGCAGAAGAGAACAAAGGAGATTTTCCCCCCAATTACCCATGATAGATCTAGTAGTGATGCAGAAAAAAGAAAACGGAAAGAAAGTAAAATCTGTGTTCACTGGGTGATTGTTTAGATGTGAGTGGAGAAGAAAAATGTGAGTTCAAAGGTAAATCTCAGTTTCCATATTGGATGGGATGGGTGGAATCTGTTGTTTCTGTGGAGGTATACAGAAGGTGGAGTTTTAGACAAGACGTTAAGCTCAGTTTTAAATGTGTTGACTTCAAGGTGCATATGAGACAAAGTGAAGATGGTCATTGGACCCTTGTATCTATTACAGAAGTCTCAAGTAGAGAATGATTATGGTTGAAAACTTTACTATAGATAGTTATAAATGTAGATATAAGTACATGGAGTATACATATACATAAGATCTATGTATCTATACTTTTTTCTAGAATTTCCATTTGGTTCTTCAATGAACATTTCAGTTTATCTGCTAAGATTTATGTGTTTAATCATTATGTGTGTATTTTAATTTACATACTGAGCCTAGTTATTATAAATGCTTTTAAAATCTTGTCTGCTAATTACATATGGATCATCTCAGAAACCCCAGTGATTGCTTGTTATTGCTGAAATAGTTTGAGAAATTACTCATATGATAGAATTTATCATTTAAAGTCTATAATTTAGTGGTTTTTAGTATATTTATAGAGTTGTTCATTGATTGCCTTTTATTCTGAGTATTAGTTACATTTTAAGGTTTCTTTGTATAGCTAATAATATGGGATTATATCCAACATTGTGAATGATACCTTACAGAGACACTGGATTCTGATATATTCTATATCTGTATGTATAGACACACACACACACACACACACACACACACACACACACACACATATGGCTAAAGTGATAGTTAAATCCACAGAATGGGAAAAACAAGTAGTCAAGGGAAGAAGACACACCTGGGCAATGCCAATGTGTATAATGAGTGGTCTACACAAAGAAGACAGAATTACAAATATCATATACATTTGCTAAAACTTATTGTAAGTGCATTCATCCTTCCAGAAATTAAAAGAAAATGCAATATAAATAAATTAAAAACAAAAAACAAAAAAAACGTCCTTTTAAAAAAATGTCCATGACTGCCTGATAAATCTGGATTACTCCTTTTTTTGGTGGTGGGGGGGGCAGTGAAGGGAGTGTTGGTAACTATGTTGTGATCAACATCTTTTCATTCTCTGCTCCCCGCTTAGCCATTTAGGATGCAGGGTTTCTGCCAGAGTTATAATGCAGGTGTTCTCTAGTACATTATCATTCCATGATTATGTATACAGACCTTCGATTTACCTCTGTTTCTGGAACTCTCTGTCATTAGGAATATAAGTTTATCGCTTTGACCTTTATCTGTGATGGAGTTTTGTTGAAATCCCCACCATAAATCATACTGGTGTTAACTATTTGTTTTAAAGTCTTTAGGGCCATTATTTTATAAATGGAAATTGAAAGCATCTTTATCTCAATTAAATGAGGTACACATTTTTGTATGTGAGAAGAGATATTTAAAGTCACCTAACAGAAATCTTTGAGTAAGATTGGGATAAGTCAACTACTTTTCTGGTTGAGTAAGTATTGTCAGCTTTATTGTTACTACTAAGAATTTTATCAGCTTAGAACTTGAATTTTGATTTTAACCATGTTTTCAGAAGAAATTTATATCTTTTCTCCTATAATTTTTTGAATGAATTATTGTAAAATGAAGTATTTACTGATTGAGCTATAATAATGGCATCTACTATTTATATAGCACTTACGATAATTTTGTTCAAGTATTTAAGGAATAAAATACCAAATTTAACAATAAATACAGAAATATTGAAGTTCACTTGTATCCATATCAGGTATAGAAGATCTGGGATGGATGGATGGATAGATAGATGATAGATAGATAGGCAGATAGGCATAAATGAAACAATGAGAGAACCAGTCTATTTCTCAAACTGGTAAGTAGTATTTCCAGACCACAGTGTTATAACTGACTGAAAACTGGTACTAAGGAGAAGACTAAGACCTTATTATTGTATTTTTTCCAACTGTATTGAGATATAATTGACATATAACATTGTATAAGGTTAAGATGTACAAGGTGATTATTTGAACACATATTTTGTGAAATGACTACTATAATAAAGTTAGTTAACACCTCCATTATCTCACATAATTACCATTTTGTTTTTGTGGTGAGAACACTTAAGATCTACTCTCTTAGCAACTTTGAAGTGTATAACACAGTATTGCTAACTGTAATCATCATTAGATGCCCAGAATTTATTAATCTTATAACTAGAAGTCTGTACTCCTTGACCAACTCTTCCCATTTCCCATCCTGTGGCAACCACCATTCTATTCTCTGATTCTGAATTTGGCTTTTTCAGATTACACATATGAGTATTTGTTTTTCCCTGTCTGATTTATTTTACTTAGCATAATGTCCTCAAAGTCCATATAGGTTGTCATACATGGCCAGATTTCTTTCCTTTTTATGTTTGCATAATATTCCACATTGATCAATTTATATGGAATATATATATATTCCATATATATGTGTGTATATATATATATATATATATATCCATATATATGTATATTTGCTATTTTTCTATCCATTCATCTCTCATTGCTCTAGGCTCTTTCTATATCTTGGTTATTGTAAATAAGGATGCTATGAACACAGGAGTGCAAATATCTCTTTAAGATAGAGATTTCATTTCCTTTGGCTGCATGCCAGAAGTGGAATTGCTGGATCATATGGTAGTTCTATTTCTAGTTTTTTGAGGAAACTCTAAACTGTTTCCCATAGTGTTTGAACCGATTTACATTCCTGCCAACAGTGTATGGGGGGCTTCCCTTTCCTCCACATCCTCACCAACACTTGTTACCTCTTTTCTTTTTGATGACAGCCATTCTAACAGATGTGAAGTAATATCTCATTGTGGTTTTGATTTGCATTTCCCTGATGATTAGTGATTTTTTTCCACGTAACTCTTGGCCATTTCCTCAATTATATGTTAACCCAATAGAAAGACAAAGCTAATGCATGAAATGAAAGACAACTTCTGTTAAACTCTGTGGAAACAACTATAAGAACAACAGAAGACTAGACTTCATTTTTACTGAAAATCTAATTGCTGAGAGCTTTCACATGCATTCTCTTATTTAATCTTCACAAGAATGCTCTGTGGCGACATTATTAAGGCCATTTTGTAGGTGAGAAACTAAGAAACCTGTGCTAATTCACAAATATGACTCAAATCCAGATTTATCTCATTCAAAAGGCTGTGATCTTTCCATTATTCCAGGGAAGTAGTGGTGAAGGACGTAGACTATAGTTTCTTTGCTCTGTTTTTCACATGAAAGTAGATTCTGCATGCTAATTCTGTTTTGTATCAGTGGAGCTCCTTTAGGTGGCATTAGTTTACATTTGTAAAGGTTAAAGTAATCCGGTTTTTCTGGGGGGAGGGGAACTTTTCTCTTTCCAAGGATGGGTGATAACACTCTCAATTTAACCCAGAAGTAGTAGACCAGGAAGGTTTTACATAACACAACTTCCCAGCTTTGCCAACCATGGATATCTTTAGGAAAGTTAAGTCAAGATTTAGACCTCAAATATATAATCCCACTATGAAGTTTCAGACTTCTAATATGAGGTTTCAGAATTTCTAATACATGTTCAAGCAAATGCAGATATCTCTATTTTTTCCTTGCAGAAAACAAAATTGTGATGGTCATAAAAACAGACTGTGTTATGCACTTTTTATACCACTCATAGAATCTAATAATATGCTAAGAGAGTAAAAGTTATGGCAGTTGCTAAATAAGTCTGGAGGCAAGAGCCTCACCACTATCTAACCAAATAAGTATTTTACATTAAAGATCTTCAAGCCAGGCAGGAACTGTAGACAATCATGAAATGCTATTGGTGAGAAACGTAGGCCTGTCTCATATGTCTAAACTTGGAGTTATCTTTCTCACCCAAATATATGTAGTTATTTTCCATATTTTTCTTTTCAAACTATTGTTACCATCAAAACATACTGAATATATACAGAGCTTGGTAGCCTCACCAGAAGTGCTGCAAACGATGAAGAGTTCAAAGTTTCAAGAGGTGGTTTATACCATTGAAAGGTGTTAATAATTTTTAGAGCAAACTAGGCCTGAAGACATCTCAGATCACACTACGTGGTAACTTCAGTATCCCCTAAAAATAGTGACGGAGCCAATCTCAGGGGACATTCAAGATTTGCCTCATTTGTAAATACTATCTGGACTATGTGTTTAGAGTGAATAAGAGATTGATGTTTACAGACTTCTGTTAGATGCCTCTCCAACTAGATTATACTGCTTATTATCATCACCCTTAAGATGTTTTTAAGTCAACTTTTAGAGAAAAACTGATCCATTTGTTCAACACATATATATTTTTAAAATTTTTATTGAAATTCCAGTTAACATACGGTGTAATATTAGTTTCAGGTGTACAATTTAGTGAGTCAACACTTACATACAACACCTGGTGCTTATCCCCAGGGCATGTCTTAATCCCCATCACCTGTGTAATGCATTCCTGCACCCTCAACACATATTTTTGAGCACTATGAAATAAACCTTAATCTCAGTGCAAGAGATACCACAGAGAACAAGATACACAAAGTTCACAGTCTCATAGGGTTTATGTTCTCATGTAATACGCATGTCTGCATCGTGTCTTCACTGAAAGTCAGTATTTATTTTTATTGACTGATATTATAAATATCTTTAACAAAATATATCAAGTGAATTATAATGAAAGAAAATTAACTTTTGTCACCTCATTGGTATACGATATTGATCAATGAATAAGTGAATTAATTATTTTCATCAAATATGACTGTTATTAACATAGTTCTACTTTCATTTTAGGTTTGGAGTACGAGTCAAAATTTACATCCATGCTGGATTTTACTAAAACTATAACCTCATTTGTGGCAATTAGTTTCATGTAACATCCAGGTTCTACTAAAGGACATTCTGGAAGGTATTCTGACAAAGAGTGGAGCATTACTTGTTTTCATCTGACCGCTAATAATCAAATTCCAGCCAGTCTACAAACTTTGGTCAAAAGTAAGTGTCACTTAATTGTCTAATAAATTATTTTCTATGGTGTTTCTTCCCCTTATAGTTGTTTTTTTTCCTCACTATGAACTTTTCCCGCTTTTCAGTTTTTCCTTATCTTAGTAGTCAAGTTAGTGTTATAGGAAGGGTGTATTTCTTAACTGCAACCCAAAAGACTAAAAATAAGACTGACAGTGGAATTCTTAATAGAAATTTTTTTTAAAAATGGCAATTATCATTTTAAACAAAATAATTTAAAATATATAATTCTATGCCCACTGAGAAAATCCTTCAAAGTAAAGGTGAAATAAAGACATGTCCACAAAATTATAGTGAAGAGAATTCACTAGTAGTAGATACTAAAAGGAAGTCTTCAAGAAGAAGGAAAATACTCCTAGAAATAAATACAGAAAAGAGTAAAAGTGCTAAAAAAACTAAAGAATGGAAAAACATGTTATTTCAGCAGTATCCAAAAGAAGTCTTATGTAGTTATGCCAATGTCAAATAGGGAATATTTTAAGGCAAGAAGTATCACTAGAAATAAAGAGAGAGCAAAAAAATAAATAGAAGAAAAACATTTCATAATGAAAAAGGTCAATCTACCAAGAAGATTTAATAATTCTAAAATTGTGTGCATCCAACAATTTAAGTTCCAAATATATACAGAACAAAGTGGCAAAAGTAAAAGGTGGAGTGCAAAAACCCACAATGAAGAAGATTTTAACACACATTTCTCATAACTAAGTCCAAGCAGGAAAAAAATTCAATAAGCACATAGAAGATCTATAGAAGTTATTAAGATATTTACCTAATTGATATATATGAAGTGCTGCAGAACAAAATAGATGAAAGCACAGATTCTCTTGGGGCGCCTGGGTGGCACAGCGGTTAAAGCGTCTGCCTTTGGCTCAGGGGGTGATCCCGGCGTTCCGGGATCGAGCCCCACGTCAGGCTTCTCCTCTATGAGCCTGCTTCTTCCTCTCCCAGTCCCCCTGCTGTGTTCCCTCTCTCGCTGGCTGTCTCTATCTCTGTCAAATAAATAAATAAAATCTTAAAAAAAAAAAAAAAGAAAGCACAGATTCTCTTGACATTCACATGAACATTTATCAAAGAGTATTGTAAAAAATTTTTATATAGACTGGAGTAAAAAGAAAATCTCAACAAATGTTAAAGTACTAGATAATTCAGAAAGTCCTTTGATCACAATGTAGTTAAACTGGAATTCAGTCATAAAAGATGACTAGAATATGTCCTTATATTTGAAAATAAAGCTATATATTACTAAATAATCCACAGATCAAGCGTTATACAGTAAAGCTATATATTACTAAATAATCCACAGACAATATTTTGAACTGAATTACAATTTTTTAAAAATCTAGTATTGCCTGCAGAGGCAGGCAAAATTGTTTAGACAGAAGGTATTACATTAAATGTATATATACAAAAAAAGAAAGGCTAAAAATGATTATTCTAAAGGAGTTAGATAATATCAATTCTAAGAAAATGGAAGAAAAACATAAAGAGCAGAAATTAAAATTTAAAATCTATGGAACACTAAATAGTCAATAAAAGTATTAAACAGCCAAAAGTTGATTTCTCTATAAATTATAGACTAATAGATTTGATACACTCCTAATAAGATCTACTAAGAGGGGCATCTGTGTGGCTCGGTCAGTTAAGCGTCCTACTCTTAATCTGGGCTCAGGTCATGACCTGAAGCTTGTGAGATCAAGCTCTGTGACAGGTCTGTGCTCAGCATGGAGTCCGCTTGAGATTCTCGGTCTCCTTCTTCCTATGCCCCTCCCCCACCCTTAAAACTATAATCTGTGTGACTATACAGATAAAGGAAGAAATGTTTTCTCTAAACAAAACTTCGTTCAAGCTAAAAGACATCACAGACCAGCTACAAAAAAAACAAAAAACAAAAACAAAAAAACCCCCAAAACCAAAAAAACCCAAAAATAGTTTAAATTATGTTCTGTTTCAAGAAAACAAAGTAAGAGATTCATCTAGCATTCAGCAGTTAGAGATTAGGAATATAATAATAAAATTATTTATGGAAATCTGTATCAAAAACTGATTTTCAACCTTTCCAATTTCATGGCGGTCTCATAAATAGCTACCGTATTTTCATCCTTGCAGATGCGAGAATGCTCGATGCCTATCAAAAAGGAATGATGAGGCAGAACAGACAGATGAATTAGGGAAGACTTTTGAAAAAACAAATCAATACGAAAGACTTTCTTTAATAATAGAGTGTAAATCCAACCAGGAAGGCAGTTGTGCCAGAGCCGCCTTGGAATTCCCCCAGGAAAGACAAGGCAAGAAGGAGTCAACACTTTAGGCTCAGCTGGTTCGAATTACTCTGATGCGTCTGGGGCCACAGAGGTGGTCTCTAGTTGCCTGAAACCCATTCAGGGCAGAGAAAGCACCGGACTCCGCATCTTCAGCTCCGCACTTGCACCTGCATCAGGGAGCAGCTGTGGCTCCGCCTCCTTCCGGTCAGAGCGTAAATAGCCGGTTGCAGAAGCTGCTTCACATGGCGCGCCCGTCTCGTTCGTCCCACTTCCTGTCCTGCTGTGGATGTTTCGTAGCACATCACAGAGACAAGGGTGAGTGCGTTGTAATAAGGGATTTGGGGAGAGGGGGACCACGTTCGTTCATGAGCTTTTGTGAACGTATATTGCTATAATGATGCTATTTTATTACTGGGTACTGCTGTGTCTCTTCCAGTGCCTCCTGTAGGCATTAAGCTTTGTCAGAGGGGCTTAGGCATAGGAAAGGGCGTCATGTCCACGGGGTTCGGTACTCTCCACGGTTTCCGGCACCGCTGCGGTCCTGGCACGTGTGCTCCCCAGCAAGGGGACACGACCGTACGGGCGTGGGAGGGAGACCTGGGTAAGACATAGTTGGGGCACGGACAGTGCACTGCTTGGTGTGTACGTGAAAACGTGCTTGTGGGAAGGTTGTCATTATCTTCAGATATCCTCTAGCTCCGGGAAGGGCAGTCTCTTCCCGGGTCTGAAGGCTCCCAAGAGAGGTCAGAACGTCATAATATACAGAAAATAACCAAGAACAATTAATACACATACCGAGTGTTGACAAGGGTGTGGAGGAACTGGAATTCTCATACATTTGGGAAGACAGTTTGGTAGTTGCTTTACAATGTAAACATTTACCTGCTTTGTGACCCAGTGATTCCACAGTTAGGGGTCTCTCTACCCAAGGGAAGTGAAAGTGTAACTCCATACAGATATTTGTACACTCGGATGATGTATATAGCTGGTGTATTTCGGATAGCCAGGATTTTGTAAACCATCTAAATGTATGTCAGCAGGTGAGTGAATGAACTGATGGTGGTAAAGTCATGTAATGGAATACTGTTTGTTAACACAAAGGAGCAACAAGTGAATGTGCACGTGAATGAACAACACCATGAATGAGTCTCAGAATAATTACGCTGAAAGAATCCAGTGCATGCCATATGTCTATATTTCATATAATTCTAGAATTCTTATAAATTTATGTAAAATATATGTAAAATTGTAGAAAATGCAATCTAGGATGACAGAAAAATGTTCAGTGGTTTCATGGGGATGGGGTGAGTGTTAGGGAAATGTCAATGGCAAGGGGATCATGTAACTCTTTGAAGTGATGCATTTGTTTGCTATTTTTGTTGTCAGTTTCCTGATTGCAAATTTTATTAGTTTCCTAGGACAACTATAATAAATTACCACAAACTGGTTGGCTTGAAGTAACAGAATTTTATGACGTCAGTTCTGGAGACTAGGAGTTCAAACTCAATGTGTTCCAGGGTCATGCTTCCTCTGAGGTCTCTACGGAAGGATCCTTCCTTGCTTCTTCCAGTCTGTAATAGTCCTGGGTGTTTCTGGCTTTGGGGCAACATCCCTGCAGTCTCTGCCTCCATCTTCATATGGCCATCTTCCCTGCATCTGTGTCTTTTTCCAAAGTTCCCACTTCTTAAAGGAAGGGGAAAATGAAGGGGGGGGGCATCAGAGGGGAGACGAACCATGAGAGACTATGAATTCCGGGAAACAATCTGAGGGTTTCAGAAGGGAGGGGGGTGGGGGATAGGTTAGCCCGGTGATGGGTATTAAGGAGGGCAGGTATTGCATGGAGCACCGGGTGTTATACACAATGAATCATGGAACAGTACATCAAAAACTAATGGTGTACTGTATGGTGACTAACATAAAAAAAAAACAAAACACTAGTCATATTGGAATTCCAATACGACCTCATATTAACTAATTACATCTGCAGTTACCCTATTTCCAAATAAGTTCACATCCTGAAGAAACAAATATTTCAACATATCTTTTTAGAATTTGACCAATATATGTTTATTTACATACTCAGAACTTATCAAATTGTAGCCTTCAACATGTGTGGTTAATTGTATGTCAATTAAACCTCAATAATCTGTTCAAAGTTGCTGAAAAGAGAGTCCTATAAGCAATACACTACAGTAGGCCAAATTCTAGATCAGAATTTTTACAAAAAAAAAACAAACAAAAAAAAAAAACAGCATAATAAGAATAGGCTGTGTATCATATGAAGGAAATTGAAAGAAACATTCAAGACACTGGAGTCATCCCATTAGAAGTTCCCTCAGGAGAGAAGAGAATGCTGTCAGGAAGATGAAGCATCATGATTTTATCCACAGGGTGTCCATTACATGGGTGAAGTGTGGCAGGCTTACTGCTTAGAAGACATTCAGTTAAAAAGGGTCATAGGCAACACCAAGTTTTGAAAGTACAAAATAATAGCTATGTTTTCAAAGTTTAAAGGGTCCTTTAAATTTACAGAAATGTGTTTCAAATACCCACCCAGAGGAAGGAAATAGGAGCATTGGCATATTTAAGTATCTTTACAAATTAACATATTCAAATGTTAATTAAAATTCAAATAAATAGATTTAATAAGAAAATGTATATTTTAAAATAAGAGATTTAAGCACGGTGGCCATTGAAATAATTTTCATATAAATTTCTGAATACATTTTAGAAATTGGCAGAGTGAAATTTAAAATAGCTTTTATTTGATTCAAAAATTGTATTTCTTTTAGTAGGGTACATTCGAAGACTAAAATATATTGTTGAATATGACTTAATTAGACAGTACCTGCAGTGATTTAGTACAATTTTTTTCTTACACTGGACATAGAAAAATAAGAAAAATCAAATATAATTATGTTTTCTGGTATACAAACCTATTCAAAACTGCATCTAGATTCATTTTCTAGAAACACTTGAAATAGGGGAAAGATTTCTTCTGAAAATTGCTGAATTTTTAAAATCATTAGCATTTCTGCCCATTAATAATTACCAAACCCTTTTTTTCCCTTCAAGATCTCCTCTGTTCTAATTTTATGATGTTACTCCTAAAATCTTTGTGTATCTACTAACCTAGTTCTTGGTCTGGTAGTGAATTTATTTTCTAATTACAGGTGGCCTGGTTTAGGTCAGACAGTGATGGGTCTCCACCTATATTCTGAGTCAGGAATGAAGTCTTATCATCCTGGTGTGCTAGCATGGAGTACAGTGAGCTATCCAAAGATACACTTTTTTTCCTAAATGAATTGAAGCCAAGGGGATGAGTGTCTAGCTCTCATTTGGTTGGAGGTCTAGTGTGGAAGCATGCTGAGCTGATCACTGAATGAGTCTTTGTGGAACATCCTTCCATGTGCCACTTTCACTGGACAAAAATCCCTTGGGGGTTACATGAGAATAAATGAAAAAAAGTATTTTACCTTTATTAGTCTTATGAGACTAAATTTTCGATTCAGCATTATTTTCTTTTCCTAGTTCTTCTAAACTTTAGTGATCATGAAAGTCAATTTGTTCCACTTCTCATTCATTTACCAATGGAAAACAATCCTTAGGGGCCCTTTTAAGATTACATTAAATGTAGTTATCTGGTTTCAAGTGAGTAAGACCCTAATTACTTTTGAAAGAAGGTGCCTGAATGATATACCTTCAACCTACATCCAATTTGTTTTACTCAGACAACCATCAAGGAAAACATTCAATGACAGAAATACAATGTGTAGTCTAATTTGGTATGGAATGAATATTTTCTGCAAGGCTAATTACAACCTCCTGGAAAAAAAGACTAATCTCTTGTCACTGACACAGTAGGTCAATAACTATATTTACATTCCCCATTGGCACCTGCTATGTTTTCTGGTAATCAACTCACCAGTAGATAGGACATACTTACCATGCAAAATGTGGTTTTAAATGTACTATTACATTTTATTTTTTTATTAAAACATTTTTAATTTAAATTCAATTAATTAACATGTAATGTATTATTTGTTTCAGGGATACGGTCTGTGATTCATCAGTCTTATATAATACCCAGTGCTCATTACAACACATACCCTCCCCAGTGTCCATCACCCATGTACTATTACCTTTTATTTATATCTATTTTTCAAAGCAAGCACATAAGCTAAACTATTTATTTTCATTCATTAATTAAATTTAGGTACAGAGAACTCATGAATTCATCTAAACAAAACATAAATTACAACTAGCGCTAAGACTAAGCAAGTTTTATTGCAGCAAATACTGCTATAAAATCTGCAGTTTAGTGTGAAACTGTGATTAATGCCCATGTTTGCCAGGTAATACCTAGGGAAGTTGTTTGGTGGGGTTGTTTGTTTTTATTGACATTGGATTTCTAGTCCTTGTCTATGAGAAATTGAAAGATTTTTATATTTCTTTTATTTTTGCTTGTTTATATTCTTTTTACTTTTTCTGGTTTAGTCTCACAGACTGATTTGGTCTTACAGCCAGCAATCATGTGTGAATGTACGTCTGCATGATAGCAAAGGAGTGACTTTTCCTTCCTTTGAGTATTAACCTTAATGTGTCTTATTTTAGTTTTCGTTTTCCCTTGGGCAATGTTCTGAGTGCATACTTGACGTCTACAAATTCTCTTGCAAAACTACATGTGGCTCCTTTCAAATTGAGTCTTCCCCTCCCCACCCTCCCAAAGATAATTTCAAAAATTTGATCAGAAGTCATAAACTGGCAGCCTGTAAGCCAAATTCATTCAGCAGATGTATTTCTATTGCAATGACTGTTGTGAGTGGTATTGTTTTGTTTTTACCTCTGTAGTATTTTTTAATTGAATAACTTTTAAAAATCAGGAAATTTCATGTAACCTGGCTTTTGAAAATTGTGGGATTTGCCAACATGGAGTTCACTTTCTACAGGGAAGAAATCTTCTGGAGTCGAGTCCTTTTAGCCATGGCAAGTACACATCAGTTTACCATAGATTTCAACAATTATGATTTTTCTTTTTTTTTTTTAAGATTTTATTTATTTTATTTGACAGAGATAGAGACAGCCAGCGAGAGAGGGAACACAAGCAGGGGGAGTGGGAGAGGAAGAAGCAGGCTCATAGCAGAGGAGCCTGATGTGGGGCTCGATCCCATAACGCCAGGATCATGCCCTGAGCCAAAGGCAGACGCTTAACCGCTGTGCCACCCAGGCGCCCCAACAATTATGATTTTTCTTATCTTGGCTCGTTTCATTCATGTATTACTTGCTTGGTCCAAGTAGCCATTTGAGAGTGTAATATGTGATTAATATGCATTCAAAGAGCATATATATTGGAGTACCATGCTTGTGCTTATGGCTACAGTTTGGCTTCGTTTCCACTAAATGACGTAGCTGCTTGACAGACAAAAGCAGTGCTCTGAGAAAGCGTCCTTTATATGGTCATAGTTTACTAAAATTCAAAGTGTTTTACCTATATAAAAATAGCTGTTTATTAAATAAAAAGGCAAATATGGATAAAACATATATACATTTCCATTACAAGACAAAATGACGTTAAAGCAAAATGTGAGGGGTGCCTCACCCCGCAGTTGGTTAAGCATCTGACTGGCTCCGGGCACAATCTCTGAGTCCTGGGATGAAGCCCCCACATCAGGCTGCATTCTCGGTGGGGAGTCTGCTTCTCCCCCTCTCCCATTGCCCCTCCTGCTCACTCTCTCTCTGTCTCTCAAATAGTCTTTTAAAAATAAAAGAAAGCAAGATGTGAAAATAAAAAGATATAAGTCTAGTTTTAACTTGCCCACTATGAGTGAAGTTTGTTTTTTCTTACTGGTTTATGAAGACAGATTTACTTTCAAGTACACCTTGGCTATATACAGCCCTGGGGCAAGTCTTGTCTCTCTCCCCTATGCAGTAGTTCTTCTGCTGTTAGCCAAGTGCCAGAACCCACCCACAGAGAGCACAGCAGTACCGGTTTTACCTCTGAATCTCAGAACTGAGACCAAGTCCTCACTGAATCTGTAGGGACTGAGCTGTGTCTCATTCTTCTCCTGTCGTCTGACTCAGAAGCTGCCCTTCAGGGTGGTAGCTGAGCCCACTAAGGTTGGCATGTCATACCAAGTCCGCCATCTTCTTGCTGTCTCTCTCTCCAGATTCTCTTTGTGCCTTATCCCAGTGCTCCGCTCTCTTTACCCTGAATGCTCACATGAAATCTAAACCCTTCCAACCCTACATCTTCCATTGTTACATTTCTAAGTAGCAAAGCATCAAAACACAGCTGTTTCTCGAGAAGTTTTTAATGATACTCTCTTGTATGCTTTAAACAGGATTAAACAGTGTTAAACAATTTTTTAAAATTCGGTGTAATTTTTTTTAAAGCATTTCCTACTTCATCTTTCCCATAGTGCTAAGGGATGTAGGGACACAGCTGCAATCTTCATTTGCTCCAGCTCTACCTTTGTTGTTATTGTTGGGTTTCCCCAGATGCCTCCTCCTGTCTACAGTGGCTCTCCCTACTACTTTTCATAATGAGTTTGGTTTTAGTATTCTCTGTAGGTGTCACCGATGTCCTAAGTGGCCTTGAGAAGAACTCCATGAAAGGAGAGGATGTCTGAAGTGGAGGAGAAAGGGACGCCATTGAAGTTAATCACACGGGATGGCGATTCAACCTTCCTGTAATTAGTATTAGCTGCTAGAATGAAGCTGAGAGTAGAGAGGAAGACAAATAGTGATCCTTTCGTAAAATCACAATATAGGTAAAAATGCAACTTTATTTCTATCAGGACAAGGTGTACGTAGAAACATCACATAAACCCTGATACTTCGTGTAGCTGATGAAGTGAAATATGCCTGATTTCCAATCACCACTTCAGCACATGTTTTCAACATGTGTTTTCATCTAGAACTTTTATTTCTTGAAATCGAGATGTCAGGGAGTGGCCAAGCAGGATGATTAGCTCAGATCATTTAAGGAGTAGACCTTGGGCAACCTTGTTAACATTTTGAAGATAATTTTTTTTAAATATAGCTTTATAATAATGTGGATTGAAATAATAGAAGCACTTCATTTTAAAAATCGAACATATCTGTACTTTAATGATTTTTCTTCAGTATTGCAAATTAAATTTTTATTTGTAGAATTTAGTAAAAGCAGAGTGGGGCATAGTACTTAAGCCTACAGTCTTATTCAAATTAAAATACCCAGATCTTTTAATTGATTATATCACTTAGAAAGGGTGTGATCTAATTAGTAACGTTGCTGTGCTTGGTTTTCTGATTTGAGAGATGGAAATGATAATAGTCATATATTAATACTAACTTAATGAAAAAAGAGGCCTTGCAGATGGGAAATACTCCTATCCATTTGACTAATGCCCTGATTTAGTTAATTCTAGGTCCTTCTTGCAATTAACAGATATTTACCAGCACGTAGGTGTTCTGGTGCCTGCTATGGAACGTGTACTGGGTAGACCTCCCATCTCTCCTCATGTGACTGCCTGGTAGGTGGCAGGGTAGAGGAGCCCCTTATTACTGGGCTGCAAAGAGGAGTTCATGGGGAATTTGGCGTTGACAAAGCAGTTGCTAAGAATTTCTTATCTTCCAATCCCATGTCAGTTCCCACGGTTTATTGTCTCCGGTCAATATTATTTGCTGTGGATTAGGTACACGTGGCTTTTATTATTTTGCTAGTAATGTGGACATTTTTCTTCTTTACACATTGGCAAATGTACATCATGTTCTGTTTCCTGATGGCCTCAAATGTCTCCACTAATTCCTTAATGTAAAAGTCAGCAGTGGGAACAAGGCTGACCACAGTACTATGTCAGGAGGAATCCTAAAATTCCTAAGAAAGATGACATAAAGGTATTGTAGCTTATTCAAGAAGAGCATGGGGATTGGAATTGTATCCCAGTTTGAACACAGAAGCTTCCATTGGGTGACTAGCTGGGCTTCTTTAAACAAATCAATCAAACTTATCTATGACTGATTTTTCTTCTTAGAATAAAGCAAATCTGGACAGATTGAGAGTGATGTTAGATAGGCGAGGAAAGTTAATATATGAAAAG
Source organism: Ursus americanus (assembly GCF_024610735.1). Lineage (NCBI taxonomy): Eukaryota > Metazoa > Chordata > Mammalia > Carnivora > Ursidae > Ursus > Ursus americanus. The sequence continues at coordinate 548,970 of NW_028273663.1, forward strand.
CACATAGCAAAACACCTGGCATACAGCACTCATCCAAGGAATGATAACAAACCTTATCATCATCAAAATCATCTTGGGGATAAAGATCAACATTACAATGACTTGCAATTTTATGCCTTTTAAGGCCTGGCTTTTCAGAGATCCTGTTACCCTGTTTCAAGTCTTTTATTTACAATATTAAAACAAGTGGTGTTTTGGGTTTTCTCTGTATGAACCAGCTTTAAAAAGTGGTAACGAGATTGGTAGATCATAGGATGTGAAAGGGTGAGCCATCATTCTAAATGGTGTATCCACATTTCATCAAAAGAAATTGAGATGTAATGTTTTTCCTGCTTTAATCAATATAAATATCAAAGTCAATATTTGCATTCTTGAAATAGAAGCAGACAAAGGACCCTAACACTTCCCTGGTAAGGTGGCCATTAAGTTCCAGTTAGCCTGAAATAGGCCCAGATTATGTTTGTTTTCCTGGTATCCTTATTATCGGTGTCCCTTTTACTCTTAAAAGTTCAGTTTGGAAAATAGTATATAACTTACATGGTTGCAACATAAAATGGTAGACTTGTTAGGCTGTGGCAAATTTATGTAGCAAACTGAGAAAGGCACCTGACTGTCCAAATGTGATTTTTGAAATTCTGCTACCTACCTGTCTGACATGAGGACCTCCATAGTTCTCCTGGATCTAGTTGAAAAACTTTGTTATTCTGAGAACCTCCAACATAGGAGGAAGAACTGTAAACCTAAAAGGTGATGTCGTGATTGAGATCTAGTGGTTTTAGTGATTGACTAGGATTTAATGCTTTGATGGAGATCAGATTCCCATATGAAATAGTTTTTTTTGTAAACCACAGTAAAGTGCTCCATGCATATCCCACTTATATGAACTTGACTCAAAAAGAAATCAAGTTTATTTTATGAACTAATAATTGCTAAAATACTTCCCATTCTGATAGCCCTACTGCTGCATTTAATTGCCAAAGTACATGTTCTTGGGAACACATGGACAGATTTTGATTTTTTTTTTAAATAAAAGATAATTATCCCAAAGTCACACAGAAAAGCATCTCTTTTATTTTAGATAGAGTCACAGTTTTAAAAAAATGAGTAGTTACATTCACATTCAATGTGTATTAACTTTTTAGAGACTCTTAATATGTTTGTATTTTCTTCCTTCCAGGCAAACTCTTACCTTCACTACCTATCCACCTGTTCTCTAGCTAGTATTTTTATTTATTACTTACAGCTCACTTACTTGATCCCAAAGAAAGATCAGATTTAATTGGGAAATTGAGCAGAAGAAATGCACTGGCTTAGAAGCAAGCAATGGATACTAGCCAACTTTAGGAATTTAGGCGGCCTTTCGCTTACAAAAGTTGTGGCCAAGAGGCAGGTAAACTACTCCGTAGTCATCGTCTAAGGAAGTACTGCCTAATAGGGTTCTTCTGTACTTGCAATTAACCATCTTGCTGTGGATCGAAGGTAGAGTCACTTTATGTCAAAGCTACACTCTGCTATGGAATGTTAAAGTGAAGTTCCATCACACTTACAGTATTAAATCCTGCACAGGATATGTCTGGGAGTTGTAGGTGCCAATCACCCACCCACTCTACCCCACACTCCCACCCACAGGGCTGCTCTCCTGCTTTTCCCACCTGGGTTGAAAGACCTACCAAATCATACTCATGGATAAACAATACCATATACAATTACTCCTCAAAACTTTCTATTTTTCTGAAATATTTGATTTTATTCCTTCTGTTGTTTAAAATCTTATTTCTGTATGTAATAATAAAAATAGAAGTAAAAGACAAGATTTTCCTTCATCTCCATTTATATGTCACTAACACTGGAAATTTGGTTCATTCAAAGCAATTCATTGTATAAAAAGGTATTTATTTGAAGTCTCTTATTTAGAGTCTTCCATATTGCTCCATGTGGGATAAATGTTCGAATTTTCCATTTTACTTTCCACGTTATTATAGGGACATCATTTAAGTAAATTGTCGGGACAAATGAACTTTTGGGTAGAATTACACATTTTAAGTAAGTGAATACAATTTACAATTGGTACGGGTGGACTGTTTAGATAACTACATTGGAATTTTAAAATCTGATTATCTTATTCATGTACAAACCCAACTCCTCTCTTTTATGTTGAGAATTCTTGGTATGCTTTGACTTGCTCTGGAGATTCACATGAAGTCCTTGGACTTTAAATAATTACTTCACTTATACTAACTCACGTATACTAACTGCAAGTCTATGTTGTAGTCTCTCCTGAAAGAGTTCTCTAAACCTTACAAAACGTTCTTTCTCTGATTTAACTACACAGAATTGCCTTACCGAGAAATGTGAGTATAGTTTTCTTTTTTAAAAAGGGAAAATCTTTTCTCACAAAAGAACAAAGCCATGAATCTATAGAATATCCCTTCAAAATATTACTGTTATCCAACAGTATACTTGTATACTTTTTGGACTAAATGTATATATCAATATAAAAAGAGCATATAGGTTTATGTGTAGATACTCCCATTTAAGTCACTCAAAAAATACAGTTTCATGTCATGAAGAACAAAGGCGTTTTCAACATATATGATTAATTACGAGGCTTTGAGTCCACAGATAGAAATATCACCAGAAAACTGTAAAATCTCAGTAAAGATACAAAACCACAAATGCTTTTACACCATCTACTTCATGAGAAGTAGCTTCTAGTTTCAGCTAGAATAAACATAAGAAAAATATTTTGACAAATACAATTCTAATTCTGGTCAAAGGGATGTAAACTACATCTCCTACATCTTAATTATAGTTGGATCCTTTAGGGTAACTACTAGATGACTTGGAGGCTGTCAGTTTCTACTGGAAATGAGAACAAAGTATCTTTGTTTGTGTCAAAGATGTGGTTTTATCATTTAGAACCAGAAATAGCTTTAGAAACAATTAGGCCTGTTTTCCAATGCCTGTGCATTTGAATATTAACCATGCAAAAAGCAAAATGTTGACTATCTCAAACTCCAAAATTTAAATAGGAGATATTTTTTTCCAATAGGATAATTCCTTCATCTGCATGATACATTTTATATAAAACATACCACTAGTTAACTTATCAAGGCAAAGCTCGACTCAAATGCTATGGTGTTGGATTGGAGAAAGCTTTTTTAAAATGACAAAAATCTCAAAAATATATAAATAGCTGTGTTTAATTACATTAAAGTAAAACTGCATATAAACTTCTACAAACAAAAGATAAAACTGGAAAAAATTATAATTCCTTTAACAGTTAAGGAATTCATATTCTTAACATGTCCAGCATCCATGTGAATCAGTTGGGAAAAGACCAATGTCCAATGAAGGATTGGGAAGATGACATGCATGTGGGGAAAAATCTCATCCTCACTTATACAAATTGAAACTCAGCTATGTAACATACCTATCCTATTCCTATAGTTAAAAAAAAAAATTACACAATGTGTCAATGGGGTGTCAGGAAAGCATGCATTCTCATGCGTTGCTGGTGGAAATAGAGATTAATACAATACAACAGGCAGTTTGGCAATATTTCTCAAAATTGAAATGTATAATTCATTTTGCTTAATAATTCCCCTTCTAGGAATTTATCCAGTGACATACATGCTATCTAAATGACATCTGTGCAAGATATATTTGGAAATAACTTAAATGTCCAACTGGTCAAATAAATTATAACACATTTCTATAGCCATTAAAATAAGGAAGATCCTGTGCTGATACGGAACGAAGAGTGTGTGCGTCCCCAGGTGTGTGTGTGTGTGCGTGCAAGCACACTTGTCCATGGAGCTAAGTGATAAAAGTTGAAACTAATTTGTAGGACAGAATCATTGTGTTAAAAATAAAGGGCAGGGATCAAGGAAATTCAAATCAAAACCACACTGAGATACCACCTTACGCCAGTTAGAATGGCAAAAATAGACAAGGCAAGAAACAACAATTGTTGGAGAGGATGTGGAGAAAGGGGATCCCTCCTACATTGTTGGTGGGAATGCAAGTTGGTACAGCCACTCTGGAAAACAGTGTGGAGGTCCCTTAAAAAGTTAAAAATTGAGCTACCCTATGATCCAGCCATTGCACTACTGGGTATTTACCCCAAAGATACAGACGTAGTGAAGAGAAGGGCCATATGCACCCCAATGTTCATAGCAGCAATGTCCACAATAGCTAAATTGTGGAAGGAGCCGAGATGCCCTTCAACAGATGACTGGATTAAGAAGTTGTGGTCCATATATACAATGGAATATTACTCAGCTATCAGAAAGAACGAGTTCTCAACATTTGCTACAACATGGACAGCACTGGAGGAGGTAATGCTAAGTGAAATAAGTCAAGCAGAGAAAGACAAGTATCATATGATTTCTCTCATCTATGGAACATAAGAACTAGGATGATCGGTAGGGGAAGAAAGGGATAAAGAAAGGGGGGTAATCAGAAGGGGGAATGAAACATGAGAGAGTATGGACTATGAGAAACAAACTGAGGACTTCAGAGGGGAGGGGGGTGGGGGAATGGGATAGGCCGGTGATGGGTAGTAAGGAGGGCACGTATTGCATGGTGCAGTGGGTGTTATACACAACTAATGAATCATCGAGCCTTACATCGGAAACCGGGGATGTACTGTATGGTGACTAACAATATAATAAAAAATCGTTTAAAAAAAAAAATAAAGGGCAGGGAAGCAAAAAGAAATCATGCTTCAATATCTTCACTTGGGAGATATAATTGTTTGGCTGGGATACTTCTGGCAGCAAGAGACAGAAGGGAGATAGACTTTAAATTCTTGTGCTGTGTATCTTGAAATTTGTGCTGTGTGCGTATGTGTGTGGGTGCGTGTGTGTGTTAACTTTGATAGTATTTTGATTTTTAAAAATATTTACTCAATGTTGTCTTTAGGAATTTGAATTATTCTTACTCTTCTAAATTTATTTTGTTGTGCACTAAAGAAAATCTGATGCATGCCCAACTAACAAATCTTATAAATCAAAGGGTGTCAAAATGTTCTTTATAGGCTCATAAAGCAGGGTTTTTTTCCCCTAAGACAATAACATGATGCCTAAAAAACTTAGTGAAACACAAGACATAGGGTATATGACCCTGCTCTTCAACTTATTACATATATACCTATGGGAGGTCACTTAAGTTCCATTTCCTCATTGTTAAATAGCCAAAACTTGCTCTAACATACAATACTGTAAAAGTCCAAAGACATAACATATGTAAAATTGTTTTGTAATCAAACAAGGAATACAAGTGTAAATTATAGGAAAAGTAAATTTTTTCAGAAGGAAACCAAAATAAAGCATGTATTTAGGATACATCATCAGCAAAATTTCCTTCCTATTTCCTTACTTTTGCCTCTAGGCACAGATATCCTCATCCCAGCCTGTATCAGATGAAAGTTTAACTGTACCTGCTTCTCTTTCTGTATCTATCAAGAACTGTTAATAATTTAATTGTGCCTTTGTGTTTCCTTCAAATCTCTCCAGACTGCCTCCTTTTGTATTAAAAAAAGCATAGTATTAAGGAGGCCACGTATTGCATGGAGCACTGGGCGTTACACGCCAACAATGAACCATGGAACACTACATCAAAAACTAATGATGTATTGTATGGTGACTAACATATAATAAAAAAATTAAAAAAAAAAGAAATTAGGTGAGAGTAAGGAGATAAGGTATGTGTTTAACTAGAAACATCAGAGGTCTTTGCAAACATGCAAAAGTCTCCTGTTGAATTTCAGTTTTTAGCATTTAACTTCTTAATGTGTATTCTTAGAGAAGAAAACTAATGAGTGAGGAGGAGGAAGAAAAGGAACAGGAGGAAATGTGTGTTTATTAGCTCCCCTGAATCCCAGATTAGGGGTATTAATGTACAAGGGGTATCAATGTATAAAATTTAAAAATAAATAAAGAATAGTAGATTAATTTCTATACCCAAGTGAAATACATATCTACATGTTAATGATTGCGAGCTTGAATCCCTTAATAAGACATTTTATGGCTCTTTTCTGTAACTATGTCAGATTTCCAGGGGAGCTGTTTCAGGACAGTTTGGCCTTAAAGAATAAAGAAGATGTGTGAGTACCTTAGTGGGCTGAAGAGGAACTCGACTCTTATGTAAAAGTAGTTAAGTCTGGAAATTGAAGCAACTGTAGGCATTTCATTTTTCTTAGATACAGAATGTTCTAGATGAATGTCAAATTTCTGAACGAAAATGACCTCGCCTGATGAAAGATTGAAACAATATCACCATTTAAGTGCAACATGATTTTTAATGTCTTTCATGAAAATCTCATTTTACTGGAAATGGCACTAGAGCTGTGAGAAAGCTACATACAGTATTTAAAATAAAATATCTAAGTGATCTTGCAATGTATTAGGACAAGTTTTAACATAAATTACACTATTAAAAAAACCTTTAGAATGTATTATCAGGCCTTCACTACCCCACTACAACTTCTGCTATTTTCAAGCAATTTCTCAGAATAATAAAACTTTTTGAGAAGAAGCAAGTTCATCATTGAAATAACTACAATAGAACTTTCTTTGGGTAGACAGAACAAATAATAGACCCGAGAACCAATTAAATATGATTGTTCAGGCACATTAATATTGGGGAATACTTACAAGTTTTCAATTTTCCCTTTCCGTGATTGGTAGCATTTATCTATTGAGTGGAGTTTTGGTTTGGGCAGAATGATTCCTGGGGAGGAGACCGATAATAGTCAAACGCAGGAGGACTTATAGGGCATTGGGATCCATCCAAACCGGCTTCCAAGAATGGAAAAGCAGGAACACTGAGATAAATACTCCCCCCCCCTTCAGGTACTGTTATGACGTAAGTTGGGTCCTAATTACGGCCACTGATTTCATTCAGTCTTACAGTGGAAACCTAACTACTTTTACAGTACCACATCAGAAAGTTTAGAGAGCAGATGTATTTAGTGCGACTTCATTTTAGCAATGGGGCGATAAAATTATTGTTTCCCTTGAAGGGAACTGGAAATTAGGAGAAGGGAGATTTAGTTATTATTTTTTTCATTGATAACATATGACGCTATATCAGAAATAGAGCCCGAACTGGAGGAAATCACTTGGTTGCTGTAATAGTAGCTGATCACTGCACTTTTGATTATCAGTTTCTGAATCACAGATAGCTTGCTTACTTTGTTACTGTTGTCTTACTTGGTGTCTCCAGTCAGTGTCTAATCAATCTCTGACAATCCATTTTCTAGGTGATCCTTAGAACCACCAGCCATCTCAGCTTTATGAGTATTTCCCTTGTAAACATGGTTTGAAAGGAAAGAGTTGGCTTGGTGTTCAACAGAAACAAAAGTGTTATGTTTATTTTTGTCATAGAGCAAGTTCTTGCTATTCACGAAAGGTATGTCTTGAATTCATAAATACCATTATTTTAGAGAGAGATGCTGAGTCAGTGGAATACTAGCATGACTGACCAACATAATGAGTCCCTCCCACAGACCAGCCTTGCGGTTCGCATATCCGTAGGGTACTTACATACATTACCTCAAGAAACCCTATAACAATCCTATATTGTAAATATTATTATCATTGTATTTTGTATCATAGACCTCGGTGTTGACTGTGAGAAGTACAAAAAGCATTTTAAATCCTAAAATCAAAATATATATAATAGATTCAGTAATCCTTTTTTATTAACTCTAAAAACGTTGTTCATCTTCTGAGTCATGAACTGTTTGAGAATCTGATGAACTAACATCATCAGATGATCAAGTATCCAGTGCCCATTACCTATAAATTATAAAGATCGATAAATATTCCCAAAGCTTTAAGATTGATATTTACATACATTTCATGGTTTCTAAGGTGACCCTAAGTCTTTGTTCTTCCACTAAATATTGGTGACATAAATGGCAGCAAATCACCCATAGTTTGTATCTGGATTTTTGAAATTATCACTCCCTGTTTCTGCCCCATTTTTTTCTAAATGCACTATCCTCCTACAGACAGCCATGCAGAGCACTCAGTGTCTGCCTATTTGAAGATGTAACACACTTTTCTCTGGTGTACATGCTGGCAAATGGAATCTTGCATCACAAAGTATGTGCATATTTAATTTCCCTAATTAATTTTCCTTCCAAACGGGTTGTATACCAATTTGCATTTTCATCCCCAGTTTAGGAATGCCCATTTCTTTATACTCTCACTTACACTTAAAATTATCCAACAATAAATAATATTTAGTTGATTTTTAAAAAAAAATCCCATTGCTGTTTTATGGTACAATCCTGATTATTAATGGGACTGCACATGTTTTCATAAGGATTTTTTCATAATTTTGTGTCCCATTGTATAGGTTTTTCTGTGAATTTGCTATTTGTATCTTTATCCATTTAACCTTATTTACTGTTTTGTCATTTCCTTATTAATTTGCTTGTCTTTAATTTCCTTTATGGTATCTTTTGTCATGCAGAAGACTGTAAAGAATGTTGAAAAGGCAGTTAACTTGTAGCATGAGCATACAAGTTAAGCATAATTCTTGATAGAAATACAACATGAGAAATCCAAGAGCCTGTCAAAACATTTCTTTATCTTCAATATTGGTGATAGTCAAAGGTTTCAGAAGATAACTCCTAAAAGAATACATGCATATATTCCTCCTTCTAAGTTCTAATCTTTACAACTATCTTAGGTATAACATCAATCCTATGTGAATGAGAATAAAAAATAAATGTGGCTTGAAGAATGTTGAGTAATCTCTCATTTTAAAAATCTTACCTTCTGTCTTTCATCAAGTCTCTGATTCTAACATGTTCCACTAAATTGTCATTATTACGTTATTTTCAATTTCAATAATCCTGACTGTGGTTGAATGGATTTTGATTGAAACACCAATTTCAAGGATCAGTGTTAAGGGGGATTTAAGTCTGGGGATGAGTATAATAGGAGGACAGAACGTACATGAGAGCCTGTGGTCACAGTTGGTAACCATAAGAAAGTCCAAGGCAATGCAGAGAGTGACTTTGGTGTGTCTATGATGGTGTCTAAGGCATAAGCAAGGATATTGTCAACAGTGGGAAGTTTGGATTAGAGGGTAGCGATGAACTTCATGTAAATTGACAAGTGGGCCGGATGAGAAGTGATGAGAGCTTGAACTCATATCGAAAGAGTAGATCGAGGGAGGAGACAATAGTTTTAGTACACACTTAATAGAGGAATCCTCCTTCTACTTCCCCAGTGAGCCTGGCAGGGAAATGGGTCTTGGATAAGATAAAAAGTCCGAACAGGTCAGGTGGAGGAAGTTTCCTCCAGGGTTCTTTGTAACTGGGATAGGGTAACTTTTAGAGATATGTTCCTGGCTCAGCAGTAGACTCCTTTCTTAGTCTCACTTTGTGTGTTGGGGTGTGTGTGTAGGGGAGGCAGCATGATTTGAAAGTGTCTGATTGAAGAAGGGGAAGAAACAATGCTCTAGAATCCAGAAGTACTAACTCGGGTGTTGAGAAATAACGGCCAGTGATCAAGCAGTTAGGCAGATGTTTTCCTATCTTATTTGTTTAGACTGAGGGTCACGCTCACTGCTCATTGACTAAATCCTTCTCACGGAAATTTTTTGTTTGGTCTGCACAAGACTTAACTATTTTAAGTCAACATATAAGAAATTGTACATGAGGATTCCTGGCTTCTGTGTAAGAACTGGAAGCTCTGGAAACCTGGTCCTCGTTCCCATGTGGCGGCAGGCAGTGGAGCTGAAGAGTCGTTTCTTGATGGAATTTTAGTGCTCACTTCTTCATTCTCACCACACAGCTTGCTTCTTACGCATGGCCTGTTCCACTGAGATTTGTGGTGTTCTTTCTCTCCTCTCCTCTCCTCTTTCTCTTCTCTCCCTTTCCACTCTCTCCTGTCCTCTCTTTCCCCTCCCCTCCCCTTCTCATCTCTTCTCATCTCATCTGCCTGATTTCAGTAAGCATTTTGGAGACTTCAGGATAAGATAAGGCTCAGCGTTAATCTTTGGGACATAGAGGAGTGTGTGTGTGTGTGTGTGTGTGTGTGTGTGTGTGTGTGTGTGTAAATATATATGCATGTACATCTGATTCAACCGTTACCAATAAATAAAAGATAAAGGTCTGTAACTTACCCTTATACTCAAAGAGAAGCCTTTCATGCCTTAGATGCTTCTGTGAAATTAGCAGTGTCAAACCCATCGCCTCACGGCTAATATTATTTGGAGGTACACGAAGGACCAGAGATAACCACAAAATGACCCACTAGGAGCCTGCACCACAACTGCCACCAGAGGGTCCTTCTAGACTGATAATGCAGACCTAGTGTTACATCCTAAAGACAAGAGGGATTTGTGTCAGGGAAGGTCTAGCCTCGCTAGTAAGGAGGAGATTGTGCTAATGGTGGCTGGAGATTCTAAGGCAGAAGTTAGAAGTAAGCACTCTCAAAGGCAGGGGACTTGAGGATAGGAATTTTCAGGATTTACTGAAAGACTCTCTGGAAGGTGTTAACTCTTCACGTGTGTTACGCTTGAACTTTGGCAAAAGTTCTGTACTGTGTACAGTTCTGTGTGTTTTAATAAATTAGTTTTGGTATTTTTATGTGCTTATTGTACAGGCATGGCAGCATTGTTGGCACACATATTTTAGTTAAGCCCCCTCAAGGATGTTTTCGTCCTTGTTTGTATTCCGTGGTGTGCTATGGATGTGCTATAATTTAAGTAACCCATGTTTTCTCACCTTTTCTTAAACAGTGTGGGAAAGGAGAACAAAAACATCTTTTGTTGGTACTATGCCACTCCCGGAAAATGGACATTTCTGTAAGACAGCCTACTGTAAAAGGACATGCTTCTTATAGTGTGTGTGACAGTGATCCAGTGGCTCACGCTATTCGAGCCCCTTCCTGGTTACTCTCAGAGCTACCTTATCTATGGCACAGAGATTGGAAAATGCTGCATCTGTGTATAATTTTCTTTTCCTAACATGACCCTTTCAAAAATTGTTATATCTTTGATAGTCTGCAAGGTTGTGTTGTGAGAGACAAAATACCCAGCTAGGAAAAGACATGTGTTCCACTCTGACAGCCATATCTGTTTTTGTGTTACGTTGACTTACCTTCCTGGTGGAGAGTCCATTCTCATCTGATTCTCTGAGTACATTCTGTTATCCGTATTGATAGAACTACATAACTGGACCAACGTGGAAGCAAAGGAGAAAAGTGTTCTGGAACCACCCTGAGGTTCCAGGCTGTGAAGATGTGCACATTCGATGTGCCACTCCAGCTTTTCTCCTGAGTGGAGCAGATTTCAGGATTCACCCAGTTGTTTAGGCCACGAGCCAGGCAAGATCATGGCATCGCACAAGGGGAGCACTGATCTTAGTTACACATTGGACATGTTCCTACATTTTCTCCACATAGAATATTTTGGGACTGCTCTGGGCAAAGTTTAAGACATGAGAGTTGTTATTATAATTGTTCTTATTGTTGTTGTTGTTGTTGTTATTATTTATTTATTTATTTATTTATTTATTTATTTATTTATTTATTTATTTAATTCCTCTGCCCATTTCTGTGTTTATTTATGTCCTGGTATCACCTTTTTCATTCTCCCCTGACTTCTATGTTTCATGTTTCCTGTTGGCTACTAAAATTTACCAGTCCTCTCTTCTCTGAAAAATATCCCAGTGCTCCAAATTCATTTCTGCTTTCCACCAAAAATTACCTCTTTTTTTTTTTTTTTTTTGATCAATCACAGCAAAGAGGGAGACTTTCTGGAAGTTGGAATGGCTACCGTACCTTGCTTAAGCTTCCTGGAAATACTTGAGCTTAACCACATAAGCGAATGTCATTTTGGGTGAAATCTCAGGCAGAATGACAGAGCAAGGGGTGTTAGCCACTGGGGCGAGATATTTGCCAGCCTCGGGGAAGCCTTCCCACACTCTTTACTGGACCCCAGCTGAAGATCTGTTTCTGGCTCGGCCAACTCCTACTTCCATCAGTGTCTTGACCTAGCAGTGAAGAGAGAAAACCAATACTGCTGTTACACGTTACAAACTGAGCGAACTAATATGTTTTCAAGGGCACATTTTCCAATTTCCAAATTATGCTGGCACTTCATTTATCACTCTTAGTTCTCACTGAGTTCTTAGCATTCTGCTTTCAATTGGTGTCTTGACAAGAGAGTAGGAATTAAAGCACAACACTGTAAACATTGTCTCTGACAGCAACTCAGGGAAACATTCGGTAGCAGGAGGGTAAAAAATCTGTATCTTCTGATTATTTGCACATTTAGACTATACACGTTATTCAAGTTTTCACTTTGGATAAGTAATTGAGAATTATTTACTTTTGATCCTTTTAATATTAAATATAATCTTTTGTGGCCTAAATGTCTCAAGATGTGTATGAAGTGTTAAAGCAATGATATAATAAGTTGAAATGATTTGTATATTCAAAAAAGCTAGAATTACTAGTGAAAATTACAGTGTAATTAGAAAAATGTGTTATCAATGTGTGAGGCCAAATTTTATCAACAGACCTAGAAAATAGTTCTAATAACAATGTAAATGAATTGTAGTGAAAACATTGACCTTGTCTGAAAAATAGGGAGCATGTGTGAAGCATATGTGTATGAGAAATGTGTAAGAAATATTAAGGAAGTTATTTTGACTACAAAACTTGAAAATATCTAACATTATGGATTCCTATATTTTTGTAGCATTTTCAGAGGAATAGATATAGTATTCATGTAAAATTGGTTCTTTCCGTAATCTTAAAAGCCTGCCAGTTAGTAAATACTACTTTTCCTATTAAGTTTGAATGAATTTTGTTACCCCTATCTTTCTAACTCCTTCAGAAATGTCACTCTCTACAGTGAATCATTACCGAACCCCTTGCACATGTTTTCCAAAACCACTTTCAAAACTACCATCTCCTTTTTATACATTTACACAAGAGATACATAGTAGGGTATGTTTTGTCATTTTACAGATAAGGACATTGATGCCCAAAGAGGTTATGTGTCTTGCCTGAAACCCGGAAATTGGTATCTGAACCTCATTTTCTCTTTTCTAATTGACTAAAATGTCTGTGTTCTATTGCTTTCTAGAATAACAGTCTCATCATATACATATAGTGTTACAGCGATGAGATCATAAGTTTACATATATCTGTGTATGTATATAAATGTGTATGTGTGTGTATCTACATATACGGCCTTCGTCGTGATGCTGAGACATACCACTGAAGGAGAGCGGTATCACATTTCAGTTTTGGAAGATTATAAATCCATAATATGATTCAAATGATGGTGTTTTATGAGTAGGCACTAGTTAAAATAGTTTAGATTTGTATGCAATCACGTCTCTCTCCTTTTGCATTTTTCATGCATGCCTCTTAGATCTATATTTCCCTCAGACAATTCACTTTTCAGATAACATGTCTGTTTCCACAATACACACTTTACATTTTCTTAGCCTCCGTTTACCTCTCTTTTCATGTTATCATTTCTTCAAATCAGTAAGATCAAATATCTAAGCCTTTGTTTTCATGTGTCTTTCAGCACAAAAATGTAAATGTGTTCACAGGTATGGAATACTATGGGACTTTTCAGATAGTGTTTAGTCACATTTGGATGATTGAAGATAAATGTTTTAATAAAACAATCTGGGAACTTGAGATGATGTGTAGAGAATCTGTGCTTAAGAGATAAATACAGGGGCACCTGGGTGGCTCAGTTGTTGAGCGCCTGCCTTCAGCTCAGGGCATGATCCTGGGGTCCTGGCGTCCTCCTCCACTGGGAGCCTGCTTCTTCCTCTCCTACTCCCCCTGCTTGTGTTCCCTCTCTCCCTGGACGTCTCTCTCTCTGTCAAATAAATAAAAATAAAAAACCTTTAAAAAAATAAATACAATATTGTTACAAATAATACAAGGAGATCTATAAATAAATGGCTCCTCAGACTAACAGAATATTTTAAAAGTAACATCTGTAAAGTCTATTACAAAACAATAGTCATAACAGAATAAGTTGAGAAGTAAGTTTATTTTATGTTTTTTTTTTCTTTCTTTTCCATCACTACCACAGGGTAAGACAGTATCATTTCTTATCTGAACTGGTCTAATTCCATTATTCCCTCTAAAACATTCGTTATACTTGAGCCAGGATGATCTTTCCAAACTGAAATGTGATTATATCACTCTCCTTCAGTGATCTATCTCAACATCAAGATGAAGACCAAACTCCATTTTAAGTCTGATTTAATATGACTTTAAACCTCTGTTGTAACATATTCCTACTGTCCATGTAGACATGTCTTCTCCTGACTGGCACACTCTCTCTATTCTAGGACCTCATGCCTAATTAGGTCTTATTTGAATATCGCTTGTTAACAACTTTCCTGAATGGGTGTAAGGTGTGCCAGTGGTATCCTGAATAAATCCCTATACTGATAGTTTATCTCACAAATTAGAATTACTTAGGTATTTTTGTTCCCACTTGGCTCTAGGCTCCTTGTTATTACACAGTGAAATTTGTTCATCAGTATATCTTATGATCTAAGAAATATAGGTTTAATAAACATGCCATCGATTAATGTTTATAGTTACATTTTATCTCACAATATTATGAACTGTGAATATCTTGGCAAATACAGTTGTTATTCAGCATTGTAAATATTGCATGTAGTGAGTGAACATGGTCACTTCTGTCTAGTTAAATTTGTATGTATTTATACATATTAAGTTGTAGACGCATGCGGACTCTTGACTTTAAATCTATGCTATAGACTACATTTTTAGAGTTATTTAAGTTTTGATTATGACATAGAAGATACTAAAAACCAAAGGAAATATTACACGAATTAATGAAACAATACAGTGTAATAATATGAGGCAACATATTTTAAAATAGGCATTTATGACTTAATAATAGCATTCCTGATCAGCTTTCTGTCAGAGTTAAAGTGGAACTGGTATAATAATAGGCCTACTTTATAGAAAAGCATTGATAAAGAATTTTCGTGGTTGATGATAAACTTGAGCTGGCTTCCTACAAAACAAATTATTCAGCTATACAGTGACTTTCCCAAAGAGCACATTTGCATGATCTTCAAGTTCACTGCTGGAGAGACTCTAAATAATAATCAGGCCATAAAGCCAGAGAAAGGCATTTTAGATTGCCATATAATTTGCACTGAGAACTTTTGAGAATTCCAATGGAGGCTGAACATTAGTAATCCTTCTTGGATAATAATGGAAATAATTAGGAAGGCTTCAAACAGCCTGTCTCTGTAAAAGTTTAGTGTCCTAAATGTGAGAGAGCAAGAACATTGAAAGTTGTTTAATGGCTTTTTGAACAGATCTAATCAGGCAAGTTTTACCCTCTGACACAAATTGGGTCTTGGCTGATGAAAATTGAAGCTACTGTTGCAAGGAACATTCAGATTCTTGCATACTTTTTACCTGGTTGAACAAACCGTAGAGGAAAGTAATGATATACCTGCCTTAAATCACTTGGCCTTTCAAATTTGATATGCATTTAGAAGCAAACTGGAAATCTTTTCAAAGTGAGCAAAAAGAAAATATTTCAAATGTCCCTACATATTACTTTTATAACTCTTTCATTAGCCACTTACATAGTCAAGGCAGAATCTTAATTATACTAGAAAAATTAAGATAATTAAATAGAAGTGAACCTAAAATCTGTTTCTGAGATCTACTTTTATATCTTCCATTGAATTATTGTGTATCTTTGGGATACTTTCAACTAAACATGTTTACAGAATTTCCATGTTATTCTACTCCAAGATAGTATTTATCATCATTCAGAAGAACAAAGTCAACTTGAGTTAATGTAGGGAAGTCACCTATTCCAAAATTTGCTTATTTTTTTTCATACTATTGACAACTTTAGAAGTGTGCTCTTGGTTTGTGAAAAAGACAGAAATAATATCAATATTAACTCATACTTGACATAACTCATACCCAATCCAGAAATCTTACAGAGAGCATGAAATAACCTGGAAAGAGACCATTTCTGAGCATTGTGGTTGTTCTGGAACTTAAATAGTATTTTGAAAAGTGTTGCTAACATTAATTAATGCTTCATTTTACACATTTAGGAGTTCAGATCTATGAGAAGGACAAATTTTAAAGTCTTAAGAGAGCTACCCATTTCAACTAATCTATGCTAGATATTTGACTACTATACTTCAAGCTGTCTAATAAATTTGGATGATATGTTGTATGTTCAAATTTATTACGAACATTAAAAAGTTGTGGACACCACTCACACAAACTAACTCAAAATGTATCAAAGACTTAAATGTAAGATCTGAAACCATTAAACTGCTAGAAGAAAACAGGAAAAAAAGCTCCTGGACATGGATCTTGGCAATGATTTTTTTTGGATATGGTAGCAAAAGCATAAGCAACAAAATAAAAAATAAGGAAGTGGGACTACATCAAATTAAAAAGCTTCCACACTGGGGTGCCTGGGTGGCTCAGTTGGTTAAGCGGCCAGCTCTTAGTTTCAGCTTGGGTCATGATCTCAGGGTCTTGGGATCTGCTCCATGCTCAGTGGGGAGTCTGCTTGAGGACTCTCCTTCTCCCTCCACCCCCTCCCACACTCGGGGTCATGCTCTCTCTTTCTCTAAAATAAATATTTAAAAATAAATAAATAGAAATGAAAAGTTTCCATACAGCAAAAGAAATGATCAACAAAATGAAAAGGCGGTCTGCAGAATGAGGGAAAATATTTACAAATTATATCCAAAGTATATAAAGAACTCATACAATTCAATAATAACAAAAATCCTCCAATTAAAAAAGGGCCAAAGACCTACATAGACTTTTTTTCCAAAGAAGACATTCAGATGGCCATAGACACATGCAAAGGTGCTCAACATCACTCCTCATGAGGGAAAAGCAAATCAAACCCACAGTGAACTATCTTCTCCTCATACTTGTTAGAATGGCCATCATCAGAAAGACGAGTAACAAAGGCTGGTGAAGATGTGGAAAGAAAGCAACCTCTGTGCACTGTTGGTGGGAATGTAAACTGGTGCAGGTGCTGGAACACAGTATGGATGTCCTCAGAAAATCAAAACTAGAACTACCATGTGATCCAGAAATCCCAGTTGTCGGTATACATCTGAAGGAAATGACATCACTGTAGAAGCGATATCTGCCTCGTGTTCATTGCAGCATTATTTGTAACAGCCAAGACATGGAAATAATGGAAGTGTCCATCAGAGGTGAATGGATGAGCAAAATCTGGAAAATGTACACACACACACACACACACGG
Source organism: Ursus americanus (assembly GCF_024610735.1). Taxonomy (NCBI): domain Eukaryota; kingdom Metazoa; phylum Chordata; class Mammalia; order Carnivora; family Ursidae; genus Ursus; species Ursus americanus. The sequence continues at coordinate 566,288 of NW_028273663.1, forward strand.
AATATTCAGCCATAAAGAAGAAAATCCTGCCATTTGTGGCAACATAGGTGAATATTGAGAGCATTATGCCAAGTGAAATAAGTCAGAGAAAGACAAATACTATATGATGTCATTTACTCGTGGAATCTAAAACAACAACAAAAACAAAAACAAAACAGAGAAAGATCAGATTTGCTGTTACCAGAGGTGGGGATGGGGGGGGGTTGGAATGAGGAGAATTGGAGGAAGTTAATGAAAAGAAACAAACTTCCAGCTATAAGATAAATAAATACTAGGAATGTAACATATACAACATGATGACTATAGCTAATACTGCTGTACGGTATATTTGAAAGCTGCTAAAAGACTAGATTCTAAAAGACCCCATCACAAGGAAAAAACATTTTTTCTTTGTGTATCTATGTGAGCTGATGTTAACTAAGCTTTATGTGCTAATCATTTTGTAATATATGTGGGTCAAGTCATTATGTAATTTATACGGTTCTGTATGCCAATTATCTTGATAAAACTAAAAAAAATCAAATTTGTGGAAATGGCTTTCTATGTGCTCTAAAAACTAAGATATTTTTGTAGAATCACCTCAGTAATTTTCAGCAAGACACTTACTGGAAATATTCAGGTTGAGAGTTATCTTTATGCTTTTTCTGATAAATAATAGTTTGTCTTTGAGCACATCTTTCTTTTCTTCCTTCTGAAAATTATAGGCAGAAAGATGAATAATTGATTTTTAATAGACTCTGTGTGCATGTACATGTGTGTAAATTTTAGTAACATCTGGTTTTAGTTTCTAGGAAAAAGCTAATACTGGTGAAATCAGTAAGTGATACAGTGGTGTTCCTATCTGACATGGGATGTCAAAGGAAAGCTTATTGGATTAAGCAACTCTTCATGGAAATGCACACATCATTGTAAATCTACTTAGGGAAAAGATAGTGAAAGTAGAAATTCTTATCATTTTTTCCCATAAAAACCAGTTCTCAATTTACACTTGCCATGTTGCTAATGGGTCTTGGGAAATCTTAAAATTGAAATGAAATATTTACTTCATTTTTCTATTTGTTATTTTAACAAATTCCAAGTTTTACGTGGTGCTTTATCTTCCTCTTAAATGTGACTTCTTCATGGCCTCTCTGTTAAATTTCATTGTTTAAGATTGCCTTTTAGCCCAATTTTAAGAGTTGTTGTTATTTTGTAAGCTATCCTTTGCCTTTCTGATGCTACTAAGTATCTTCGGAATATCAGAAAAATGTTGTCCTTCTTTAGCTTTTGAGTTATACTCACTTGAACAAAAAGCCATACAAAAGAATTTCAGAAGCATAGAAATACACCTTAAATTATTATGCTGTTTTCAAGTTATAAACTTCCTTAACAGATTTGAAATTTCACCATCGGGATGACTCTTTTGAGCAAGTAAGAGGTTTTATAGCCAGAATGCTATTATTCAAGTATTATCGATAATATATATAGGAACATCTTTATAAACTCTCAACCAAGATAGCCTAGTCCAACTGTTGGCAAGTCTAAGAACTAGAAAGCTTTTTGATATTTTGAACCTACTCTTAAATTTTTCATTTTCTTTCAGAACTCTGTCATTCTCTTCACTCTTCTTTCTGTATTCTAGTGTGTTTGATCTTGACTACTGTCCAATTTCCTTATTCCTCTGTCACTATCTTGAAACTTTGTTCAGTACACACTGACATCATTTTTCACTCATCAGTATTCTTCCTTCTGAAATTTGTCCTTCTCCCATCAATATCCAAACAGAACTCTCTAGAACCAAACCTAAACTTAACATCTTATATAAAAATTAACTCAAAATGGATCATAGATCTAAATGAGACATTTAAAAAAACGCTATAAAACTTCTAGAAGAAAACACAGGAAAAATTTTTCCTTTGCTTAGGTTAGACAAGGAGCTCTTAGACATGACACCAAAGGTACAATCCATAAAAGAAATAAAATAATATAGACCATCAAACTTAAAAACTTTTGCTCTGTTGTGTGATCCCTATTAAGAGGATCAAGGTCTATTTAGAGTATCAAGTTTGTCATTGACACATATTATCAAATCACATTCTGAGAAACAATTTTTATCCAGAATATATAAAGAATTCTCTAATCTCAGCAATTTAAAAAAAAATCAGAAAATAGGCAAATCATTTTAACAGATATTTCTCCCAAAAGGGTATAGAGATGGCAAATACACACGAGAGAAAATATGTTCACCATCATTAGTCATTAGGGAAGTGCAAAGTAAAGCTACAGTAAGATACCATTGCATACCTATTAAAACGGCAAAAAAATTAAAAAATACAGTATCAAGTGTTGACAAGGATAGAGGGCAACTGGATTTCTCAAACATTGTTGATGAAAACATAAAATGTCATAGCCATTCTGGAAAGCAGCTCAGCTGTTTCTTAAAGTTAACAGCCACGATACAGCCCAGCCCTCCTGGGTTTCTATCCTAGCGAACTAAAGTATGTTCACAGTCACTTTATAGTAGCCAAAAGCTGGAAAGCACCCAAAATTCAACTGGTGAATGAAGTGTGATACAACAAATACAAAGAAACAAACTAATGATACAAAAAATGATTTAGAAGGATGTCAAGGATTTATGCTGAGTGCAAAAGCCAATCTGAAAAAAATTGGATATGATATGATTCTGTTTCTATAACATTCTTGAAATGGCAAAATCATAGTGATAAGTAGTCAGTTGCTGCCGGAGGTTAGGGTTGGGGAGGAGGACAGAACTGTTAATGGGTAACATAAGGGAGTGTCTTTGTGCCGATGGAGCCGTTCTGTACCCTAATGGTAATATGTACCATGTGGTGATGCTTCAACAAATTTACACTTGGTATAAAATTTCAAAGAACTATACACATAAAAGAGAGCAAAAGAAGAGTGCATTTAAAATCTATATAAAGTATATTTGCAAGTTAAGAGTATTGTGCCAATGTTGGGGCACCCGGGTGGCTCAGTTGGTTAAGTGTCTCGCTCTTGATTTAGGCTGAGGTCGTGATCTCAGCGTCATAAGATCAAGCCCCGCATTGGGCTCCACTCTGGGGGTGGAGCCTGCTTGAGATTCTCTCTCTCTCCCTCTCTCTCTCTGCCCCTCCCCCAACTCGTGCATGTGCACTCTCTCTGAAAAGAAAAATTAAAAAAAAAAAAAAGTACCAATGTGAGATTCCTGCTTTTGACCATGTACTGTGGTTATGGAAGATAATCATTGGGTGAAGCTGCTTTAAAATATACCAGAATGATCATTACTATTTTGAAACTTCAGGAAGGCAACATATTTCAAAATAAAAAGTTGCAATTAAAAGAAAGAAGAGGGAATTGGGTATTTAGGGACAATTAGAAGTCTGTCACACTCAATAAAAAGATTTAAGGTCTTGAACAGGATTACAGTTTTTAAATTTCATTATTTTCCTAACACTATCATAGCTTAAGCAAAACCGCATTTAATAACATATGAATCTAGAAGAGAACCAGGTGATTTAAAATTAAATTTCCAGCTAAACATCTTAGGATGTTAAACCATAGTTATATTCTTAAATTTCATTCTTAAAATTATTAATGTCAATTAAAACCAATATATTAAATTACTTTTAGTTTATGACAAAAGTAACACTTCTTAAGAAAAATTGGTTAAAAACTTCAGTATGCTTTTATTAATTACTTGAATAATAAAGTTTCAGGGAGATCACTTAGGTTCTAATTTATCATATTAGTCCTTATCAACAAAGATTTTCAAAGAAAGAAAAAAATCTATAATTTATATTTAACTTCAATTAAATTCCTCCATATAACCTTCTGTGAAGTTAAATCTTTTTTTTTTTTTTATTTCCAGACAATTGGATGAATTTGGGCATTAAATCCTGACCTTTGGTCCTTAGATATACTTCACATGCTTCAAGTATGATTGATTGCTTGAGTCCAATTATTTCTCCAGTGCCTGTGGGATTCTTAAAAACCCCTAACGTTTGCAGGAAATGACCTTTATTGTACCCCATCATGCAACAGCTGTCAGAGATGTTTCTCCTGCCCATTTTCTGTCATACAGAGATAGGGTTTTTTCAGTAAGACCTCTGTTGTTGGGCCAGTAAAACTGCAGAGCTTCATTTTCTAAGACTCTTTTGACATTGAGGAAGATACCAGGTGACAATAACAAAGATAAATGTTAGTGATTACCACATGAGACTTATATATGGTCCATGTCCTGCAGCAATGGAGATAATTGGAAGCTATGGAAATACTACAAATCCTAAACTTTTGCCATGTTAAGAATAAGTATTTGGGTTGAAACCAGGAAAAAATTTAGTTGTCAATTACTTGGCATTAGGCTGAAAATTCCCCTTGCTCATAAACTCTTATGAATGCAATTAAGTGCCCCAGGAAGCTGGCACCTTGTCTGGGGGCTTGGTTGGAATTAAGTTGATAATCAGAATCATCAGAGGAGTCCTAAGAGAAAAGGGATTGACTGAACTGTTGTGGTTAATTTTCCCTAGAATGTGAAATCTGCTTTTAGATCAAACTATTCAGTTTCAACTCAAGGTAGGAAATAATACCCTAGGTGATTATGTGCTGTGCCATTTTTTAAAATATTGATTCTTTCTTTAATACCACTGGTTTTTCTCAAGCACTTGGTGTTTCCTGGCCAGTTGGTCACATTTACTACCAGGTGATTAAAATCTACAGTATATGCAACTGGTAGAGGTTTCCTTGGCTACTGTAGAGGTTGGCTTCCTCACAGGACTTTCCCAGAATGAGGACCATGGTAGCCGCTCTCTGTAAATGAGCAGGGGTAATCATAGTGGTCTCACCTATAAGGTGACTGGCTGAAGAGCAGACAGGGTATTGGGAGTCCATGTAGTTCCCAATTTAAATAATGAATTTCCCTCTAAGGTTAAAAGGCTTTAGTGTATTTCCTCTTTAAAGAAAGTTGCTCTTCACATTTTCCTTTTTTCCTCCTCCTTGGTGAAAAAGCAGAGGGGGGGAGCAGAGGAAACTGCAAAGAATAAGATAGGACAATAAGAATGTGCAAAGGTTAAAAGAAGAAAAAGTTAAATTATAACAATCTTAGTGTTGTCTCTGTGCAGCTCTTATGCTTTGCATGGTTTTATTTATGTTTGCATTGTTGGTCTGCATTTGTATTCACTCTTAGTTTTGGCTTATAGCTTTTCTGTTACACTCACAGGGTCTTGTGGTTGGCAAACCACCCACACTTAACGTACTCCCAAACACACATGGTGCACATGTGAATCTGCACATGTACTCAGAGGAAGAGAGAGAAAGGGGAGACAAGTGATGAAAACAAAAGCAAAAACAAAAAGCAGTGAAACAAAAAAGCATTTAGCTAAGTAGAAGTAAAGAAGAAAAATGAAGCCTATATGGAAGAAAGAGATAGAGATTATTATATGGAGGATTTGTGGCTCTGATTCATCTTCCAAAGATTGAAGAAAAGGATTTGAACTCAGATTTCTGCCACTGAAGCCTATACTCTAATAGCTGTCGTATTCTAGCATTACATTTAATATTTTTATTTATTTAGTAATTTTTACGCATGAAGTCCTGTTAAGTTCTATAAGAAGGAAAAATGCAATGAAGACCCATCCCCGCCTTCCAAAAACTTAACTTGCTATTCCCTGAAGACCTAACTAAATAGAAAAATTTTAAGGATATTTAATTACCATTTACCAACATATATTGAGTGCCTTTTGTGCATTACACACTGTGCAAGGCAATAGAAATACAAATAATAATGATAAATAGGTAGCAGAATATAATCTTTGTCCTCAAATAATGTACAATATGGCTAGAGAATAGATTAGATTATAGAATGAGGGATGAGAACTCAGAAGAGTGAACCTAACCCAGTTGGGGTGGGACCTGGGGAGAATGGGGTATGGCTTTCTTTTAGAAGAGTTGATCCCAGCAAGGTTCATAGGATGATAACAGCATTGCAGAGAGAGAGGGTGGAAATTACAAAAACGTAGAGAAAATACAGTACAGCAGAGGCACTGAAAGGTGTTTAATGTTGCTCAGGGTAGTTCCAAAAATGATTTGAGAAAAGCATGTTGGAAATGAAGTCAAGGGCCAATCTTAGACTCCCTTGCAAGACTTGCAAGGATTTAAGACTTAACCTCTACCTAATTAGAGAGCCTTTGAAGGCATTTAAAAAGTTAAAATGTCCATGCTACCCAGAGCAATCTACACTTTCAATGCTATCCCGATCAAAATACCGAGGACATTTTTCAAAGAACTGGAACAAATAGTCCTTAAATTTGTATGGAACCAGAAAAGGCCCCGAATCTCCAAGGAACTGTTGAAAAGGAAAAACAAAGCTGGGGGCATCACAATGCTGGATTTCGAGCTGTACTACAAAGCTGTGATCACAAAGACAGCATGGTACTGGCACAAAAACAGACACATAGACCAATGGAACAGAATAGAGAGCCCAGAAATGGACCCTCAGCTCTTTGGGCAACTAATATTTGATAAAGCAGGAAAAAACATCCGGTGGGAAAAAGACAGTCTCTTCAATAAATGGTGCTGGGAAAATTGGACAGCTACATGCAAAAGAATGAAACTTGACCACTCTCTCACACCATACACAAAAATAAACTCCAAATGGATGAAAGACCTCGATGTGAGACAGGAATCCATCAAAATTCTAGAGGAGAACATAGGCAGCAACCTCTACGACATCGGCCAAAGCAACCTTTTTCATGATACATCCCCAAAGGCAAGAGAAACAAAAGATAAAATGAATTTATGGGACTTCATCAAGATTAAAAGTTTCTGCACATCCAAGGAAACAGTCAGAAAAACTAAGAGGCAGCCCACGGAATGGGAGAATATATTTGCAAATGACACTACAGATAAAGGACTGGTATCCAAGATCTACAAAGAACTTCTCAAACTCAATACACAAGAAACAAATAAACAAATCAAAAAATGGGCAGAAGATATGAACAAACACTTTTCCAATGAAGACATACAAATGGCTAACAGACACATGAAAAAATGTTCAAAATCATCAGCCATCAAGGAAATTCAAATCAAAACCACACTGAGATACCACCTTAAGCCAGTGAGAATGGCAAAAATAGACAAGGCAAGAAACAACAATTGTTGGAGAGGATGTGGAGAAAGGGGATCCCTCCTACATTGTTGGTGGGAATGCAAGTTGGTACAGCCACTATGGAAAACAGTGTGGAGGTCCCTTAAAAAGTTAAAAATTGAGCTACCCTATGATCCAGCCATTGCACTACTGGGTGTTTACCCCAAAGATACAGATGTAGTGAAGAGAAGGGCCATATGCACCCCAATGTTCATAGCAGCAATGTCCACAATAGCTAAATCGTGGAAGGAGCCGAGATGCCCTTCAACAGATGACTGGATTAAGAAGTTGTGGTCCATATATACAATGGAATATTACTCAGCAATCAGAAAGAACGAGTTCTCAACATTTGCTACAACATGGACGGCACTGGAGGAGATAATGCTAAGTGAAATAAGTCAAGCAGAGAAAGACAACTATCATATGATTTCTCTCATCTATGGAACATAAGATCTAGAATGATCAGTAGGGGAAGAAAGGGATAAAGGAAGGGGGGGTAATCAGAAGGGGGAATGAAACATGAGAGACTATGGACTATGAGAAACAAACTGAGGGCTTCAGAGGGGAGGGGGGTGGGGGAATGGGATAGGCCGGTGATGAGTAGTAAGGAGGGCACATATTGCATGGTGCACTGGGTGTTATACACAACTAATGAATCATCGAGCCTTACATCGAAAACCGGGGATGTACTGTATGGTGACTAACATAATATAATAATAATAAAAAAAATAAAAGGTAGTAAGGAGGGCACGTATTGCATGGTGCACTGGGTGTTATATGCAACTAATGAATCATCGAACTTTACATCAGAAACCAGGGATGTACTGTACGGTGACTAACATAATATAATAAAAAAACATTAAAAAAAATAAAAAAATAAAAATTCACAATTCCTTATCAGTCACCTTTAGGACAATTTCTCATACTCTCTTCTCTCCAAATATATCCATATTTTGACTTAATGCAAAGAAATTTCAACTTACAATTGCTATAACATCTTTAATTTCCAATGTTTTCCTTTTGGATATAATCTATATAAAGGAATGAATTTTTTATCTCTGGCTTAAATCGCAAAAACCCACAAAGCTTTTGACGGAACTTTTTGGCATTCAAGACCATTTCTAGTGCTGCGCAAAGCAGTCAGTGCTTTCTGGGGAGCAACTACTTAAAATTCATATGGACATATTAGATGTAATATGTATATTTGGAATAACCATTGAAATATTTCTCTATTTAATTAGAGTAGTCTATGCTAACTCACAGGGTGGACACTGTCAGCTATTTTCAATCTACCAATTATTTCTTTGGGGGACATGGTAAAATCTCTGCTTCAGTAAATGTTTTCACTTTCTTCATGCACTAGTTTTCCCTTCTTCTTCTAGCTCTGTCTCAGTGGGCAGAGAGAGCAAGAAATGCTAGCTATCATAATGCAAGCACGGCAGAAGGAGACACAAAATTTCCCCTTGCAACAAAGCAAGCTTTGATACTCAATTCCAATATTTGCTGAATGGTTATAAATGCACCCATTATCTTTTTTTCTGGTGTCCTATAGAGTATGTGCCCTCAAACAGTCAGGAAATGAAGGCATTACTGACTTTCTGTTCATGGTGCTAGGAATACAGGATTGCACTCTGTGGACAACCACTTATGTCTGCCCCCCTCAGCTCCTAGGAATCTGCAGATTTACCCCTTTCTTGATGCACTCAGTACTTCTACAAAGTCCTGGACAGGATCTTAGATGAAACTCAGACCAGCACACTATCTCTCTTCCCCTCTCCTCTGCCACATCTTGAGTCAAGATGAAGTGGTGATCACTGGTGAGGACTTCAAAAGCAAATCAAAGAACAAGGGCTATGATCAGAAAGAACGATTACCCAACATTTGCAGCAACATGGACGGAACTGGAGGAGATAATGCTAAGTGCAATAAGTCAAGCAGAGAAAGACAATTATCATATGGTTTCACTCATTTGTAGAACATAAGGAATAGCAGGGAGATCGGTAGGAGAAGGAAGGGAAGAATGAAGGGGGGTTAAACAGAGGGGGAATGAACCACGAGAGACTATGAACTCTGGGAAACAAACTGAGGGCTTTAGAGGGGAGGGGGGTGGGGCATTGGGCTAGGCCGGTGATGGGTATTAAGGAGGGCACATATTGCATGGAGCACCGGGTGTTATACACAAACAATCATGGAACAGTACATCAAAAACTAAGGATGTACTGTATGGTGATTAACATAATAAATTTAAAAAATATATTAAAAAATTAAAAAAATTAAAAATACCCCCCCCAAAAAACAAAAGCAAAAATAAACAAACAAAAAGAACAATGGCTATGGGCTCTAGGGACAGATGTCAGCAAGTTACAGCCAAGGATTAAATGTGACCAGTGGACATCCTCCAGAGTAGGTACTGACTATGCACAAATATTCATGACCTCCCAAAATTCATATGTTGAAGTCTTAATCCACAATACGATGATTTTTGGAGATGGGGACTTTGGGCGATAACTAGGTTTGGATGAGGGTCTAGGAGTGGTACCTCCATGATAGGATTGGTATAAGAGATTTTCATCTCTTAAGATATGAAAAGACCTCAGTTCCTTTCCCTCTCACTCTACCATGTGAAGATTCAGCAAGAAGGCACTGTCTGTAAACCAGGAAGGATGTCCTCCCCAGACATCAAATCTGCTCACACCTTGATCTCAGATTTCCCAGCTTCTAGTTTGCTGTATAAGCCACCCAGTCTCCAGTACCTTGTTAAAGCAGCTCAAAGAGAACATCCAGGACTCTGGACTAATCCAAGGAGCCACCTACCTCCTGACATAGACGTAGAGTGGATCCATCCTATGTATCTTTGGCCCTCAAAAAATTCCTCAAAGCACAGTAGTGAGACAAGAGCATTCCAACATCTCTTCTTAAAAAAAAAAAATCCTTTCTAATATTCTCTCCAACATTTTTAAAAGAATAGAGGCAGGCAGTCTTCTAAAGTTCATGAAAATTATGACAAGGTCTGCTTCAGTGAACTCATATCCTCTTTTGCAATGTGGGCATGACTGACCATTACTAGCTTGAGGCCTCAGCCAAAACTGAGAAAAGGGATACTCATGTTAACATACACTACAACTAAGGTATCCGCAGAAAACACAGTTGTTACTTTCTAGCATGGCCATGCTCTGCTTATGAGACCACCTTTCAGCAGGTGGCTAGATTTAGAATTGCCAGTTAATAGAATTTCTTTCAGTCTGAATTGTCTCCCTTCACTTTAAATATTGAACATTTTAAAAATACAACTCCCTATTAGATTTTAAATGATTACTGTGGGATAACTGACATTTTTGTTGTTTTTGCTTTCTTAGGTAAAATATTTAATAGTTTGCTTTTTTTCCTCACTTCCCTTTTCTGCCCTAGGAGGGTATCTGTGTCCATGAGGCAAACTCTATGTCTGTGGCAGGAAGCTAGTGGGTCCTGGTATACACCCAGCATCTTTGCCGGGGGGTGGGGGGGAGGGTGTTTACTCTTGAGTTACTACATTGGTATCATTTAATCCTTTGCTGTGATGTACAGGCATCTGCCCCAGGAGCTCACGGCCATACGTTCTTTTTTTTCCACATACATTTTAAGTTATTGCCAGTAGTATCTCTTCATCTTGACCCCAGGCCTTTGCTGGTTCAACCATGTGCTCATCAGGTCTGTATCCTTCAGGAGGACATCTGCGATTTTTTGAGACATTTAATATTTACCATCTTAACCATTTTTAAATGTGTGATTCAGTAGTGTTAAGTTTATTCACAGTGTTGTGAGGCAGATCGCCAGAACTTTTTCATCTTGTAAAACCAAACCAAACCAAATGAAAAACAAAACCAAAAACAAACCAAACAAAAATGCTCTATACTCCTTAGATAACAACAGTTTCCCCTTTCCTCCCTGACCCCTAGCCTCTGGTAACTACCATTCTACCTTCTGTTTCTAGAACTGGACTACTTCAGATACCCTGGATCAGCGGATCGTCCAGTAACTGTGTCGTTGTGAACAGCCTGTTTCACTCAGCATAATGCCTTCAAGGTGCATCCATGTTGTGCATGTAACAGGCTTTCTTTTTTGAGGCTGAACAATATTCTGGTGTTATGTATACACTACATTTTTAAAATCCATTTATCTGCTGATAGACATTTAGGTTGATTCCACCTCTTGTTTATTGTGACTAGTGCTGCAATGAATGTGGGCATGCAAATCTCTCTTCAAGATCCTGTTTTCACTTTTTGTTTTATTTCTTGGATGAATACCCAGAAGTGGCATTGCTGGATCATACTGTGTTTCTATTTTTTAATTTTCTTGAGGAACCTACATTGTTTTCATATGCATTAAAATAATGCATTCCCATTAACAGTACACAGAGATTCTAATTTGTCTGCAGCCATGCTGACACTTGTAATTCCCGGGGGTTTTGTTTTTTCCTTTTTTTTTTTTAATAGTAGCCATTTTATTGGGTGTGAGGTGATATCTCAGTGTGGTTTTGATTTGAATTTCTCTGATGATTAATGATGTTGAGCATTTTTTATATGCTCATTGGTCAAGTGTAAGAATTTTTTCATTGTACGACAGATACTATTGCATTGGCAAAATTCCACACTGTGTGTAATTTCCTCTAAAACCAAACCAAAACAAACTGAAATCTAACTCCAAGTTGTCAGAATTACTGGTTTACATCCCAGTTCTTTATAAATCTCTGGAATTAATTGTGTCCAAGTTTTCTTTTCCTTCAAGTTGACCACTCTCCTCACATTGGTAGCCTCTTTCTTCACTTTGTTAGAGGCTAAGGTTTCAACTGAGATATGAAATTATGTCACAGGCTTTCCCTTGGAGTTGAATTCCTTAATTCAGAAATAGAAATACGAGCGGGCACCCAAGAGGTGAGAGGAAAGAATTCTATTTCTAGAGCACTAGAATGTGGAATCTGTTAATATATGAATTGGGACAACAAACATCCTGTCAATCTCAGTTGTTGTAATATTTAAAAAAGGAATAATCAAAGTCCTACAATAACAAATAAGAATAACAAATAGCAAATATATCACAAGTTTCTTTAAATCACTGGTAAAATATGTGGAGTGCCTTCAAAATCTTGTAAAAATCCCACGGTGTTTTATAATTTACAAAGAACCTTCACATGCAGATTGCTCGTATGATTTTTACAATAATGTTTTCAGGTAGGCAGAATGAGAAATTATATTTACAAAGTACCTATGCATATATCAATAGTGGTAACTGATATCCCCATTTTACATTTAAAATTATGACTTTTCCTAGATCTCAGAGTTTGTAAGTGAGCCCATATCATCGTATAAGTGTTTTGCTTTCTTGTCTGGTGTGCCTCACTATTTCCTCGGTCTTTCTATACATTTTTTTAGTTCTTATCATTTGTTATTCAAGTAGAAAGGTACTGCTGGGGTCACAGGGAATATAAAACTTAGTTTCATCTCACTGAAATATATATTTTTTTAAATCTGCTTTAAAATAATCAGCATTATCTGAATTATTTTTGTCTTTTTTCATTTTCCTGTTACCAACTTTTTATTAAGCAATAGGTCTGTGGTAGGCAGTATAATGGCCCCAAGGATGCCCACATCTTAATCCCTGGGATGTATGAATACGATACTCTATATGGCAGAAGGAACTTTCAGAGATAATTAAAGTTATGGACCTTGAGATAGGAAGATTATCTTGGATTATTTGGGTGAGCCCAATATAACCACATGGGCTCTTAAATGTATAAGGAGGCAGAAGACAGAGTCAGAGGGAAATGTGGCCATTTGAGAATGGCCAGAAAGATACAACATTGGTGGCTTTTAAGATGGAAAAAGAGGGCCAGGAGCCAAGGAATGTTAGTGGCCTCTAGAAACTGGAAAATGCAAGGAAATACTCAACCCTATAGTCTCCAGAAAGGAATACAGCCAAACTAACATGATGATTTTAACCCAGTGAGATCCTTGCTGACTTCTAACTTATAGAACTCTAAGATAATAAATTTTTGTTGATTTGAGCCACCAAGTTTGTGGTGATTTGTTATGGTAGCAATAGAAAACTGATAGAAGCACCACTCATGTAAATTTAATTATATACAGGAATGCGTAATACATATGGGAATAATTATCTATTTCTCTTTTGCAGTCAAATCTTACTTCTAACTTCTCAGCACATCTTTTTGGTTTTTTTAGGGCTACTGTACCAATTCCCATAAACTCATTTTTCCCACCTGTTACCTCTCTCAGGAATCTGGAAAGAATTGTATGTGCTTTGAGACACATACCCTAAATGCACAACCCATAAAGTACTAAATACTTTTTATAAAGCTGTCTAGATGAAATATTTTACAGGTAATATGAGCTATATGAAATGCTCTCTGGAAAACACTCTAGTGAGTGGGCACCACCAGGTTAGAAGACGCTCTGGTAATCAAAACTGCTAAATGTTTACCCACCAATAAAGGAAAATATCCTCTTGGGGATTCTAGATTTGTTACCACGGCTGTTGTTTGCTAACACTGATTGTTTTCCTACCTGTTTATAGAAACTCCGTGCTGTCACCCATCTGTTCTCTCATCAAAGCAGCTTTGTGGTGGCAGTTATTTTAGACATTTTTTTTATGATTTCAGATGTCTCTGCATTGAACTATACATTCTACTTGAGAACATGATGATCAGAGCTTTAATGCAGGTAGAAACAGCTCCTACTTTTCTCCATTTAGTAATAGGAGAGAAAGTTATAATATCTGAATTATTTAAAAATTGTTAGAAACCTTGATTTCCCCTTTGGGATACTCATCACACCAAAGGTTTCTTATTTAAAATGTTATTCTTCATTATTAATTCCTCAATTTTATAGGTGACCTTTTAATTGCTACTTCCAACTGGCTGACACAATGTCTAGTACACAGTAGTCAGTGAATGTTGCTTGTAAATGTTTTAATGACATGCCTCTTATCACTGTCACTTATTTTAGTTTTAAAACTTAGAAAACATTCTTTTACCCTATACTGCTAAATAGTTAATCCTCGTCCTTGAAGACTATCTCCATTCTTCCACACATCACTGCCAATTGTTCCTCTGGCCTGAGAGAGATTACCATTCTTCCCTTCGTTCTTGGCTCAATCCCAACTCCTCCAAGCTGGATATTACATCCTGCTTCCTTCAGAAACTTGACTCGTTCATTATATTCTTTCTTCCAAATCTTCTATCTTTCCTTCATTGCTAGATTATCCTACTCAATAAAGAAGATAATTTTTTAATTATAAAAATTTTGTCTTTCAACTTTTTACCTTACCAATTACAAACAAGCTGAAGAATAACCTGTAATACCTCGCTTCCTCATTTTTCATTTAATCCAACTTCCAGTCACTTACAGGAAGTCCCCTTTCCAAGGTCACTGATATAATGTCCATCTATTCCAAAGAACATGTGGCAGTTTACATGCTACTCATTACATTTGATACTGTTTGTCACTCTTCTGAATACTCTCATCTTGTTTGACCTCTCAGATCCTTCTTTATGTTCCCTTTCCTTTGCCCATACTTGCAAAGTTTGATGTCCGGAATTTCTCCTCTGCTTATTCTATGCAATTCATCTAAATGGTTTCATCTGTTGCCATGGTTTCAACTACTGCTAACATGTTCATTACTCCCAACTGTCTTTCCATAGCCTCAGAGATTGAGCTGCTTTTTAGGGAATTGCCATCCGGTATCCCAGAGGCACTTCCATCTCAATAGATACAAATGGGATACCTTGTCCTTAGGTTATGATGCTGGCTCCTTCTTGTATATTTTCTAAATCAATAAATGATACCATCTCCTGTTCTGTTGTTGTAGGCAGAGTTGTGGTTGATTAATCTTTTCTTACTCCTCCATGTAAAAAGCACCATCTCTCATTCACCATCCCCCCTACCTACATCATAAATATCTTTCTAATAAATCATTTTGTCTTTTCTACCTGTCATTAACCATATGGTGTCCTACCTACTCTGGGGCACTGAGTAGGACAGGACTAGCTGGAGAGCACATACACGTCATTCAGAAGATAATGCGTATGGGGCAAAGCCAAAGCCAGGAACCATGTGCAGCTAGGTCTGGGGAGAGATGCAGCAGCTGCGCATGAGCTAACAGAGAGAGACGGAGCAGGCGGGGTGTGAGGGCAGGGCAAAGCACACTTACTTACAGGTCCAGAAAGCCCACATGCGCTGCTTTCGTGAAATGCACAGCATGGCTATCATATATATCGAGGGAGTGTGGACACGCAGATATTTTTCACCCTCCACCTAGCTCCTGGATATCTGATGATGTTTACAACTTTTCTTCCTGCCTTCCTAATTGGTCTTAGCCTTTTGATACTCACTGTTCTCTGAATGACATTTCAAATACATTTCACTCAGTGCTGGTTTTACAATCAGACTTTTTTTTTTTAATAATGATTTATTATATTATGTTAGTCACCATACAGTACATCCCCGGTTTTCGATGTAAGGCTCGATGATTCATTAGTTGTGTATAACACCCAGTGCACCATGCAATATGTGCCCTCCTTACTACTCATCACCGGCCTATCCCATTCCCCCACCCCCCTCCCCTCTGAAGCCCTCAGTTTGTTTCTCATAGTCCATAGTCTCTCATGTTTCATTCCCCCTTCTGATTACCCCCCCTTCCTTTATCCCTTTCTTCCCCTACTGATCATTCTAGATCTTATGTTCCATAGATGAGAGAAATCATATGATAGTTGTCTTTCTCTGCTTGACTTATTTCACTTAGCATTATCTCCTCCAGTGCCGTCCATGTTGTAGCAAATGTTGAGAACTCGTTCTTTCTGATTGCTGAGTAATATTCCATTGTATATATGGACCACAACTTCTTAATCCAGTCATCTGTTGAAGGGCATCTCGGCTCCTTCCACGATTTAGCTATTGTGGACATTGCTGCTATGAACATTGGGGTGCATATGGCCCTTCTCTTCACTACATCTGTATCTTTGGGGTAAACACCCAGTAGTGCAATGGCTGGATCATAGGGTAGCTCAATTTTTAACTTTTTAAGGGACCTCCACACTGTTTTCCATAGTGGCTGTACCAACTTGCATTCCCACCAACAATGTAGGAGGGATCCCCTTTCTCCACATCCTCTCCAACAATTGTTGTTTCTTGCCTTGTCTATTTTTGCCATTCTCACTGGCTTAAGGTGGTATCTCAGTGTGGTTTTGATTTGAATTTCCTTGATGGCTAATGATTTTGAACATTTTTTCATGTGTCTGTTAGCCATTTGTATGTCTTCATTGGAAAAGTGTCTGTTCATATCTTCTGCCCATTTTTTGATTTGTTTATTTGTTTCTTGTGTATTGAGTTTGAGAAGTTCTTTGTAGATCTTGGATACCAGTCCTTTATCTGTAGTGTCATTTGCAAATATATTCTCCCATTCCGTGGGCTGCCTCTTAGTTTTTCTGACTGTTTCCTTGGATGTGCAGAAACTTTTAATCTTGATGAAGTCCCATAAATTCATTTTATCTTTTGTTTCTCTTGCCTTTGGGGATGTATCATGAAAAAGGTTGCTTTGGCCGATGTCGTAGAGGTTGCTGCATATGTTCTCCTCTAGAATTTTGATGGATTCCGGTCTCACATCGAGGTCTTTCATCCATTTGGAGTTTATTTTTGTGTATGGTGTGAGAGAGTGGTCAAGTTTCCTTCTTTTGCATATAGCTGTCCAATTTTCCCAGCACCATTTATTGAAGAGACTGTCTTTTTCCCACCGGATGTTTTTTCCTGCTTTATCAAATATTAGTTGCCCAAAGAGCTGAGGGTCCATTTCTGGGCTCTCTATTCTGTTCCATTGGTCTATGTGTCTGTTTTTGTGCCAGTACCATGCTGTCTTTGTGATCACAGCTTTGTAGTACAGCTCGAAATCCGGCATTGTGATGCCCCCAGCTTTGTTTTTCCTTTTCAACAGTTCCTTGGAGATTCGGGGCCTTTTCTGGTTCCATACAAATTTAAGGACTATTTGTTCCAGTTCTTTGAAAAATGTCCTCGGTATTTTGATCGGGATAGCATTGAAAGTGTAGATTGCTCTGGGTAGCATGGACATTTTAACTATGTTAATTCTTCCGATCCATGAGCATGGAATATCTTTCCATCTTTTTATGTCTTCCTCAATGTCTTTCAAGAGTGATTTATAGTTTCTAGAATATAGGTCCTTTACGTCTCTGGTTAAGTTAATTCCAAGGTAACGTATGGTTTTTGGTGCTATTGTAAATGGGATGGATTCCCTAATTTCTCTTTCTTCAGTCTCGCTATTCGTGTACAGAAATGCAACTGATTTCTGAGCATTGATTTTGTATCCCGCCACGTTACTGAATTGCTCTATAACTTCTAATAGTTTGGGAGTGGCTTCTTTTGGGTTTTCCATATAGAGTATCATGTCATCTGCGAAGAGAGACATTTTGACTTCTTCTTTGCCTATTTGAATACCTTTGATCCCTTTTTGTTGTCTGATTGCTGTTGCAAGGACTTCTAGTACTATGTTGAATAATAGTGGCGAGAGTGGGCATCCTTGTCGTGTTCCTGATCTTAAGGGAAAGGCTTCCAGCTTTTCCCCATTGAGAATAATATTTGCAGTAGGCTTTTCATAGATGGCTTTTATGAGATTGAGAAATGTACCTTCTATTCCTACACTCTGAAGGGTTTTAATCAGGAAAGGATGCTGTATTTTGTCAAATGCTTTTTCGGCATCGATTGGGAGGATCATATGGTTCCTGAGTCTTTTCTTGTTGATGTATCACGCTGATTGATTTGCAAATATTGAACCACGCTTGCATCCCAGGTATGAATCCCACTTGATCGGGATGGATAATCCTTTTAATGAACTGTTGGATTCTATTAGCAAGTATCTTGTTGAGGATTTTGGCGTCCATATTCATTAGGGAAATCGGTCTGTAATTCTCCTTTTTGAGGGAGTCTTTGCCTGGTTTGGGGATCAAGGTAATATTGGCCTCATAGAATGAGTTTGGTAGCTTTCCTTCTGTTTCTATTTTTTGAAATAGCTTTAGGAGAATAGGTATTATTTCTTCTTTGAAAGTTTGGTAGAATTCCCCAGGAAAACCGTCCGGGCCTGGAGTTCTGTTATTTGGAAGGTTGTTTATCACTGACTCAATTTCTTCATCATTAATTGGCCTGTTTAAGAAATCAATTTCTTCCTGATTCAGTCTTGGTAGTTTATAGGTTTCCAGGAAGGATTCCATCTCTTCCAGATTGCTTAGTTTATTGGCATATAGCTGTTGATAAAAATTTCTAATAATCCTTCCAATTTCAATGGTGTTCGTCGTGACCTCTCCTTTTTCATTCATAATTTTAATAATCTGGGTCCTTTCTCTTTTCTTTTGGATAAGTCTTGCCAGTGGTCTGTCAATTTTATTGATTCTCTCAAAGAACCAGCTTCTAGTCCTGTTGATCTGCTCTACTGTACTTCTGGTTTCTGCTTGATTGATTTCAGCTCTAATTTTGGTCAACTGCTTCCTCGTGAGTGGATTAGGCCTGTCCCTCTGTTGCTGTTTCAGCTTCTTGAGGTGAGAATATAAAAACTGCATTTTAGATTTTTCTATTCTTTTGAGTGAGGCTTGGATGGCTATGTATTTCCTCCTTAGGACTGCCTTTGCAGTATCCCATAGGTTTTGGACTGTTGTATTTTCATTCTCATTGGTCTCCATAAATTGTTTAATTTGATTTTTGATTTCCTGGTTTATCGAGTCATTCCTGAGCAGGATGGTTCTTAGTCTCCAAGTGTTTGAGTTTCTCCCAAATTTTTCCTTGTGGTTGAGTTCCAATTTCAAAGCGTTGTGGTCTGAGAATATGCAAGGGATAATTTCAATCTTTTGGTATCAGCTGAGACCTGTTTTGTGTCCCAGAACATGGTCTATTCTTGAGAATGTTCCATGGGCACTAGAATAGAATGAGTATTCTTTGGTTCTGGGGTGTAGTGTTCTATATACTCGTCGAGTATGGCATTCAAAGCCTTTGATTCTTTGCTTAATTTTTGCCAGGGTGTTCTGTCTATTTCTGATAGTGGAGTGTTGAGGTCCCCTACTATTAATGTATTTTATTTATATGTCTCTTTATTCTGGTTAAGAGTTGGCTTGTGTATCTTGCTGCTCCCCTGTTGGGGGCATATATATTTATAATTGTCATATCCACTTGTTGAATACTTCCTTTAAGAATAATATTGTGCCCTTCTGCATCTCTAACTATAGTCTGTAGTTTAAAATCCAATTTATCTGATATGAGAATTGCTACCCCAGCTTTCTTTTGAGGTCCATTTACGTGAAGGATGGTACTCCATCCCCTTACTCTCAGTCTGAATGCATCTTTGGGTTCGAAATGAGTCTCTTGTAGACAGCAAATGGATGGGTCATTTCTTTTTATCCAATCTGCAACCCTGTGGCGTTGTAAGGGAGAATTTAAGCCATTAACATTAAGACTGAGTACTGAGAGATATGCTTTTAATGATGCCATGTTGCCAGTAAAGTCTTTGTTTGTATTGGCTGTGACTTTCTGTTCTGTATTACTCTTGGGGCCTTTTTACTTTTATAGAACCCCCCGTAATATCTCCTGTAGGGCTGGTTTCGTGGTCACGAAATTGGTTAGTGACTGGTGATTCTGAAATGTCTTTATTTTTCCATCAATTCTGAATGACAGCCTTGCTGGATAAAGGATCCTTGGCTGCATGTTTTTCTCTGAAAGAGCTTTAAAAATGCTCCCCCAACCCTTTCTCTCATTCCAGGTCTGTGTAGACAGGTCTGACGTAATTCTGATGCCTTTGCCTTGGTACGTGAGAAATTTCTTTGCCCTGGCCGCTTTCAATACTGTATCCTTGGATCTAATATTTGCGAAATGCACTATGACGTGACGTGGCGTAGGTTTGTCATGGTTGAGCTTGGGAGGGGTCCTCTATGCCTCTTGGACACGAATGTTTGTTTCCCTTGCTAGATTAGGGAAGTTTTCAGCTACGATTTGTTCAAATATCTCTTCTAGACCTCTGTTTTTCTCCACCCCCTCGGGGATGCCGATGATTCTAACATTGGATCGTTTCATTGAGTCAGTAATCTCCTGTAGCCAACAATCGTGGGCTTAGATTTTTTTAAAAGCATCTTCTATTTTCATTTTTTCCTCTATTAACCCATCCTCCAGTTCACTAACTCCAATTCGTTCCTCTGCTTTGGTGACCCTGGCCGTCAGAGCCTCTAGTTTTGCCTGCATTTGGCTCATAGAATTTTTAATTTCTGTCAAATTCGCTCTCATTTCTGACTTTAGGGATTCTATATTCTCAGAAACCTTTTCGTTAATACTTTTTTCAATTCTGCTCATCATTTTGACCATCGTTACTCTGAATTCCATTTCTGATAATTTGGTTACATCCATATCCATTATTTCTGTGGCAGAGGCCACAGACTCACTGTCTTTTCTTTGCTGGGGGTGGGGGGCTTCTTCTTCTTGTCATTCTGATGAGGAGAGGTTGCGGGGTTGTCCAGAGCCCAAATTATTGACTGGGTCCCAGGCCGTGCCCCTTGTTTTATAGGGATCTTAGAGATGTGGGCTTCTTCTTTAAAGATTTTATTTATTTATTTATCTGAGAGAGGGAGGTAGACAGTCAGCAAGAATGGGAACAAAAGCAGGGGAGTGGGAGAGGAAGAAGCAGGCTCCCAGCGGAGGAGCCTGATGAGGGACTCCTTTCCGGAATGCTGGGATCACGCCCTAAGCCAGAGACAGGCACTCAATGACTGCGCCACCCAGGCGCCCCGGGTTGTGGGCTTCTTGATTTTTCAGCCTGCCTTCTGTGTTCTGGGGGAGGGGCCTGCTGCACCGATACTCAGGCAACCCTGTTTGGGTAGAGTCTCCGTGTCCCCCGCGAGGGGGAATGGGGATGGGCACACTGTGAGCCAGTATTTCCAGGCTTTTGTTCTCTGGCAGCTTTCCCTGGCGGTTTGCTATGCCTCTTCTGAGAGTCAGAGCAGCAGAGGCTGCATTGTCACAGAACAGAGGGATTGCAGCCCGTTCTCCACTGATGTTCTGGCTACTTTAACTCTGTTACTGTTGGTGCTGCTCAACCCTGCAGTGTCCCGGGATGTGCGCCCCACACCCGGCGTCCCTGCCCTCACTTCCAGGGCAGGGCGTCTCTGTCCTTTGTGTTTCTAATGCCGCCAGCCACCGGCCATCCTGCGCGCTCCCGGATGGATCTCCCGGTCTCAGTCTGGATCCCGTGAGCACACCGGGATTCCGGTGTTCCAGGAGATGCCTGGTGGCGCGCGTTCACGACTCACCGGTCTCAGTCTGCTCTCTTGCGGTTGCGGTCCCTGAGTCCGCCCGCTCCCCCATGCAGGTGGCTGCTGCTTTCCGGCGCCCAAACGCGGCAGCTCCCTCCCCCTTCCGTTTATCTTCTGATATCTGTGCGTGGTTTTACGGCTCCCCTCTTGGTACCTCAATACTCAGTGCTGGAGATGTTCATTTGTAGAGATCCAGATGTATCTTCCTGCGTCTCAGGCTGATTCCGTGGTTATTTAGGCTGGTCTGTTACCTATCCAGCTCGACTCAGGGGACCGGCTGAAAAAGGGGTCCCCTACTCCTCCGCCATCTTAACTCCTCAGGAATTGTGAATTTTTAAATTGAGTTTGGACAAATGAGTTAGGCCAACTTTAAAATGACTGTTCTCAAATTAAGCCCATATTTAAAGTATAAGACTTGGGGGGCGCCTGGGTGGCACAGCGGTTGAGCGTCTGCCTTCGGCTCAGGGCGTGATCCCGGCGTTATGGGATCGAGCCCCACATCAGGCTCCTCCGCTATGAGCCTGATTCTTCCTCTCCCACTCCCCCTGCTTGTGTTCCCTCTCTCGCTGGCTGTCTCTCTCTCTGTCAAATAAATAAATAAAATCTTTAAAGTATAAGACTTGGAAATTTAAGGTCCCTCAGAAAAAAAATATTTAGCACATTGGCTCCATTTGACTATTTTATGAAGATTTTTTAATCTTAGAACTAGGGTTGTCTTTTTTAAATTAATTCCGTTAAATGTGTATGAAATCATAATGCTAAAAACATACAGAGACAGCTCAGGGATTTTTCTTATTCCTTAGTGGGTCATGGTGCTGTATAAAAAGAGGAGCAATGTGGCACAGATTATTTTACAGTAAATGTTCACTCCCTGGCAGGATTTCTGGATTTCTGGGATGGCAATATGAAGAGTTTTCTTCCAGAATTGTGAATGTACGGGAACCCTCTGTCACGGGCATGTGATCCAGAAAATTGTCTGAATACTTGCAACAATGATACCGAAGTCTCAGAAAATATTTAGTGAACTCTCAGTGTATCAGCTGTATTGGTCATTGTGACCTCTCAAGGCTGACCTGATTGATTTTTCTGAAATACAAGTAAACATCAGCATTGTCTCCTTTCTCCAAAAATGTGAATACAAATTCATGGTATGCACAAGAAACAAGTATGTAGAGGTCCCGAGTGTGTTTGTAGTGAGCATGAGCTCTGCAAAGTTAACATACAAAATGCAAGGCCAATAGCATATGGTGGTGCAAACCAAACTGAAAGATTACAGTCATTTAATGGGAAACATTCAATGCTTCTGGATGCACACTGATTATCAAATTCACCTGTTAGAAGAGTTTTATTATTTATTATCTAAAAACCAAGCTATGCATTACCAGTAGATAGCCCTGGAGACTGCAATCACTATGGAAGGATATTTGATAATATTTAAGTTTGCTGAATTGGGTGTGCGTTGAAAGGTAACAGCACTGCATGAAAAATTCTAGCTTTTTGTTTTTTTTAAGCTTGAGTTCATGCATGATTGCATACCAACTGGAAACATTATGCAGAACTAGTACTGCAAATACAGCCTAGGCCCTGCATATGGTCTTTTGACATGCTACCTTCTGTTATTCTGCTGAATTCATGACTCTGGAAGGCCCTAGATGCACTTTTAAGGAATTAGTGATCATAATGAAAATCACAGCCCTTATTCTCTGCTGCATGGGTTGAAATAAGCATGTATGGCCAAATGTAACAGGGCTGGGAGGAAAAATAATGCTTTGCCCTCAGGAATTTGACCCTATTTGAATTTTACTCATGCTTTAGAGGTCTATGGACTTTCCTACTGTTGAAAGAGTACAAATTCTAAATGATGGCTTCAGATAGAAAAACAGAAAAGCAGGCACTGCTTGGGTCAGCATTTTGAATGAACACTTGTTCTCTTCTTTGATTATTGAGAAGCTCAGCATCTTCTAAGTTCACAGGCAGAAGATGTCATAATAATACATGAAGTGACTATAACCAATTAACCAGCACACAGTATGTATGTTTCCTATCAGGGTTTCATGCTTTACTAGCTATCCGTTTTCCTCTCCAATTTAAAAATCTATTTATGATTATAAGTAATCCTAAATCATGTGATCATGTGATTATTTTTCTTCTAGAAATCTGTACAAATCTTAATGAACTAAATATATGGCCTAAATACACACACACACACACACACACACACACACACACACACACACACACACAGAGTCTCCTGGAAGAATAAAATATTTATATCTTCTCTGATATCCCTTATGTAAGCAAAAGTAATTTAAAGAAACAGACAAGAAAATCTATTAAAAAATAATCTTGGAGATGTTATAAGAATATCTTCCAAATACAAGGGCATCTAGCTAAATTAAAGAAGTACAATGAGCAAAAACATTACCTTCCAGACCCTGAGAAGAATTTCTCTAAGAATTACAATGTCCTGAGAGCCTAAAGAAAAATCTCTAATTAGACGAGCGAGGTCTAGGGAGTATTTGAATGTCCTGGGAGAAGTGGAGAACATCCCTTTTGAAAACTCAGCTCCTCAAGGGTTTATTTCTGGGCTGTCTATTCTGTTCTATTAATCTATATGTCTTTTTTTGTATCAGTACCATACTGTTTTGATTACTACAACTTTGTAGTAGATCTTGAAATCTGGGATTGTGATGCCTCTAGGTTGTCATTCTTTTTCAAGATCTCTTTAGTTATTCTGGATCTTTTGTGGTTCCATACAAATTTTAGGATTATTTGTTCTAGTGAGAAATACTGTTGCTATTTTGATGGGGATTGCATTAAATATGTAGATTGCTTTGGGTAGTATGGACATTTTAACAATATTTATTCTTCCAGTCCAAGAGAATGGAGTATCTTTCCATTTGTGTTGTCTGTGACTTTTTTCATCAAAATTGTATGATTCTCAGTCAGGTCTTTCACTTTGTTTACATTTATTCCTAGGTATTTTATTATTTTTGGTGCACGTGTAAATGGGATTTTTGTCTTAATTTCTCTTTCTGCTACTTCATTATCAGTATAGAAAAATGCCACAGATTTCTGTACTTTTTTTTTTTTTTGTATCCTGCAACCTTTCTGAATCTGTTTATCAGTATTAGTAGTATTTTGGTAGCATCTTAGGTTTTCTATACATAATATGCCATCTACAAATAGTGAAAGTTTTACTTCTTCCTTACCAATCTGGAAGTTTTTTTATTTCTTGCCTGATTGTTGTGGCTAAGACTTCCAATACTAGAATGAATAAAAATGGTGAGAGTGGACATTCTCATCTTGTTCCTGAACTAGGGGGAAAGCTCTCACCATTTTTCACCATTGAGTATGATATTAGCAGTGGGGTTTTCATGTATAGCCTTTATTATGTTGAAATATATTTCCACTAAACTTAGTTTGTTTGAGGATTTTTATCATGAAGGGGGCTTTTTTTTTCATTCAGTATTTCTCTATTCTGTTCAAGAATATTTCCAGCACTCAATTCTCTTTATATTTCATGTTCTTAAAAAATTTTGAGAAGGCATCATTAAAAATTGTCATCTTTCACATTCATAATTTTTAATCTGATGTCAAACGTTGATTAAACAAGGATATATTAATATTTAGATCACTTACTTCTATTTAAAAAGCAGATGTGACTTAATTTGGTTAATATGTAAGTAATAAAAGTGATAAATCTTACCATTTTTAGATGACAACATTCTTTCACTTGAAATATTTTACTAAAAAAATAACTTAACAGATAAATTTATATTTCTTATAATCTGTGAATTTGGAGCCAATTATAAATCTGTTTCCTTATTTTCCCAGGGTAGAAATGCCCAAAACAAACAAAAATACAGAGCTAGACCAGTATTTGAATCTTAGTATAATAATGTTGAGTATCTATGAAATCATATAATTTCAATAGAAATTAATTCATGAAAAAGTACTGTTTCAAATTAAAATATGTGGTTTTATTATTCATATTACTATTATTACTTTGTAATAATGTTCCGTGCAGCGCTGTGAGTTGGCAACAGAAGGGAATCACATGAACGTCCTGCATCTGTGAAGGGCTCAATGGGCCTTCTGGAATGTTGTGCAGCACAAGGAGGCGCCTGCTCCAGACCCTGGAGGGGCCCCAGGGATGTGTTCCTTCACAACCAAAGGGCAGAGCAATAGGCATAGTACCATAAGCCCCATACCCCTTTGGGGAAAAGTCTCCCAGCTCACCAGGATTTCGAGCAATGGATGAGAGGTGGTTTAAGGTCGCTTTTCTGATATTCATACAGATATGTGGATAAGGACTGTGCATCGGGCCAAGGCCGTTGGCAGGGCCCTGAGGGCAGTTTTGGGGAGGAGATGGGGATCCAGGTTCACATGGGAGCAGGAGTCTAGGAGGGAGCCCCGAGGAGCCCAGAGGCTGGTTTCTGGGATCTGGGTCCCTTTGTGCCACATCGGTGCCCTGGGTGCTGGGTCCCTGTGGCACCTGCGCTCACCCTGAGACAGCGCTGGACTTTGTTGGCAGTAGGGAACTCCTTCCTGTCCTTCAAGGAGGTGGGGCAGGGGATCCCATCGTTCAGCTCCTGCCCTGTCTCCCATGTGGAGCTCTGTAAAGACAGTGCCTGGCAGCCAGGTGGGAGGCCTCAGAGGTCTGTCTGGCTGCCTTTGCTGATCCTCAGACCCAGGGGACACCCTTGCAGACACACCACAGGCCAGGATGCACGCAGCTCCACCATGGAGAGAAAAGTGACCCAGCTCGAGGGCCTTGGATTCACTCTGGCCCTGGTGAGAGGCACCTCAGGAATCCTCTTTCCACCCTGCCCACCGTGGCATCGGTGTGAACATGAAGGCATCCCCAGGGTATCCACTGCCCTGCAACCTCCTCCAGCCCAGGGCGGGACCTCCCCCACATACCCCTCTTTCCCTGAAACTGGGGGAATGGGGCTGTCCAGGGATGGCTCGGAGAGGTGGCCTGGCCTGGCCTAGGTCGCTCGGTATTACCTTCCGGCCCCTCCTGGCAAAGGCCCTGCGGCGTCGGGGGCGCGGGTTGAGCCAGTGTCTGCAGCATGTGAAAAGTCCCTCACCCTGGGGTTTCTGGAAGCCAGAGCCCCGGACAATGGGCACGCAGCAAGAGAACATCTTTCACTATCGACTGTCTCCAGCCAAGTGAGCCTGATACGGGACTGCACTATGATGTGGTTGCCTGGTGACCGGGGTTCCAAGTTCTGTTGGGGTCAGTTATCAGGGAAGTGACTTCACTTCCTGGGATCCCCTCCCTGAGTCCACACCTGGACTAGCACCTACACAAACAGTGCTCTGGGCTGCCGACTGCTCATCCCCTTTCTGCATGCCATGCCACATGCGTACCCAGTGACACCAACACAGCCCTCTCCACAAGCCCCACGGAAGGTCTGGGTGCAGCCAGGGCCCCAGCTTAGAAACACCCCGGGCTCTGACGCAAGTCTCCATCTTCCCTGTTTTGGATCCCAGAGAAGCCGTTGTGCCTGTCAGGGATGGTCTGTGTCTTGCCTGTGCGATAGGGATTATTCCAGCATGTACTTCTTGCAGAAGTCCACAGGCATAGGTGGGATACCATCTAAGAAATTGGGGGAGTGGTGTCGTATGTAGGGAATAACTGCCACCACATTTTCTTCCTTTCTCACCTTCTCTGAGTCTGTAGCTCTTCCGATCCCACCCACAGTCCCTATTGTGTTGTGTGTGTAACTGTGCACATGTGTGTGCCCCAATACTCCTATTGTGCAGGCCCAGAAGATGACAGTCCCACCTAGGGTTTATGGGAAATAGCTTTCCCAGGTCTTAGGCTTTCTGATTTCCAAGGCCAATCCTGCAGAAGGCATTGGAACCTTGGCTTAGAGGGGCTGCGCCCACCCTTACCCCTAGACGCTGCCAGTTGTGTGTCACGAGCCATCCCTCCTTTCCTCTGGGTGTCATGCGGGCAGGGGTGCCGTCAGTGGGTTGCCCTGGCCTGGGCTCCTCCTCAGACAGGTACGTGCTGGGAAGCATCCTGCCTGGGATGTCGATGTTTCTTCTCACCCCCATACCACCTCCAGGTCTACAGCCAGTTCCAAAACACAACTTCTTCCCGAGCTCCCAGTGAGTAGCTAGGTTCAGCCAGGGCCCCAACATTGAGGACACTCGGAGAGCTGGGTTCAGGCCTGGTTCTGCCTTCTTACCAGTCTGTGATTCTGGGCAAGGCACGGACCCTGCTGGGGTCTTCCCCTCGTTGCAGAGGCTGCCTGTTACGTAACTGATTTTATTTCATTTGAAAGATTTTCTATGTTGGTTTGAGAGACAGAATGTGGGGGGTGGGGAGGATAGAGGGAGAGGGGAGACAGAATCTCAAGCCGACTCTGTGCTGAGTGTGATGCCCAATGCTGGTCTTGATCCCAAGACCCTGAGTTCGTGACCTGAGTCCAGATCACGAGTAGGAGGCTTAAGCAACTGAGCCACCCAGGCACCCTGGCAAAAGAACACTGTCGATATATTTCCAGGCAATGCAGGGAAGTGACTGTGCAAGAGGGAAGACAAACATGGGGGACTCTGTATTTCCCTAACTTACTGCCTAAAGAGATTTCATTTCTAGTCTACGGGTCAGGGATGAAGAATACAGGTGAAGCTTAGCCATTTCCATGAGTTGGAGACAGAAAGATGGAAGTTTGGAGAAGTCAATATAGCTGTGGTTTACAGTACAGAATACTGAGGAGAGCTGCACAGAGAAAGAGGACCTCAGAAAGCCATCTAGGATCACTTTTGAGTTTTCATGGAATTCCTCAGTAGGGCACGTGTGTGAGGAACCTATGTGGTGTGGGGAAAATCATAGCCCAGGGGAAGCAGAGAGGAAAATGTCACTAGCCTTCACACACAATCAGGAAAAGTCTGTGCTACCAGCAGCAGGCAGAGTGGAAAACCTCGTAATTCGTGGGACATTGCAAAGAGAGCTCAGAATACCAACAGAACAATAGCAAAATACATTGAAGACTACTGTGATACCACCTAACAAACCTTTGGAAAGCTAGTCTGGAAGGATAAAATCGTCTTCCAGGAACCTACCTCACCATCAGAACAATCCTCAAGAGTATGTGTAGAAATATAAGCCATAGTTAATATCTAACAATTAAAATTCACAATACCTGTCTTCCAACAAAAGATTACCAGGATGCAAAGAAGGAGAAGAGTTCACCTCGTACTGAGGAGAAAGATTAAACAATAGAAACCTACCCAGAAATGAAAAAGACGATGGAAGTATTGCACATGGACATTCAAACAACTGTTAGAAAGACGTTTTATATACGTAAGAATGTACACAAAGGATGAAGTGAAACAGATATAGGAAATATGAAAACAAGGAAAACCCAACTTCTGGAGCTGAACAGTGGCACGTCTAAGATGAAAAATGTAGTAAATGGGCTTTCTTTCCCGTTAGACACTAAATAGCAAAAAGAGAGCGAGAGACAGAGAGAGAGAGAGAACTTGAATGTATGATCATAGCAGTTGTCCAGAATAAAGCAGAGAAAAGGAAGGGTGCAAACCACGCCCTGCACACAAACACTAGAGTATGTGTGAGCTTTGTAGCAATTTCAAGTGGCCTGGTAGATACGAAATTGGCTGAGGTACAGAAAAAAACTGTTTGAAGAAGTAATTCTGATTGTTATCTGAATTGTATGAACCCTCTACACCCATATTTTTAAGAATTCAGGAATCCAGGCAACAAAAACCCCAAACATAAGGATCATGAAAAAAAACCTCCTTATCAACCTACATCCCAATAAAATTGCTTAAGACCAATGATAAAGAAAAAATCTAAAAAGCAGATGGAGATGAGTCCATTGCATTACCTGTCACGTCCCTAATTCTGTAGATGGTCTCTGTTTCTTTCTGGTCTGTGTTACTCTTGGAGTCTGTCTTCAATTACAGGATCCCCCTTCCTATTCTTGCAGGGTGGTTTAGCGGCCAAATCCTTTGAGTTTCTTTCTGTCCTGGAAGCTCTTTATCTCTGCTCCTATTCGGAATGACTCCTTGCTGGGTAAAGCGTTCTTGGCTCCATGTTTTTCTCACTTAGTACCATGACTCAATCACACCAGCCCTTTCTGGTGTGCCAGGACTCTGTGGATAGGTATGTGGCTAGTCTAACGTGCTTACCCCTGTCGGTGAAGATCCTCTTGTCTCAAACTGCTTTCAGGATTTTCTCTTTCTGTCTGAAATTGCAAACATCACTAGTATATGTTAGGGTATTCCTCTATTCTTATGGATTTGGGGAAGAGTCCTCTCTACCTCTTGGACTTGAATGCCTGTTTCCCTCCCAGATTAGGGAAGTTCTCAGCTACGATCTACACAGATAGATCTTCTGTCCCTCTGTGTCTTCTCCCTCGGGGCCAGAAGTAATTCCAATATTGTTTCCTTTTGTGGCATCACTGATTTTTCGACTCCTCCACCCATGGTCCATTCGTTGGCTTTCTCTCTTTTCCTCAGCTTCCTTCCTTTCCATCAGCTTGTCTTTGGTGTCACTGACTCTGTCTTCTCCTCATTGACCCTAGCCGTTAGAGCATGCACATCCAATGTAGACTGCATCTCAGTTAGAACCTTTGGAATTTGGGCCTGATTCGATTTCATTTCTGCACTATGAGAGTCTCTCGTGTCTTTATACTTTTTTCAAGCCCAGCTAGCAACTTTGTAATTGTCATCCTGAGTTCCAGCTGTGACTTACTTAAAACCCTATGCATTAGATCAGTGGCAGAGAGTGTTACCTCTGGCTCTTTTTTTTTTTTTTTTTTTTTTTGCTGTGAATCCCTCCCTCTAGTCACTTTTCCCAGAGAAGAATGGTTGGGGGAGAGAGAGATTAGGATCTCACAGGGTGGACAAAACAGGGTGAGCCACATGGTCCCAAGTATCTTTTGGTCTGTGTGTTGGAAGTCACTAAATCCCAAAATTGTAAAGAAAGCCAAACTCATATTATACAGAAATCAAATTGAATGTAGCAACAGGAATCCAAAAATGAAGAATATATGTATAAAATGTCAATGTAAAAAATGAAAGTTAAGAAAAGATTGAAAATTGAAGTGTTGCTAAAATTAAAAAAGGTAGTTGGAAAGGGAAAAAAGAAAAAAAAACGAAATGGAAAATTTTGAATGGAGAGAGAAATGAATCATGAGAAAAAGCCTCGAGCTCTAGGTGCTATTTTCCCCTAGCGCTGGAGTTTGGCCGTCCTCTTTGGTCTGTAAACTTGCTGTTCACTTGTTCTTTCACCTCGTTTTCGGGGGGCAGGGGCCCAGTGCGCTGATTCTCAGGTGGTTTTGCCTGGACGGGGATGCACTGCCCCCGTCAGGGGGCCCGGTGGGGCTCAGGGTCAGCTGGTTGTTCTGTGTGCCTTGTGTGCCCAGAGGGCTTTCCTCACCTCTTGAGAGGGTGAGAATAAAAACTGCCGCCCGCATCTGTAGGCGTGGAGGTGTGATGCTGTTGTGCGCCAAGTTCTGTAGACTTCTGCGGTGCTCCCTACACCAAAGCTCCTTGGGGAAGGCGGAGGGTCACAGCATTCCTGTCCTTTGCAGGGCTCCCAGATGGAGAGCTTCTGATCAAGTGGACTCCCCGTCAAGTGACTTCGTGCAAGGAGAGGGATCTCTCCCTTCTCCTCACTTGTGTCTGCAGCAGGAAGCGTAGGCACTGCTGTCACAACAACTGAACTGGAGGGTTATTAAGAATTGGGGCTGGCAGGGGCAGGGGGTCACTGCTGGAGGAGCCTGAGTGGTGTGGAGGGGCTATGCCCAGTGCCAAACCCGCCGGTTGAGGCTCTGTCCATCCTGCAGCTTCCATGAGCACCCAGTGTGCTTTGGAAATGAGGAGGTTGTGGAATATAGGTGAGGTTCAGTGGGGTGGAATCCGCAGCCGACAACCAGGAAGGAATTCTCGAGACGTCTTTGGTGCAAAATTGGTGGTTTATGACAGGACAGGTGGCAGAAAGAGCTGCTGCCCTGGCTTGTGAGGGCTGGCTGATGATAGACTATGGGGTTGGGGGAAGGTAAGGAAAAAGGGAGGTTGAGATAATACTTGCATATGTTAAAGAAGACTCACAAGGTACAGAGGCCCTGCCATTGTCTAGGGAAGGTGGTTTTGCCCTCTAGCAAGGCATGAACATTAAGACGGTTGGGAACTTCCTGGAGGCTGCAGATTATAAGGACATTTCGTTGTATCTGCTTTCCCTTCAGGAAGCTAAGTTATTGATAGAAATGCTTGGTTCTTGTAAACTGCTAAGACATTGGGAAACTGAGGGAGACTTAAGTCTTGCAGGATTGTGGTGTCTATAGGTTAACTCTTTCTTTGTCCTTTAGGGCAGCCAGGAGTGCCTGAGGAATGTCACGTACACCCCATGGTGGGGGGTGGGTGTGGGGTGTCAGTTCCGGCTTTGTCCTCAGCTAGCCTTCTCTTCCCTCCTCAGTAAAGGTCCCTCCTGTTCACAGAGGTTCAAGCAGTTCTTGCTGTTGCCACCTAGTGGACATATGGATGAACACATTCAGGTCATGTCTGTGACTCACTGACCTGAGCTGCCATGAGAGGTTGTTTCCTTCCTGGGAGGAGAGGGCCCAAAAAGGATGGACCCGGAGCAAGCAGACAAGTGTGGCCCGGCCGACGCCCCTCTGCTGGCCTGGAAGCAGGACCTGGTTGCTCTACTTAGAAGCCGAGTTCTAGAGCAGGAGGGGCTGGAGTGGCTGGGGTGTGTCCTGGGACAGGGTCTGGATGAGGGGTGTTCCAGGGCGGGGTGTGTGTGTGTGTGTGTGTGTGTGTGTGTGTGTGTGTGTGTGTGTGGTGGGGCAGGGATGCTTGTGGAGGGAGGATCCATGAGGGCGGTATGGACAGGCTCTTCCCTGCTTCACGGGTCCCGCCCAGGTAGCCTGATGGCCTCACTGCTGGCTTGTCTTCCTCATGATTTCAGGGTTCCTCTCTAGTCTCCGGGGACCCTCCTTTCCCGAGCAAGTCTCCACGGAAAGAAAGAGAGTATAGATAGAGGACCCTGCAGCCAATACTGCAACAATGGGACTAAAGTGTGTTCCAGAAATTGTGCTTTTAGGAAACAGTCTTAAGCCAAAGAGATTTACGGCACATTGTACCCTTCACTTTAAGGATGAGACTCAAAGAATTGGAGAGGTCTCAATTGTTCGGCAGGTGGTGCTGCTGAGTAAATGATGTGTAGCCCCTGAAAATGCAGAAGGGGACAGGAGAGGAGTAGCAGTGCCTGTCCACTGTGGGGACCTCAGGCCGAACAAGAGCCCAGCTGTGAAACCCTCCCTGCCCCACCCTGTCCCACACACAGGCAAACCCCCTCCCCCGCACACACTCACCCATACACTCCGAGAGAAAGGACTGGAAGAGGGACGCCATGCGTTATGGGCTATCATGGTAGAAGGTAGAAGGAATGTGTCTTCCTTTCTTCATATTTACATCACTATTTTACTAACAAAACGTAATCTGGCTAAAACCTTAGAGAACCTTTTAATTACCTGATATGTTTGTAATAAAGAGGAAGATTTAATATGCAGTCTCAATATTTTTATAATATGCACATTAGAATTATTGAAACCTGGCCTATCCTGGAAAATGAAAGATTTTGCAGGTGTCTCATGGACCCAGGTATTTCTGGCTCTTGGGTCACACTTACAAAAGGGAAGCCTATCCCAGATCATGAAAACATTTCATTTTGGGGCTTCACCTGCGCGGTATTGTATCAGGAATATTCCTTTGTAGTAAAATGGTGGGGTTTTTTTGTTTCTGTTTTTGTGTGTTTGTTTGTTTGTTAAGAGAAAGAAACCTGAAAAAAATAAATGAATCACTCATAGGTTACGTAGCAAGATAGAAAAAGGCCACACTGTCTGATCCCACACACATGAAAACCCAGAAGAAGTAACTCACAGAGGCAGAGAGGGGAGCTGTGGCTGCAGGGACTGTGCTGAGAGAATGAGCAGTATCTGACGAGTGGCACGGGAGTCTCCTGGAGGGAAATATTGTAGAAGGACAAGGTTGTGAAACACTCTGTATCGAATGACACCTGGATGTACAATTTAAAAGGATCAGAGTAAAATTCCATGAAAACTCAATTTATCTTTATTTATAGACCAGAATATATTAAGCTATGAAATAGGTGCATGAACAACGCAAAAATTAGAAACACTGGAATGACAGGGGAGGGAAAGCCATCCTTTGGGGATTCAGCGAGCAGGAACTGCTGCTCCGGGGCCGAGGCCAGTTGCTCCACTGAGAGAAATGGTTGCCAGCACCCTCCGGCAACCCCGATAATTGGTGCTGTAGCCTGCTTGGACTCCGGGGCTGCCAAAGGTGCAGGTGGCTCTTGAAGCTGCTGACAGGGAGTGAGAGCTCTGTGTATATCCTCCGCTGGCTCTGACAGGGCAAGGGGCATCAGGGGCCCTTCAGGGACCTCCATAGCTAGTGCTGCAGCGTGCGCGGGCGCCCAGGCTGCCATAGATGCCAGTGGCTCTTGCAGCGCATGACCGTTCATCAGGGCTGTGAGTGTAACCTCCGTTGGCTCTGACAGGGCAGGTGGCATCAGGGGCCCTTCAGGGACCTCCATAGCTAGTGCTGCAGCGTGCGCGGGCGCCCAGGCTGCCATAGATGCCAGTGGCTCTTGCAGCGCATGACCGTTCATCAGGGCTGTGAGTGTAACCTCCGTTGGCTCTGACAGGGCAGGTGGCATCAGGGGCCCTTCAGGGACCTCCATAGCTAGTGCTGCAGTGTGCGCAGGCACCGAGGCTGCACAAGGTGCAGGGGGGTCTTCAAGCTCCTGACAGGGAGTCAGAGCTGTGAGTATATCCTGCCGTGGCTCTGAAATGGGAGGTGTCGTCACGGGTTCTTCAGGGACCTCCATGGCTGGTGCTGGGGCCTGCTGAGGCTCCTGGCTTTCCAAAGGCGCAGGTGACTCTTGCACGTCCTCACGGTGGATCAGAGCTCTGACCACCAGCTGCACTGGGCCCGACATGGCAGGTGACGTCCCTGCTCTTTTGAGTTGCTGAGCTCCAGCAACAGTGTTGGGATTTTTCCAGCTCAGGCTCTGAAGCTGCAGCAGGCACCACAGTGGGAGCTGGGACTAGCTTTCGGCGCGGTTCTGGATCTCGCTCTGGGGCTGCTGCTGTCGCTCCAAGAAGAGAAAGTATGGTCATCATGGTTGTCTTTCCATGTCCCTTCCAAATGAAGGCAACTTTGCCCACCACTCAATATTGTTTGAGTCTAAGAATCTGTCCCTGGGTGGTCTCCCCAAACTGTAGCCCATGGGGACAGTGATCTGAGACCACTCCTTGCTCCCAGCCACACTGCAGTCTGTGGAGGCTTGCTCTGTGTGGCCCACTCTCTCCCCTCCACAGCCCTCCATCAGTCACCCCCAGTCCTCCTCAACCCCAGCCTCCGGCTCAGCGGGCTCGAGGTGTCGCAGCCGAGAGAGGAGGAGCCAGGCACGTTGCTCCAGGTCTGAGCCTGGCACGTTGAGCCCTACGTATGCCAGTAGTGTCTTCAGGCAGGGAAATTCTGGGGGCTGGAAGAAATCTTCAGGGTAGTGGCCCAGCCAGGTGCCCAGGATGGAGGAGATGGCCCTGGGGACAGACAGGTGGGCAGAGGAGTCAGAGGACAGGGCACCTCCCACACGGATGCCCCAGGGAACCCCTGTGGGAACCTGGGCCCCTGGGTCCCCGGCTCCCGGCTGTCAGAGCCCATTCCTACTCCATGTCCACCTTTGGGCTGACCCAAAGCCTCTGTGAGTGGGAGCCCTTGACCCCTGGTGTGACCATTTTTGTCCTCCAAGCGGAAGCTGGACGCCCTGCTCAGTCTCCCTGCCCACTTGCCGCGTGACTTCCACTGCATGTGGGCAGGGAGGGGTGGCGTGTCTGCCGTGGTCTTTGCCCTCAGGGCACACTAGTGCTCTGTGACTGTCCAACCAAGGAGGGAACAAAGGGACTCTGTCCCATCCCTGGCCTTCCCAGGACCCTCCCGATACCTCCCACTTCCCCTCCCGTGCCTACGTGCTGCCTCGTTCAGTAGGTGCCAGGAGAGGGTGTCCTTCCGTGGACGCTAATCTCCCACTGGGTGGGGGACGTCCAGTCCCCGAGCTCTCCCTGGGTCTCCTGAGTACCTGCTGAGCACCCAGTGTCGACATTCCACCAGATGTGTGGAAGCCATGCCCTTTGTTCTGGGTCCCAGGATTGGGGTAGAGACAGGGCTGGGAGGCGGCGGGGATGGGGAATGACTCTGTTAGGGGCTGAGGCTGCCCTCCAGCCCCCTCTGCTCTCCCACAGTGCCCACAGCCCACCCAGGGCTCCTCAGGACCCCTTTCCTCTTCTGCAGAAGCAGCCCTCAGACCTGGACCCTCTCACAGGAATTGCAGATGTGTGGGATGAGGGTCCAGCAGCCCCCAGAACACAGTCCCCTCACTGCCCTCTCGAAGAAGGAAGGGCCCTCTGCATTAGCCAAAGCTCACTCACATGCCCCGCTGCTCACGGGCTCCGCCGATCTCGTCCCAGGAAGAGAGGACGCATCCGTAGCTAGAGGAGGCCAGAGGGGTCGGGGGGCGATCAGATGAAATGCCGTTACCCCCTCCCTCTCATCATACCTAGGGTCACTGTCTGACTGCCGACTAGAATGGAGTGCTAACCGTAACCCTAGATCGGCCACCAAGGGGCCCCTCCCAAGGGGTCTGGTGCCGCAACGCCAGGGATTGGGGACCCCCGAGCCCCATTGCCGCACTCACACTGCCACCCCGCCACCACCTGGGCCGCTAGGGGCGCCACCGGTCATTCAGGGCGGGAGAAGGGGCAGGGCCCTCCGAGCCCCCTTCGACCTTCGAAGGCCCCTCGCCCCAAAACGCTTGGGCCCACGCTCCCGCTCGCCAGCGCCCTCACCTCGGCCCGCTCCTCCGCTCGCCGCGCAGCTGGAGAAGCAGGCATGCTGGCCTCCTGGGGGCTAACCCTAACCCTAGGTAGGCCCTCGAGGGGCCTATTCAGGGGCCTGGCGCTGCAACACTGGGGATTGGGGACCCCCGAGCCCCAGCGCCGGACTCACCCTGCTGCCCCACCGCCACTTGGGCCGCTAGGGGTGCGGCCGGTCATTCAGGGCGGGAGAATGGGCAGGGTCCTCCGAGCCCCCGATTACCTTCGAAGGCCCCCTGGGCCAAAACGCTTGGGCTCATGCTCCGCCTCGACAGTGCCCTCACCTCAACCCGCCCCTCCACTCGACGCAGAGCAGGCGGATCAGGCCTGCTGGCCTCCTTGGTGCTAACCCTCACTCTAGGTCGGCCCCCGGGGGGCCCCTCCCAAGGGGCCTGGCGCCCAAATGCCTGCGATTGAAGACCCCTGAGCCCCAGCGCCGAGCTCTCCGTGCCGCCCCGCCGCCACCCGGGCCACTAGTGGTACCGCTGGTCATTCAGGGCCGGAGAACGGGCAGGGCCCTCCGAGCCTCCTGGGACCTTCGAAGGCCCCTGGAGCCAAAACGCTAGGGCCCACGCTCCCCCTCGTGAGCGCAATCACCTCGGCCCGCCCCTCCGCTCGACACACCGCTGGCGGATCGTGCCTGCCGGCCTCCTTGGGGCTAACACTAACCCTAGGTCGGTCCCCGAGGGGCACCTCACAACTGGTCTGGCGTAGCAACACCGGGGATTGGGGACCCCGGAGCCCCAGCGCCGGAATCACGCTGCTGCCCCGCCGCCACCCTGCGCTCGGTGCGCCGCCGGTCATTCAGGGCGGGAGTACGGGCAGGGCACTCCGAGCCCCCGAAGACCTTCGAAGGCCCCCCCGCGCCAAAACGCTTGGGCCCACGCTCCCGCTCTCCAGCGCCCTCACCTTGGCCCACCCCTCCGCTCGCTGCACAGCCGGCGGATCAGGGCTGCCGGCCTCATAGGGGCCAACCCTAACCCTAGGTTGGCCCCCGAGGGGCCTATCCCAAGGGGTTTCGCACCAAAACGCCAGGGATTGGGGACCCTTGAGCTCCAGCGCCGGATTCACCGTGCCGCCCCGCCGCCACCCGGGCTGCTAGGGGCGCCCCCGGTCATTCAGGGCGGGAGAACGGGCAGGGCCCTCTGAGCCCACAGCAAACTTCGAAGGCCCCCCGCGCAAAAACGCTTGGGCCCAAGCTCGCTCGCCAGCACCTTCATGTCGGCCCGCCCCTCTGCTTGCGGCACACCCGGCGGATCCGGCCTGCCGTCCTCCTGGGGCTAACCCTCACTCTAGGTCGGCCCCCGGGGGGCCCCTCCCAAGGGGTCTGGCGCCCAAACGCCGGGGATTGGGGAACCGAGACGGAGCGCCGGACTTTACCCGCAGCCCCATGGGGTCTTGGGCCGCCATGCCGGGGATCCTGGACGTCGTAGCCCCAGGGCCCGACTCACCCTGCAGCCCCCTGGCACCCGGGCTGCTAGGGGCGCCGCCGGTCATTCAGGCAGGAGAAGGGGCAGGGCCCTCTGAGCCCCCGACCTCCTTCGAAGGCCCCCGCGCCAAAACCTGTGGGCCCGCGGTCCCGCTCCCCAGCTCCGTCCCCTCGGCCCGCCCCACCGCGCACCACACAGCCAGGGGATTGGGCCTGACGGCCTCTTGGGGGCTAACGCAAACCCTAGGTGGGTCCCCGAGGGGCCCATCCCAAGGGGCTTGGCGCCCCAACGCCGGGGATTGGGAACCTCCAAACCCCAGCGCTGGACTCACCCTGCAGCCCCCCGCCACCCGGGCCGATTGGGGCGCCGCCGGTCATTCAGGGCGGGAGAACAGATAGGGCCCTCCGAGCCCCCGGCGAGCTTCGAAGGCCCCCTGCGCCAAAACACTTGGGCCCACGCTCCCGCTCTCCAGCGAACTCCCCTCGGCCCGCCCCCCTGCTCGACAGCGCCAAAGGATCCTGCCTGCCGGCCTCCTGGGGGCTAATCCTAACCCTAGTTCTGCCCCCAAGGGGCCCCTCCCAAGGGGCCTAGCACCGCAACCCCGGGGATTGGGACCCCCGAGCCCCAGCGCTGGACTCACCCTCCGCCCCACCGCCACCCAGGCCGTTATTGGCGCCGCCAATCATTCAGAGTGGGAGAGCGTGCAGGGCACTCCGAGCCCCTGACGACATTCGAAGGCCCCCCGCACCAAAATGCTTGGGCCCACGCTCCAACTCCTCAGCGCCCTCAGCTCGGCCTGCCCCTCCGCTCGCCGCACATCCAGCAGATAGGGCTTGCCGGCCTCCTGGGGGCTAACCCTAACTCTAGGTGGGCTCCTTAGGGGCCCCTCGCAAGGGGCCTGGCGCCCCAACGCCTGAGATTGGGGACCCGAGACCCAGCGCTGGACTCACCCTCCGCCCCACCGCCACCCGGGCCGTTATTGGCGCTGCCGGTCATTCAGGCGGTAAAAGGGGCAGGGCCCTACAAGCCCCTGACGACCTTCAAAGGCCCCGCCCCGCGCCAAAACTTGTGGGCCCACGGTCCCGCTCGCCAGCTCCCTCCCCTGGCCCGCCGCAACACAGCGCAACACAGCGCTACACAGCCAGGGGATTGGGCCTGATGGCCTCCTGGGGGCTAACCCAAACCGTAGGTGGGTCCCCGAGGGGCCCATCCCAAGGTGCTTGGCATCCCAACGCCAGGGACTGGGGACCCGAGACCCAGTGCCGGATTCACCCTGCAGCCCCCCACCCCCTGGGCCGTTAGGGGGCCAGCCGGTTATTCAGGGGGGGAGAACGGGCAGGGCCCTCTGAGCCCCCAGCGACCTTCGAAGGCCCACTGCGCCAAAATGTTTGGGCCCAGGCTTCTGCTCGCCAGCGCCCTCACTCCGCCCGCCCCTCCACTCGCTGCACAGCGGGCATTTCGGGACTGCCGGCATCCTGCTTGCTAACCCTAACCCTAGGTCAGTCCCCCAGAGGCCCCTGACAAGGGGCCTGGGGATGCAACGCTGGGGATTGGGGACCCCCGAGCCCCAGGGCCTGACTAACACTGTTGCCCCTCCACCACCTGGGCCACTAGGGGCGCTGCCGCTCATTCGGGGCAGGAGAACTCACAGGGCCCTCCCAGCCCCCCCGACCGTCGATGCACCCGCTCCCCAAAGCGCTTGGGCCCACGTTCCCACTAGTCAGCGCCCTCACCTCAACCCGCCCCTCCGCTCGAAACACAGCAGGCGGATCGGACCTGCCGTACTCCTGGAGGCTAATCCTAACCCTAGGTCGGTCCCTGAAGGGCCCATCCCAAGGGGCTTGGCGCCCCAACGCTGGGGATTGGGAACCTCCGAACCCCAGCACTGGACTCACCCTGCAGCCCCCCGCCACCCGGGCCGCTAGGGGCGCCGCCAGTCATTCAGGGTCGAACGGGTAGGGCCCTCCGAGCCCCTGACGACATTCGAAGGCCCCCAGCACCAAAACGCTTGGGCCCACGCTCCCACTCCTCAGCGCCCTCAGCTCGGCCTGCCCCTCCGCTCGCCGCACATCCAGCAGATAGGGCTTGCCGGCCTCCTGGGGGCTAACCCTAACTCTAGGTGGGCTCCTGAGGGGCCCCTCCCAAAGGGCCTGGCGCCCAAACTCCGGGGATTAGGGACCCGAGACAGAGCGCCAGACTGTACCCGCAGCCCCCCGCCACCTGGGCCGCTAGGGGCGCCGCCGGTCATTCAGGCGGGAGAAGGGGCAGGGCCCTCCGAGCCCCCGCCAACCTTCGATGGTCCCCCCGCCCCAAAGCGCTTGGGCCCACGTTCCCACTTGTCAGCGCCCTCACCTCAACCCGCCCCTCCGCTCGAAACACAGCAGGCGGATTGGACCTGCCGGCCTCCTGGGGGCTAAGCTGAACCCTAGGTGGGTACCCGAGGGGCCCCTCCCAAGGGGCTTGGCGACCCAACGCCAGGGATTGGGAACCACTGAACCCCAGCGGTGGAATCAGCCTGCAGCCCCCCGCCACTCCGGCCGCTAGGGGCGCCGCCGGTCATTCAGGCGGGAGAAGGAGCAGGGCCCTCCTAGCCCCTGATGACCTTCGAAGGCCCCCGCGCCAAAACGGTTGGGCCCACGCTCCCACTCCTCAGCGCCCTCAACTCAGCCTACCCCTCTGCTCGCCGCACATCCAGCAGGTCGGGCTTGCCGGCCTCACGGGGGCTAACACTAAGTCTAGGTGGGCTCCTGAAGGGCCCCACCCAAGGGGCCCGGCGCCTCAGCGCCGGAGATTGGGGACCCGAGACCCAGCGCCGGACTCACCCTGCAGCCCCCCGCCACCTGGGCCTCTAGGGGGCCCACCGGTCATACAGGGCGGGAGAACGGGCAGGGCCCTCTGAGCTCCCGGCTACCTTCGAAGGACCCCCCGCCAAATGTTTGAGCCCAGGCTCCCGCTCGCCAGCGCCCTCATTCTGCCCGCCCCTCCACTCGCTGCACAGCGGGCATTTCGGGCCTGCCGGCATCCTGCTTGGTAACCCTGACCCTAGGTCAGTCCCCGAGAGGCCCCTTTCAAAGGGCCTGGGGCTGCAACACTGGGGATTGGGGACCCCCGAGCCCCAGGGACAGACTAACACTGCTGCCCCTCCACCACCGGGGCACTAGGGGCGCTGCCGCTCATTCAGGGCGGCAGAAGGGGCAGGGACCTCTGAGCCCCCGCTGCCCTCAACGGCCCCCCGCCCCAAAGCGCTTGGGCCCACGTTCCCACTAGTCAACGCCCTCACCTCAACCTGCCCCTCCGCTCGAAACACAGCAGGCGGATCGGACCTGCCGGCCTCCTGGGGGCTAACCCTAACCCTAGGTCGGTCCTCGAGGGGCCCCTCCCAAGGGGCCTTGCGCAGCCACGCCCCGGGATCCTGGACGTCCTAGCCCCAGGGCCAGACACACCCTGCAGCCCCCGCCACCGGGGCCGCTAGGGGCGCCGCCGGTCATTCAGGTGGGAGAAGGGACAGGGCCCTCCTAGCCCCTGAGGATCTTCGAAGGCCCCCACGCCAAAACCTGTGGGCCCATGGTCCCGCTCGCCAGCTCCGTCCCCTCGGCCCACCCCACCTTGCGCCACACAGCCAGGGGAGTGGGCCTGACGGGCTCCTGGGGGCTAACGCAAACCCTAGGTGGGTCCCCGAGGGGCCCATCCAAAGGGGCTTGGCGCCCCAACGCCGGGGATTGGGAACCTCCAAAGCCAGCGCTGGACTCACCCTGCAGCCACCCGCCACCCACCCGGGCCGCTTCAGGTGCCGCCGGTTATTTAGGGCGGGAGAACAGGTAGGGCCCTCCGAGCCCCCGGTGAGCTTCGAAGGCCCCCTCTGCCAAAACACTTGGGCCCACGCTCCCGCTCTCCAGCGAACTCCCCTCGACCCGCCCCCCTGCTCGCCACAGCGCCGGTGGATCCTGCCTGCCGGCCTCCTGGGGGCTAATCCTAACCCTAGTTCGGCCCCCAAGGGGCCCCTCCCAAGGGGCCTGGCACTGCAACACTGGGGATTGGGACCCCCGAGCCCCAGCGCTGTACTCACCCTCCGCCCCACCGCCACCCAGGCCGTTATTGGCGCCGCCAATCATTCAGAGCGGGAGAACGTGCAGGGCACTCCGAGCCCCTGACGACATTCAAAGGCCCCCCGCGCCAAAACGCTTGGGCCCCCGCTCCCACTCCTCAGCACCCTCAGCTCGGCCTGCCCCTCCGCTCGCCGCACATCCAGCAGATAGGGCTTGCCGGCCTCCTGGGGGCTAACCCTAACTCTAGGTGGGCTCCTGAGGGGCCCCTCCCAAAGGGCCTGGCGCCCAAACGACGGGGATTGGGGACCCGAGACGGAGCGCCAGACTTTACCCACAGCCCCCCGTCACCTGGGCTGCTAGGGGCGCCGCCGGTCATTCAGGCGGGAGAAGGGGCAGGGCCCTCAGAGCCCCCGCCGACCTTCGATGGCCCCCCTGCCCCAAAGCGCTTGGGCCCACGTTCCCACTTGTCAGCGCCCTCACCTCAACCCGCCCCTCCGCTCGAAACACAGCAGGCGGATTGGACCTGCCGGCCTCCTGGGGGCTAAGCTGAACCCTAGGTGGGTACCCGAGGGGCCCCTCCCAAGGGGCTTGGCGACCCAACGCCAGGGATTGGGAACCACTGAACCCCAGCGGTGGAATCAGCCTGCAGTCCCCCGCC
The DNA here is from genome assembly GCF_024610735.1 of Ursus americanus. Taxonomy (NCBI): domain Eukaryota; kingdom Metazoa; phylum Chordata; class Mammalia; order Carnivora; family Ursidae; genus Ursus; species Ursus americanus. The sequence goes on from NW_028273663.1 coordinate 608,834, forward strand.
ACTCCGGCCGCTAGGGGCGCCGCCGGTCATTCAGGCGGGAGAAGGAGCAGGGCCCTCCTAGCCCCTGATGACCTTCGAAGGCCCCCGCGCCAAAACGGTTGGGCCCACGCTCCCACTCCTCAGCGCCCTCAGCTCGGCCTACCCCTCTGCTCGCCGCACATCCAGCAGGTCGGGCTTGCCGGCCTCACAGGGGCTAACACTAAGTCTAGGTGGGCTCCTGAAGGGCCCCACCCAAGGGGCCCGGCGCCTCAGCGCCGGAGATTGGGGACCCGAGACCCAGCGCCGGACTCACCCTGCAGCCCCCCGCCACCTGGGCCTCTAGGGGGCCCACCGGTCATACAGGGCGGGAGAACGGGCAGGGCCCTCTGAGCTCCCGGCTACCTTCGAAGGACCCCCCGCCAAATGTTTGAGCCCAGGCTCCCGCTCGCCAGCGCCCTCATTCTGCCCGCCCCTCCACTCGCTGCACAGCGGGCATTTCGGGCCTGCCGGCATCCTGCTTGGTAACCCTGACCCTAGGTCAGTCCCCGAGAGGCCCCTTTCAAAGGGCCTGGGGCTGCAACACTGGGGATTGGGGACCCCCGAGCCCCAGGGACAGACTAACACTGCTGCCCCTCCACCACCGGGGCACTAGGGGTGCTGCCGCTCATTCAGGGCGGCAGAAGGGGCAGGGACCTCTGAGCCCCCGCTGTCCTCGACGGCCCCCCGCCCCAAAGCGCTTGGGCCCACGTTCCCACTAGTCAGCGCCCTCACCTCAACCCGCCCCTCCGCTCGAAACACAGCAGGCGGATTGGACCTGCAGGCCTCCAGGGGGCTAAGCTGAACCGTAGGTGGGTCCCCGAGGGGCCCCTCCCAAGGGGCTTGGCGACCCAACGCCAGGGACTGGGAACCACTGAACCCCAGCGGTGGAATCAGCCTGCAGCCCCCCCGCCACCGGGGCCGCTAGGGGCGCCACCGGTCATTCAGGTGGGAGAAGGGGCAGGGCCCTCCTAGCCCCTGAGGACCTTCGAAGGCCCCCACGCCAAAACTTGTGGGTCCACGGTCCCGCTTGCCAGCTCTGTCTCATCGGCCCGCCCCACCGCGTGCCACACAGCCAGGGGATTGGGCCTGACGGCCTCCTGGGGGCTAACGCAAACCCTAGGTGGGTCCCCGAGGGGCCCATCCCAAGGGGCTTGGCGCCCCAACGTCGGGATTGGGAACCTCCAAACCCCAGCGCTGGACTCACCCTGCAGCCCCCCGCCACCCGGGCCGCTTCAGCCGCCGCCGGTCATTCAGGGGGGGAGAACGGGCAGGGCCCTCTGAGCCCCCAGCGACCTTCGAAGGCCCCCCGCGCCAAAATGTTTGGGCCCAGGCTTCTGCTTGCCAGCGCCCTCACTCCGCCGGCCCCTCCACTCGCCACACAGCTGGCATTTCGGGCCTGCCGGCATTCTGCTTGCTAACCCTAACCCTAGGTCAGTCCCCGAGAGGCCCCTGACAAGGGGCCTGGGGCTGCAACGCTGGGGATTGGGGACCCCCGAACCCCAGGGCCAAACTAACACTACTGCCGTCCACCACCTGGGCCACTAGGAGCGCTGTCTCTCATTCAGGGCTGGAGAAGGGGCAGGGCCTTCCAAGCCCCCTTCGACATTCCATGGACCCCTGCCCCAAAGCGCTTGGGCCCACGTTCCCACTAGTCAGCGCCCTCACCTCAACCCGCCCCTCTGCTCGAAACACAGCAGCCGGATAGGACCTGCCGGCCTCCTGGGGGCTAACCCTAACCCTAGGTCTGTTCCCGAGGGGCCCCTCCCAAGGGGCTTTGCGCCGCCATGCCCGGGATCCTGGACGTCCTAGCCCCAGGGCCGGACTCACCCTGCAGCCACCCGCCCCCCGGGCCGCTAGGAGCGCCGCCGGTCATTCAGGCGGTAGAAGGGGGAGGGCCCTACAAGCCCCTAACGACCTTCGAAGGCCCCCCCGCGCCAAAACCTGTGGGCCCACGGTACCGCTCGCCAGCTCCCTCCCCTGGCCCGCCGCAATGTGCACTACACAGCCAGGGGATTGGGCCTGATGGCCTCCTGGGGGCTAACCCATACCCAAGTGGGTCCCCGAGGGGCCCATCCCAAGGTGCTTTGCGCCACAACGCCAGGGACTGGGGACCCGAGACCCAGCGCCGAATTCACCCTGCAGCCCCCCAGCCCCTGGGCCGCTAGCGGGCCCGCTGGTTATTCAGGGGGGAGAACGGGCAGGGCCCTCTGAGCCCCCAGCGACCTTCGAAAACCCCCTGCGCCAAAATGTTTGGGCCCAGGCTTCTGCTCGCCAGCGCCCTCACTGCGCCCGCCCCTCCACTCACCGCACAGCCGGCATTTCGGGCCTGCCGGCATCCTGCTTGCTAACCCTATCCCTAGGTCAGTCCCCGAGAGGTCACTGACAAGGGGCCTGGGGCTGCAACGCTGGGGATTGGGGGACCCCCGACCCCAGGGCAAAACTAACACTGCTGCCCCTCCACCACCTGGGCCACTAGGGGCGCTGCCGCTCATTCAGGGCAGTAGAACTTACAGGGCCCTCCCAGCCACCCGACTGTCGATGGACCCGCTGCCCAAAGCGCCTGGGCCCAAGTTCCCACTAGTCAGCGCCCTCACCTCAACCCGCCCCTCCGCTCGAAACACAGCAGGCGGATCGGACCTGCCGTACTCCTGGAGGCTAATCCTAACCCTAGGTCGGTCCCCGAAGGGCCCATCCCAAGGGGCTTGGCGCCCCAACGCTGGGGATTGGGAACCTCTGAACCCCAGCGCTGGACTCACCCTGCAGCCCCCCACCACCCGGGCCGCTAGGGGCGCCGCCATTCATTCAGGCTGGAGAACGGGTAGGGCCCTCCGAGCCCCTGGCGAGCTTCGAAGGCTGCCTGCGCCAAAACACTTGTGCCGACGCTCCCACTCACCAGCGCCCTCCCCTCGGCCCGCCCCTCCCCCGCCACACCGCCCTTGGATCCTGCCTGCCGGCCTCCTCGGGGCTAATCCTAACCCTAGGTCGGCCCCCAAGGGGCTCCTCCCAAGGGGCCTGGCACCGCAATGCCAGGGATTGGGGACCCCTGCCCCAGCGCTGGACTCACCCTCCGCCCCACCGCCACCCGGGCCTTTATTGGCGCCGCTGGTCATTCAGGGCGGGAGAATGTGCAGGGCACACCGAGCCCCTGGCGCATTTCGAAGGCCCCCGCGCCAAACTCTTGGGTCCCCGCTCCCACTCCTCAACGCCCTCAGCTCGGCCTGCCCCTCCGCTCGCTGCACATCCAGCAGATCGGGCTTGCAGGCCTCCTGGGGGCTAACCCTAACTCTAGGTGGGCTCCTTAGGGGCCCCTCGCAAGGGGCCTGGCGCCCCAACGCCTGGGATTGGGGACCCGAGACACAGCGCTGGACTCACCCTCCGCCCCACCGCCACCCAGGCCGTTATTGGCGCCGCCTGTCATCAGGGCGGGAGAACGGGCAGGGCCCCCTGAGCCACCAGCGAGCTTGGAAGGCCCCAGGCGCCAAAATGTTTGGGCCCAGGCTCCTGCTCGCCAGCGCCCTCACTCCGCCAGCCCCTCCACTCGCCGCACAGTCGGCATTTTGGGCCTGCCGGCATCCTGCTTGCTAACCCTAACCCTAGGTAAGTCCCCGAGAGGCCCCTGACAAGGGGCCCGGAGATGCAACGCTGAGGATGGGGACCCCAGTGCCCCAGGGCCGGACTAACACTGTTGCCCCTCCACCACCTGGGCCACTAGGGGCGCTACCGCTCATTCCCGGTGGGAGAACTGGCAGGGCCCTCCAAGCCCCCTTCGACATTTGATTGCCCCCTGCCCCAAAGCGCTTGGGCCCACATTCCCACTAGTCAGCGCCCTCACCTAAACCCGCCCCTCCTCTGGAAACACAGCAGCCGGATCGGACCTGCCGGTCTCCTGGGGGCTAACATTTACCCTAGGTCTGTTCCCGAGGGGCCCCTCCCAAGGGGCCTTGCGCCGCCATGCCCGGGATCCTGGACGTCCTAGCCCCAGGGCCGGACTCACCCTGCAGCCACCCGCTCCCCGGGCCGCTAGGAGCGCCGCCGGTCATTCAGGCGGTAGAAGGGGCAGGGTCCTACAAGCCCCTGACGACCTTCGAAGGCCGCCCCAGCGCCAAAACCTGTGGGCCCACGGTCCCGCTCGCCAGCTCCCTCCCCTGGCCCGCCGCAACGCGCGCTACACAGCCAGGGGATTGGGCCTGATGGCCTCCTGGGGACTAAGCCAAACCCTAGGTGGGTCCCCGAGGGGCCCATCCCAAGGTGCTTGGCGTCCCAACGCCAGGGATTGGGGACCCGACACCCAGCGCCGGATTCACCCTGCAGTCCCCCACACCTGGGCCGCTAGGGGGCCTGCCGGTTATTCAGGGGGGGAGAACAGGCAGGGCCCTCTGAGACCCCAGCGACCTTCGAAAGCCCCCCGCGCCAAAATGTTTGGGCCCAGGCTTCTGCTCGCCAGCGCCCTCACTCCGCCCGCCCCTCACCTGCCACACAGCAGGCATTTCGGGCCTGCCGGCATCCTGCTTGCTAACCCTAACCCTAGGTCAGTCCCCGAGAGGCCCCTGACAAGGGGCCTGGGGATGCAACGCTGGGGATTGGGGACCCCAGTGCCCCAGGGCCAAACTAACACTGCTGCCCCTCCGCCACTTGGGCCACTAGGGGTGCTGCCGCTCATTCAGGGCAGGAGAACATACAGGGCCCTCCCAGCCCCCCCAACCCTAGATTCACCCGCTCCCCAAGCGCTTGGGCCCACGTTCCCACTAGTCAGCGCCCTCACCTCAACCCGCCCCTCCGCTCGAAACACAGCAGGTGGATCGGACCTGCCGTACTCCTGGAGGCTAATCCTAACCCTAGGTCGGTCCCCGAAGGGCCCATCCCAAGGGGCTTGGCGCCCCAACGCTGGAGATTGGGAACCTCCGAACCCCAGCGCTGGACTCACCCTGCAGCCCCCTGCCACCCGGGCCGCTAGCGGCGCCGCCAGTCATTCAGGCTCGAGAACAGGTAGGACCCTCCAAGCCCCTGGCGAGCTTCGAAGGCCGCCTGCGACAAAACACTTGTGCCCACGCTCCCACTCACCAGCGCCCTCCCCTCGGCCCGCCCCTCCCCCGCCACACTGCCCATGGATCCTGCCTGCCGGCCTCCTCGGGGCTAATCCTAACCCTAGGTCGGCCCCCAAGGGGCTCCTCCCAAGGGGCCTGGCACCGCAATGCCAGGGATTGGGGACCCCCGCCCCAGCGCTGGACTCACCCTCCGCCCCACCGCCACCCGGGCCTTTATTGGCGCCGCTGGTCATTCAGGGCGGGAGAATGTGCAGGGCACACCGAGCCCCTGGCGCATTTCGAAGGCCCCCGCGCCAAACTCTTGGGCCCCCGCTCCCACTCCTCAACGCCCTCAGCTCGGCCTGCCCCTCCGCTCGCTGCACATCCAGCAGATCGGGCTTGCAGGCCTCCTGGGGGCTAACCCTAACTCTAGGTGGGCTCCTTAGGGGCCCCTCGCAAGGGGCCTGGCGCCCCAACGCCTGGTATTGGGGACCCGAGACCCAGCGCCAGACTCACCCTGCAGCCCTCTGCCACCTGGGCCTCTAGGGGGCCCACCGGTCATGTGGGCGGGAGAACGGGCAGGGCCCTCTGAGCTCCCGGCTACCTTCGAAGGACCCCCCGCCAAATGTTTGGGCCCAGGCTCCCGCTCGCTGGCCCCTCATTCGGCCCGCCCCTCCACTCGCTGCACAGCGGGCATTTCGGGCCTGCCGGCATCCTGCTTGCTAACCCTGACCCTAAGGTAGTCCCCGATAGGCCCCAGACAAGGGGCCTGGGGCTGCAACACTGGGGATTGGGGACCCCCAAGCCCCAGGGCCAGACTAACACTGCTGCCCCTCCACCACCTGGGCACTAGGGGCGCCGCCGGTCATTCAGGCGGGAGAAGGGGCAGGGCCCTCCGAGCACCCGCCGACCTTCGATGGCCCCCCCGCCCCAAAGCGCTTGGGCCCACGTTCCCTCTAGACAGCGCCCTCACCTCAACCTGCCCCTCCGCTCCAAACACAGCAGGCGGATCGGACCTGCCGGCCTCCTGGGGCTAACCCTAACCCTAGGTCAGTCCCCGAGGGTCCCCTCCCAAGGGGCCTTGCTCAGCCACGCCCGGGATCCTGGACGTCCTAGCCCCAGGGCCGGACACAACCTGCAGCCCCCGGCACCGGGGCCGCTAGGGGCGCCGCCCGTCATTCAGGCGGGAGAACGGGCAGGGCCCTACTAGCCCCTGAGGATCTTCGAAGGCCCCCACGCCAAAACCTGTGGGCCCACGGTCCCGCTCGCCAGCTCCGTCCCCTCGGCCCGCCCCTCCGCGCGCCACACAGCCAGGGGATTGGGCCTGACGGCCTCCTGGGGGCTCACGCAAACCCTAGGTGGGTCCCCAAGGGGAGCATCCCAAGGGGTTTGGCGCCCCAACGCCGGGGATTGGGAACCTCCAAACCCCAGCGCTGGACTCACCCTGCAGCCCCACGCCACCAGGGCCACTAGGAGCGCCGCCGGTCATTAAGGGGGGGAGAACGGGTAAGGCCCTCCGAATTCCCGGGGAGCTTCGAAGGCCCCCTGCGCCAAAACACTTGGGCCCACGCTCCGCTCTCCAGTGCCCTCCCCTCGGGCCCCCCCTCCGCTCGCCACACCGCCCCTGGATCCTGCCTGCCGGCCTCCTGGGGGCTAATCCTAACCCTTGTTTGGCACCCGAGGGGCCACTCCCGAGGGGCCTGGCACCGCAACGCCGGGGATTGGGACCCCCGAGCCCCAGCACTGGACTCACCCTCTGCCCCACCGCCACCCAGGCCGTTATTGGCGCCGCCGGTCATTCAGAGTGGGAGAACGTGCAGGGCACTCCGAGCCCCTGAGACTTTCGAAGGCCCCCGCGCCAAAACGCTTGGGCCCACGTTCCACTCCTCAGCGCCCTCAGCTCGGCCTGCCCCTCCGTTCGCCGTACCTCCAGCAGATCGGGCTTGCGGGAGTCCTGGGGGCTAACCTTAACTCTAGGTGGGCTCCTGAGGGGCCCCACCCAAGGGGCCTGGCGCCCCAACGCCGGGGATTGGGGACCCGAGACCAAGGGCCGGACTTTACCCGCAGCCCCCCACCACCTGGGCCGCTAGGGGGCCCACCGGTCATTCAGGGCGTGAGAATGGGCAGAGCCCTCTGTGCCCCAGGCAACCTTCGAAGGCCCCCCCGCGCCAAAACGGTTGGGCCTACGCTCCCACTCCTCAGCGCCCTCAGCTCGGCCTACCCCTCTGCTCGCCGCACATCCAGCAGGTCGGGCTTGCCGGCCTCCCAGGGGCTAACAATAACTCTAGGTGGGCTCCTGAGGGGCCCCACACAAGGTGCCTGGCGCCACAGCGGCGGAGGTTGGGGACCCAAGACCCAGCGCCGGACTCACCCTGCAGCCCCCCGCCACCTGGGCCTCCAGTGGCCCCACCGGTCATACGGGGCGGGAGAAGGGGCAGGGCCCTCCTAGCCCCTGAGGATCTTCGAAGTCCCCCACGCCAAAACCTGTGGGCCCACGGTCCCGCTCGCCAGCTGCGTCCCCTCGGCCCGCCCCACCGCGTGCCACACAGCCAGGGGATTGGGCCTGACGGGCTCCTGGGGGCTAACCCTAACCCTCCTTGGTCCCCAAGGGGCCCCTCCCAAGGGGCATTGCGCTGCCACGCCCGGGATCCTGGACGTCCTAGCCCCAGGGCCGGACACACCCTGAAGCCCCCGCCACCCGGGCCGCTAGGGGCGCTGCCGGTCATTCAGGCGGGAGAAGGGACAGGGCCCTCCTAGCCCCTGAGGATCTTCGAAGTCCCCCACGCCAAAACCTGTGGGCCCACGGTCCCGCTCGCCAGCTCCGTCCACTCGGCCCGCCCCACCGCGCGCCACACAGCCAGGGGATTGGGCCTGACGGCCTCCTGGGGGCTAACGCAAACCCTAGGTGGGTCCCGGAGGGGCCCATCCCAAGTATCTTGGCACCCCAACGCTGGGGATTGGGAACCTCCAAACCCCAGCGCTGGACTCACCCTGCAGCCCCCCGCCAACCGGGCCGCTAGGGGCACCACCGGTCATTCAGGGGGGGAGAACGGGTAGGGCCCTCTGAGCCCCCGGGGAGCTTCGAAGACCCCCTGCGCCAAAACACTTGGGCCCACGCTCCACTCTCTAGCGCCCTCCCCTCGGCCCGCCCCTCGGCTCGCCACACCGCCGGTGGATCCTGCCTGCCGGCGTCCTGGGGGCTAATCCTAACCCTAGGTGGGCCCCCGAGGGGCCCCTCCCAAGGGTCCTGGCACCGCAACTCTGGGCATTGGGGACCCCCGAGCCCCAGGGCAAGACTAACACTGCTGCCCCTCCACCACCTGGGCCACTAGGGGCGCTGCCGCTCATTCAGGGCTGGAGAACTGGCAGGGCCCTCTGAGCCCCCGCTGAGCTTCCATGGCCCCCCGCCCCAAAGCGCTTGGGCCCTTGTTCCCACTAGTCAGCGCCCTCACGTCAACCGGCCCCTCCGCTCGAAAGACAGCAGGCGGATCGGACCTGCCGGCCACCTGGGGGTAACCTTAACCCTAGGGCGGTCCCGGAGGGGCCCCTCCCAAAGGGTCTTGCGCGACCATGCCAGGGATCCTGGACGTCCTAGCCCCAGGGCCGGACTCACCCTGCAGCCCCCTGGCACCCGGGCTGCTAGGGGCGCCGCAGGTTATTCAGGCGGGAGAAGGGGCAGGGCCCTCTGAGCCCCCGACCTCCTTAGAAGGCCCCGCGCCAAAACCTGTGGGCCCACGGTCCTGCTAGCGAGCTCCCTCCCCTCGGTCCGCCCCACCGCGAGCCACACAGCCAGGGGATTGGGCCTGAAGGCCTCCTGGGGGCTAACCCAAACCCTAGGTGGGTCCCCGAGGGGCCCATCCCAAGGGGCTTGGCGCCCCAATGGCGGGGATTGGGAACCTCCAAACCCCAGCGCTGGACTCACCCTGCAGCCCCCCGGCACCCGGGCCGCTAGGGGCGCCGCCGGTCATTCAGGGGGGGAGAACGGGTAGGGCCCTCTGAGCCCCCGGGGACCTTCGAAGGCCCCCTGCGCCAAAACACTTGGGGCCACGCTCCGCTCTCCAGCGCCCTCCCCTCCGGCCGCCCCCCCCCTCCGCTCGCCACACCGCCCATGGATCCTGCCTGCCGGCCTCCTGGGGGCTAATCCTAACCCTTGTTCTGCCCTGAGGGGCCCTTCCCAAGGGGCCTAGCACCGCAACGCCGGGGATTGGGACCCCCGAGCCCCAGCGCTGGACTCACCCTTCGCCCCACCGCCACCCAGGCCCTTATTGGCGCTGCCGATCATTCAGAGCGGGAGAACGTGCAGGGCACTCCGAGCCCCTGACGACTTTTGAAGGCCCCCCGCGCCAAAACGCTTAGGCCAACGCTCCCAGTCCTCAGCGCCCTCAGCTCGGCCTGCCCCTCCGCTCGCCGCACATCCAGCAGATCGGGCTTGCGGGACTACTGGGGGCTAACCCGAACTCTAGGTGGGTTCCTGAGGGGCCCCACCCAAGGAGCCTGGCGCCCCAACGCCTGGGATTGGGGACCCGAGACCGAGCGCCGGACTTTACCCGCAGCCCCCCGCCACCTGGGCCGCAGGGGCGCCGCCGGTCATTTAGGCGGGAGAAGGGGTAGGGCCCTCCGAGTCCCCGCCGACCTTTGATGGCTCCCCCGCCCCAACGCGCTTGGGCTCACGTTCCCACTAGTCAGCGCCCTCACCTCAACATGCCGCTCAGCTCAAAAAACAGCAGGCGGATCAGACCTGCTGGCCTCCTGGGGGCTAACCCTAACCCTAGGTCGGTCCCCGAGGGGCCCCTCCCAAGGGGCCTTGCGAGGCACGCCGGGGATCCTGTACCTCCTAGCCACAGGGCCAGACACACCCTGCAGCCCCAGCCACCGGGGCCGCTAGGGGCGCCGCTGGTCATTCAGGCGGTAGAAGGGGCAGGGCCCTCCTAGCCCCTGAGGATCTTCGAAGGCCCCCACGCCAAAACCTGTCTGCCCACGGTCCCGCTCGCCAGCTCCGTCCCCTCAGCCCGCCCCACTGCGCGCCACGCAGCCAGGGGATTGGGCCTGACGGCCTCCTGGGGGCTAACGCAAACCCTAGGTGGGTCCCCAAGGGGACCATTCCAAGGGGCTTGGCGCCCCATGGCTGGGGATTGGGAACCTCCAAACCCCAGCGCTGGACTCACCCTGCAGCCCCTCGCCACCTGGGCCGCTAGGAGCGCCGCCCATCATTCAGGGTGGGTGAACGGGTAGGGCCCTCCGAATTCCCGGGGACCTTCGAAGGCCCCCTGCACCAAAACACTTGGGCCCATGCTCCACTCTCCATCGCCCTCCCCTCCGGCAGCCCCCCCCCCCCCCGGCTCGCCACACCGCCGGTGGATCCTGCCTGCGGGCGTCCTGGGGGCTAATCCTAACCCTTGTTCTGCCCTGAGGGGCCCTTCCCAAGGAGCCTGGCACCGCAACGCCGGGGGGATTGGGACCCCCGAGCCCCAGCGCTGGACTCACCCTTCGCCCCACCGCCACACAGGCCGTTATTGGCCCCGCCCGTCATTCAGAGCAGGAGAACGTGCAGGGCACTCCGAGCCCCTGACGACTTTTGAAGGCCCCCAGCGCCAAAACGCTTGGGCCCACGCTCCCAGTCCTCAGCGCCCTCATCTTGGGCTGCCACTCTGCTCCCCGCACATCCAGCAGGTCGGGCTTGCCGGCCTCCCGGGGGCTAACACTAACTCTAAGTGGGCTCCTGAGGGGCCCCACCCAAGGTGCCTGGCGCCACAGCGGCCGAGGTTGGGGACCCAAGACCCAGCGCCATACTCACCCTGCAGCCCCACGCCACCTGGGACTCTAGGGGGCCCACCGGTCATACGAGGCAGGAGAAGGGGCAGGGCCCTCCTAGCCCCTGAGGATCTTCAAAGTCCCCCATGCCAAAACCTGTGGGCCCATGGTCCCACTCGCCAGCTCAGTCCCCTCGGCCCGCCCCACTGCACGCCACACAGCCAGGGGATTGGGCCTGACGGCCTCCTGGGGGCTAACGCAAACCGTAGGTGGGTCTGCAACTCAGGAAAACTGTTTCTGTTGGAAGCCAGCTATTTGCCAAACGGGTCTCAGGGCCGTGGGCCTCGGGTGTCCCTCAGGCTCCCAAAAGCACAGGGACAAGGTGAGGGGCTTAGACCATGCCTGGGCAATGTTGTCTCTTACACCTGGGTGTGTGGCATTTTGTTTACCTGGCTACCCCCACTTGGGATAGGTTTTCCACAGCAAGGGCATATTGCTCCTCGGAAGCCATTTTGGCCCCAGGGGGTCTCCGTGCTGTGTTCGTTGGGGTTGAACTCCTGCTAGCAAAATCGCCAGGATGAGGGAAGGGCTCAGACGGTGCCTGGGCCCTGTGGTCTCTTCCAGGTCAGTGTATGGCATTTCCTTCACCTTGCCACAGGCACTTGGGAGCATGTCTGCACGTGAAGAAAGATTTTTTCGTGGGAAGCCGGTTTTTGTCAATCCGGTCCCAGTGCTCTGCTCCTCTCTTTTCACTCCTGCTGCCAGAAGCCCAGTGAGGATGGGAGGGCTTAGAACATGGCTGGGCACTGTGGTTTCTTCCAGAGAAGTGGATGGCATTTGCTTTACCTTGCCACAACCACTTGTGATAGGGTCCGCAGCTCACGAAAACTGTTTCCGTTGGAAGCCGGCTTTTTGCCAAACGGGTCTCAGGGCCGTGGGCCTCGGGTGTCCCTCAGACTCCCAAAAGTACAGGGACGAGGTGAGGGGCTTAGACCATGCCTGGGCAATGTTGTGTCTTACACCTGGGTGTGTGGCATTTTGTTTACCTGGCTACCCCCACTTGGGATAGGTTTTCCACAGCAAGAGCATATTGCTCGTCGGAAGCCGTTTTTGCCCCAGGGGGTCTCCGGGCTGGGTTCGTTCAGGTTGAAGTCCTGCTGCAAAACCGCCGGGATGAGGGAAGGGCTCAGATGGTGCCTGGGCACTGTGGTCTCTTACCCGACCCGTACCCTAACTGGAACCCAAACCCTATACCCTGACCCAGACCCTGAGCCTGATTCTGACCATTACCCTCACCCTAACCCGAATCCTAACGCTAACCCTAATCCCTAACCCTAACCCTAACCCTACCCTGATCCCTATCCATAACCCTAACCCGAACCTTAATCCTAAACCGAACCCTAGCCCTAACCCAAACCCTAACCCTAACCCGAACCCTAAACGGAACCCTAACCCTAACCCTAACCCTACCCGAACTCTAACCCGAACCCTAACTCGAACCCTAACCCTAACCCTAACCTAATCCTAACCTTTACCCTAACCCTTACTCGAACCCTAACCCGAACCGTAACCTGAACCCTAACCCTAACCCTAAACCTCAGCCTAACACAAACCTGAACCCGAACCCTAACCGTACCCTACGCGAACCAGAACCCTAACCCGAACCCTAACCCTAAACCGAACCATAAGCCTAACCAGAACCCTAGGCCTAACCCGAACCCTAACACTAATCCTAACCCTAACCCGAAACCTAACCCTAAACCTAACCCTGACCTTATCCCTACCACGAAAACTAACCCTAACCCTCAACCAAACCCTAACAGTAACGTGAACCCTAACCCTAACCCTAACCCTAAACCAAACCCTAACCCTAACCCTAACCCTAACCCTAACCCTAACGCTAACCCGAAACCTAACCATAAACCGAACCCTAACCTTAACCCGAAACCGAACCCTAACCCGAAACCTAACCCTATACCGAATCCTAACCCGAAACCTAACCCTATCCCTAACCCTAACCCTAACCCTATCCTAATCCTAACCCTTACCCTAACCCTTACTTGAACCCGAACCTGAAACGTAACCCGAACCCTAAACCTAACCCTAACCCTAACCCTCAGCCTAACACGAACCTGAACCCGAACCCTAACCGAACCCTGATCCTGACCATGAACCTGACCCTGACCCTAGACCCTAAACCCTGACCCTGACCCTGACCCTAACCCAAACCCGAAACCTGACCCGAACCCGAACACTAACACTGACGTGAACTTGAACCCGAAACCTAACAAGAACCTGAACCCGAACACGAACCTCTAACCCTAACCCTAACCCTAATCCTACCAGAACCCTAACCCTAACCCGAAAACTAACCCCAACCCTAACCCTAACCCGAACACTAGCCCTAACCCGAACCTTAACCCAAACCCTGATCCTAACCCGAAACCGAACCCTAACCCTAACCCTACCCTAAACATAACCCGAAACCGCACCGGAACCCTAACCCGAACCCTAACCCTAACCCTAACCCTACCCGAACCCTAACCCTAAACCAAACCCTAACCGTAAACCTAACCCTAACCGGAAGCCGAACCCTAACCCTAACCCTACCCGAAACCTAACCCTAAACCAAACCCTAACCCTAAACCTAATCCGAACCCTAACCTTAAACCTAACCCTATCCTCAGCCTAACCCGAACCCGAAACCTAACCCTAACCCTCACCCGAATCCTAACCCAAACCCTAACCCTAACCCTAACCCTAATATGAACCCGAACCCGAAACCTAACCCTAACCCTAACCCTTACACGAACACGAACACTAAACCTGACCCTAACCCTAACCCTAACGTGAACCCTAACCCTAACCCTAACCCGAACCCTAACCCTAACCCTAACACTAACCCTAACCCTACCCGAACCCTAACCCTAAACCAAACCCTAACCCTAAACCTAACCCGAACCCTAACCCTAACCCTCACCCGAATCCTAACCCAAACCCTAACCCTAATCCTAACCATAACATGAACACAAACCCGAAACCTAACCCTAACCCTAACCCTAACACGAACACTAAACCTAACCCTAACCCTAACCCTAACCCTAACCCTAACCCTAACCCTAACCTGAACCCGAACTCTAACCCTAAACCTAACTCTAACCCGAACCCTAACCCGAACTCTAACCCTAACCCTAACCCTAAACCTAACCCTAACCCTAACCGGACCCCTAACCCGAACCCGAACCATATCCCTAACCCGACCCTAACCCTAACCCTGATCCGAACCCTAACCCTAAGCCTAAGCCTAAGCCTAACCCTAACCCTAACCCTAACCCTAATCCTAACCCTAATCCTAAACCGAACCCTAACCCTAACCAGAAACCTAACCTGAACCTGAACCCGAACCCAAACCCTAACCCGAACCCTAACCCTAACCCTAAACAGAACCCTAACACGAACCCTAACCCTAACCCGAACCCTAACTCGAACCCTAACCCTAACCCGAACCCTAACCCTAAACCGAACCCTAACCCTAACCCTAACCCTAAACCGAACCCTAACCCTAACACGAACCCAAAACCGAACCCGAACCCAAAATCTAACCCTAACCCGAATTCTAACCCTACCCCGACCCTAACCCTAGCCCGAAACCTAACCCTAATCCTAACCCTAACCCGAACCCTAACCGTAACCCCATCCATAACCCGAACCGGAACCCGACCCGAACCGTCAACCGAACACGAACCCTAACCCTGACACTGACCCTGACCCTGATCCTGACCATGACCCTGACCCTAACCCTAACCCTAAACCCTAATACCTGACCCTTACCCCAACCCTAACACTGACCCTGACCCTAAACCCTAAACCCTGACTCTGACCCTGACCCTACCCTAACCCGGACCCTGACCGGAACCCGAACCCTAACCCTGACATGAATCTGAACCCGAACCCTAACCCAAACCCGAACCCGAATCCCTAAAACGAACCCAAACCCTAACCCGAACTCTAACTCTAACCCTAACCCTAACCCTAACACGAAACCTAACCCTAACCCGATCCCTAACCCTAACCCTAACTGTAACCCTATCCTTAACCCTAACCATAACCCGAACCCGAACGCTAACCCTACCCGAACCCTAACCCTAACCCTAACCCTAACCTGAACCCAAACTCTAACACTAAACCTAACCCTAACCCGAACCCTAACCCGAACTCTAACCCTAACCCTAACCCTAACCCTAACCCTAACCGGATCCCTAACCCGAACCCGAACCATAACCCTAACCCGACCCTAACCCTAACCCTGATCCGAACCCTAACCCTAAGCCTAAGCCTAAGCCTAACCCTAACCCTAACCCTAACCCTAACCTGAACCCTAATGCTAACCCTAACCTGAACCCTAACCCTAACCCTAACCCTACCCTAAACCTAATCCGAACCCAAACCCTAAACCTCACTCTAACCCTAACCCGAACCCTAACCCTAATACTAAAATTCAGCCTAACCCGACCCCTAACCCTAACCCGAACCCTAACCCTAACACGACCCTAACGCTAACCCTATCCCTAACCGCAAACCTAACCCCAACCCTAACCCTAACCCTAACCCTAACCCTAACCCCTAACCCTAACCCTAAGCCTAACCCTAACACGAACCCTAACCCTAACCCGTACCCTAACACGAACCCTACCCCAAAACCTAACCCTAACAGTAACCCTAACCCTAACCCGAACCCTAACCCTAACTAGAACCCTAACCCTAACCCTAACCCTAACCGTAAACGAAACAGTAACCCTAACCCTAACCCTAACCCTAACCCGAACGCTAACCATAACCCTAACCCTAACCCTAAACTGAAACCGAACCCAATCCTGAACCCGAACCCTAACCCGAACCCGAACCCTAACCTGAACCCTAACCCTAACCCTAACACGAACCCTAACCCTAACACGAGCCCTAACCCAAATCTTTACCCTAACCCTAACCCTACTCTGAACCTGAACCCGAACCCTAACCCTACCTTGAACCCTAACCCGAACCCAAACCCTAACCCTAATCCGACCCCTAAACCTAAACCGAAACCTAACCCTGACATGAATCTGAACCTGAACCCTAACCCGAACCTGAACCCGAATCCCTAAAACGAACCGAAACCCTAACCCGAACTCTAACCCTAACCCTAACCCTAATCCTAACCCGAACCCGAACCCTAACCCTAACCCTAACCCTAACCCTAACCCTAATCCTAACCCGAACCCTAACCCTAACCCTAACCCTAACCCTAACCTGAACCCGAACCCGAATCCAAACCCTAACCCTAACCCAAACCGTAACCCGAACTCTAACCCTAAACCTAACCCTAACCCGAAACCTAACCCGAACGCAAACCCTAAACCTCACCCTAACCCTAACCCTAACCCTAACCCTAACCCTAACCCTAACCAGAAAACGAACCCTAACCCGAACCCTAACCCTAACCCGAACCCTAACCCGAAATCGAACCCTAACCCTAACCCGAACCCTAACCCTAACCCGAACCCGAACCCTAACCCTAACCCGAACCCGAACCCTAACCCGAACCCTAACCCGAACCCGAGCCCTAACCCTAACCCTAACCCTAACCCTAACCCTAACCCTAACCCGAACCCTAACCCGAACCCTAACCCGAACCCAAACCCTAACCCGAACCCTTACCCTAACCCTAACCCGAACCCTAACCTGAACCCGAACCCGAACCCGAACCCTAACCCGAACCCTAACCCGAACCCGAACCCGAACCCTAACCCGAAAACGAACCCTAACCCGAACCCTAACCCTAACCCGAACCCAACCCTAAACCGAACCCTAACCCTAACCCTAACTCGAACCCTAACCCGAACCCTAACCCTAACCCGAACCCAACCCTAAACCGAACCCTAACCCTAACCCTAACTCGAACCCTAACCTGAACCCGAACCCTAACCCTAACCCTAATATTTTCTTCCCTTTCAAACCCAAAGGTAAGTGGTTGTGGCCAGATAAATAAATGCCACACACTTATCTGTAAGAAACAACAGTGCCCAGGAACGGGTTTCTACGTGAAGAAAATATTTCTCGTTGGAACTCCGCTTTTTTACTTTACCTTCCACAACCCCTTGTGATAGGGTTTCCACGTTAAGAAAATAGTTTTCACTGGAAGCCGGTTTTTCCCAAATGTGTCTAAGTGCTGTATTCCTCGGGTTTCACTCATGCTACCAAAAGCACAGTGATGATGTTAGGGCTTAGACTGTTCCTGGGTAATGTTGTTTCTTACACATAAGGGTGTGGCATTTTCTTTACATTGCCACAACCACATATGATAGGGTTTGAACATGAACAAAATATTTTTCGTTGGAAGCGGTTTTTTGTCAAATGTGTCTCAATACCGTGTTGTTTGGGATTAACTAATGCTACCAAAATCACTATGATGATGTGAGGGCTCAGACCGATCCTGGAAACTTCTGTTTCTTACAGATAAGCGTATGGCATTTTCTTTACATTGGCACAAACAATTATGATAGAGTTTGCAAAAGAGAAAAAATATTTCATTGAAAGGCGGTTTTTGCCAAATTTTCTCAGCTGTTTGCCTCGGTTTTAACTCATGATACCAAAAGAACAGTGATGATCTTAGGGCTCAGACCGTCCATGGGACCTGTTATTTCTTACAAATAAGCATATGGCACATCCTTTACCTTGCCACAACAAATTAAGATAGAGTTTGCACATCAAGAAATATTTTTCATTTGAACCCGTTTCTGCCAAATATGTCTCAGTACTATGTCCTCAGCACTTGGGAGGATGTCTGCACGTGGAGAAAGACTTTTTCGTGGGAAGCGGTTCTTGTCAACCGGGTCCCAGTGCTCTGCTCCTCTCTTTTCACTCCGGCTGCCAGAAGCCCAGGGAGGATGGGAGTGTTTATAACATGGCTGGGCACTGTGGTTTCTTCCAGCGAACTGGAGGGCATTTGCTTTACCTTGCCACAACCACTTGTGATAGGGTCTGCACCTCAGAAAAACTGTTTCCGTGGGAAGCCGGCTTTTTGCAAAGGGGTCTCAGGGTCGTGGGCCTCGTCTGTCCCTCCGGCTCCCCAAAGCACAGGGAAGAGGTGAGGGGCTTAGACCATGCCTGGGCAATGTTGTTTCTTACACCTGGGTGTGTGGCATTTTTTTTTACCTGGCTACCCCCACTTGGGATAGGTTTTCCACAGCAAGAGCATATTGCTTCTCGGAAGCCGTTTTTGCCCCAGGGGTCTCCAGGGTGTGTTCGTTGGGGTTGAACTCCTGCTAGCAAAACCACCGGGATGAGGGAAGGGCTCAGACTGTGCCTGGGCCCTGTGGTCTCTTACAGGTCAGTGTATGGCATTTCCTTCCCTTGCCACAGGCACTTGGGAGCATGTCCGCAAGTGGAGAAAGACTTTCCTGTGGAAAGCCGGTTTTTGTCAACGGGTCCCAGTGCTGTGCTCCTCCTTTTCACTCCTGCTGCCAGAAGCCCAGTGAGGATGGGAAGGCTTAGAACATGGCTGGGCACTGTGGTTTCTTCCAGAGAAGTGGATGGCATTTGCTTTACCCTGCCACAACCACTTGTGAGAGGGTCTGCACCTCAGGAAAACTGTTTTCGTGGGAAGCCGGCTTTTGGCCAAACGGGTCTCAGGGCCGTGGGCCTCAGGTGTCCCTCCAGCTCCCCAAAGCACAGGGACAAGGTGAGGGGCTTAGACCCTGCCTGGGCAATGTTGTTTCTTACACCTGGGTGTGTGGCATCTTGTTTACCTGGCAACCCCCATTTGCATAGGTTTTCCACAGCAAGCACCTATTGTTCCTCCCAAGCCGTTTTTGCCCCAGGGGTCTCTGGGCGGGGTTCCTTGGGGTGGAACTCCTGCTAGCAAAACCACCGGGATGAGGGAAGGGCTAGACTGTGCCTGGGCCCTGTGGTCTCTTACAGGTCAGTGTATGGCATTTCCTTCACCTTGCCACAGGCACTGGGGAGCATGTCTGCACGTGGAGATTTTCCCGTGGGAAGCCTGTTTTGTCCTACTGGTCCCAGTGCTGTGCTCCTCTCTTTGCGCTCCTGCTGCCAGAAGCCCAGTGAGGATGGGAAGGCTTAGAACATGGCTGGGCACTGTGGTTTCTTTCACCTGGGCGTGTGGCATTTTTTTTACCTGGCTACCCCCACTTGGGATAGGTTTTCCACAGCAAGAGCGTATTGCTCGTCGGAAGCCGTATTTGCCCCAGGGGTCTCCGGGCTGTGTTCTTTGGGGTTGAACTCCTGCTAGGAAAACCGCCGGGATGAGGGAAGGGCTCAGACTGTGCCTGGGCCCTGTGGTCTCTTACACGTCAGTGTATGGCATTTCCTTCCCCTTGCCACAGGCACTTGAGAGCATGTCTGCACGTGGAGAAAGACTTTCCCGTGGGAAGCCGGTTTTTGTCAAACGGTTCCCAGTGCTGTGCTCCTCTCTTTTCACTCCCGCTCTCAGAGGCCCAGTGAGGATGGGAGTGTTTAGAACATGGCTGGGCACTGTGGTTTCTTCCAGAGAAGTGGATGGCATTTGCTTTACCTTGCCACAACCACTTTTGAGAGGGTCTGCACCTCAGGAAAACTGTTTCCTTGGGAAGCCGGCTTTTTGCCAGACGGGTCTCAGGGCCGTGGGCCTCGGGTGTCCCTCCGGCTCCCCAAAGCAAGGGACGAGATGAGGGGCTTAGACCATGCCTGGGCCATGTTGTTTCTTACACCTGGGTGTGTGGCATTTTCTTTACCTGGCTACCCCTACTTTGGATAGGTTTTCCACAGAAAGAGCATATTGCTCGTCGGTTGCCGTATTTGCCCCAGGGGTCTCCGGGCTGTGTTCGTTGGGGTTGAACTCCTGCTAGCAAAACCGCCGGGATGAGGGAAGGGCTCAGACTGTGCCTGGGCCCTGTGGTCTCTTAAAGGTCAGTGTATGACATTTCCTTCACCTTGCCACAGGCACTTGGGAGCATGTCTGCACGTGGAGAAAGACTTTTTCGTTGGAAGCCGTTTTTTGTCAAATGGGTCCCAATACTGTGCTCCTCTCTTTTCACTCCTGCTGCCAGAAGCCCAGTGAGGATGGGAGGGCTTAGAACATGGCTGGGCACTGTGGTTTCTTCAAGAGAAGTGGACGGCATTTGCTTTACCTTGCCACAACCACTTGTGAGAGGGTCTGCAACTCAGGAAAACTGTTTCCGTCGGAAGCCATTTTTTGCGATACGGGTCTCAGGGCCGTGGGCCTCGGGTGTCCCTCCGGCTCCCAAAAGCACAGGTACAAGGTGAGGGGCTTAGACTATGCCTGGACAATGTTGTTTCTTACACCTCATAGTGTGGCATTTTATTTACCTGGCTACCCCCACTTTGGATAGGTTTTCCACAGCAAGAGCATATTGCTCTTTGGAAGCCGTTTTTGCCCCCGGGTTCTCCGGGCTGGGGTCGTTGGGGTTGAACTCCTGCTAGGAAAACCGCCGGGATGAGGGAAGGGCTCAGACTGTGCCTGGGCCCTGTGGTCTCTTACAGGTCAGTGTATGGCATTTCCTTCACCTTGGCACAGGTAGCTGGGAGCATGTTTGCACGTGGAGAAGGACTTTTTCGTGGGAAGCCGGTTTTTGTCAACGGGTCCCAGTGCTGTGCTCCTCCTTTTCACTCCTGCTTCCAGAAGCCCAGTGAGGATGGGAGGGTTTAGAGCATGGCTGGGCACTGTGGTTTCTTCAAGAGAAGTGGATGGCATTTGCTTTACCTTGCCACAACCACTTGTGAGAATGTCTGCACCTCAGGAAAACTGTTTCCGTGGGAAGCCGGCTTTTTGCAAAGGGGTCTCATAGCCGTGGACCTCGGGTGTCCGTCCGGCTCCCCAAAGCACAGGGACGAGGTGAGGGGCTTAGACCATACCTGGCCAATGTTGTTTCTTACACCTGGGTGTGTGGCATTTTGTTTACCTGGCTACCCCCACTTGGGATAGGTTTTCCACAGCAAGCACCTATTGTTGGTCAGAAGCCGTTTTTGCCCCAGAGGTCTCCGGGCTGTGTTCGTTGTGGTTGAACTCCTGCTAGCAAAACCGCCGGGATGAGGGAAGGGTTCAGACTGTGCCTGGGCCCTGTGGTCTCTTACAGGTCAGTGTATGGCATTTCCTTCACCTTGCCACAGGCACTTGGGAGCATGTCTGCATGTGGAGAAAGACTTTTTCGTGGGAAGCCGTTTTTTGTCAAATGGGTCCCAATGCTGTGCTCCTCTATTTTCACTCCTGCTGCCAGAAGCCCAGTGAGGATGGGAGGGCTTAGAATATGGCTGGGCACTGTGGTTTCTTCCAGAGACGTGGATAGCATTTGCTTTACATTGCCACAACCAGTTGTGAGAGGGTCTGCACCTCAGGAAAACTGTTTCCATGGGAAGCCGGCTTTTGGCCAAACTTGTCTCAGAGCCGTGGAACTCTGGTGTCCCTCCGGCTCCCCAAAGCACAGCGACTCGTTGAGATGCTTAGACCACGCCTGGGCAAAGTTTTTTCTTTCACTTGGGTGTGTTCCCTTTTGTTTACCTGGCTACCCCCACTTGGGTAGGTATTCCACAGCAAGAGCATATTGCTCGTTGGAAGCCATATTTGCCCCACGGGTCTCCTTGCTGGGTTCGTTGGGGTTGAAGTCCTGCTAGCAAAACCGCCGGGATGAGGGAAGGGCTCAGACGGTGCCTCGGCAATGTGGTCTCTTACCCATCCCGTACCCTAACTGGAACCCAAACCCTATACCCTGACCCAGACCTTGATCCTGATCCTGACCATTACCCTGACCCTAACCCGAACCCTGAACCTAACCCGAAACCTAACCCTAAACCTAACCCCTAACCCTAAACCTAACCCTAACCTGATCCCTAAACGGAAACTAACCCTAACCCTAACCCTACCCGAACTCTAACCCGAACCCTAACTCGAACCCTAACCCTAACCCTAACCTAATCCTAACCCTTATCATAACCCTTCCTCGAACCCTAACCCGAACCGTAACCTGAACACTAACCCTAACCCTAACCCTAAACCTCAGCCTAACACAAACCTGAACCCGAATCCTAAGCGTACACTACGCGAACGAGAACCCTAACCCGAACCCTAACCCTAAACGGAACCATAACTCTAACCAGAACTCTAGCCCTAACCCGAACCCTCACACTAATCCTAACCCTAACCCGAAACCTAACCCTAACCCTAACCCTAACCCGAAACCTAACCCTAACACGAACCCTAACCCTAAACCCTAACCCAAACCCTAACCCTAACCCTAACCCTAACCCGAAACCTAACCCTAACCCTACCCTTATCTCTAACCTGAACCCTAACCCTACCCTACCCCGACCCCGAACCCGAATCGTAATCCTAACCCTAACCCTAACCAAAACCCGTACCCGAACCTTAACCCTAATCTTATCCCTAACCCTTACCCTACCTTAACCCAAACATGAACCTGAAACTGAACCCTAACCCTAACCGGAAACCTAACCCGAACCCTAACCCTAACCCTAACCCTAATCCGAATCCTTACCCTTACCCTAAATCGAACCCTAACCCTAACCCGAACCCTAACCCTAACACGAACCCTAACCCTAAACCCTAACCCTAACCCTAACCCTAACCCGAACCCTAACCCTAACCCTAACCGAAACCCAAAACTGAACCATAACTCTAAAAAGAAACCTAACCCTAACCCTAAACCTAACCATAACCCTAACCCTCACCCAAACCCTAACCCGAACCCTAACCCTAACCCTAACCCTAACCCTAATACTCAGCCTAACCCGAACCCTAACCCTAACCCTAACCTTAACCCTAACCCTAAACCTAACCCGAACCCAAACCCGAGCCCTAACCAGAACCCGACCCTAACCCTAACCCGAAACCTAACCCGAACCCGAACCCTAACCCAAACCCGAACCTGAACCCGAACCCTAAACCTAACACTAACCCTAACCCGAACACGAACCCTAAGTGGAACCTGAACCCTAACCCTAACCCTAACCCGAACCCTAACCCTAAACCTAACCCGAACCCGAATCCAAACACAAATCCTAACCCAAACCTTACCCGAACCCGAACCCTAACCCAAAACCGAACCAGCACACTAACCCTAACCCGAAACCTAACCCTAACCCTAACCATAACCGGAACCCTAACCCTAACCCTAACCCTAACGCGAACCCGAACCCTAACCCTAACCCGAACCCGAGCCCGAACCCGAACACGAACCCGAA
The DNA here is from genome assembly GCF_024610735.1 of Ursus americanus. NCBI lineage: Eukaryota > Metazoa > Chordata > Mammalia > Carnivora > Ursidae > Ursus > Ursus americanus. Next base: position 631,882 of record NW_028273663.1, read on the forward strand.
CCCAAACCCTAAGCCTAACCCTAACCCTAAACCTAACCCTAACACGAAACTGAACTCGAAAGCAAACCCTAACCCTAACCCTAACCCTAACCCTAACCCAACCCGAACCCAAACCCTAACCCTAACCCTAACCCGAACCCGAACCCGTACCGAACACGAACCCGAACCCAAACCCTAAGCCTAAACCTAACCCTAACCCTAACCCTAAGTCGAAATCGAACCCGAAAGCGAACCCTAACCCTAACCATAACCCAAACCCTAACCCAACCCGAACCCTAACCCTATCCCTAACCGGAAACCTAACCCTAACCCTAACCCTAACCCTAACCCGAACCCTAACCCGAAACCTAACCCAAACCCTAACACAAACCCTAACCCTAAACCCTAACCCGAAACCGAACCCTAACCCGAACCCTAAACCTAACCCTAACCCTAAACCTATCCCTAAACGGTAACCTAACCCTAACCCTAACCCTAACCCGAACCCTAACCCGAACCCGAACCCTAACCCTAACACGAACCCTAACCCTAAACCCTAACCCTAACCCTAACCCTAACCCTAACCTGAAACCGAACTCGAAACCGAACCCGAACCCTAACACTAACCTAACCCAACCTGAACCCTAACCCTAACCGTAACCCTAACCCGAAACCTAACACTAACCCGACCGTAAGCCTAACCCTATCCCTAACTGGAAACCGAACCCGAACCCTAACCCTAACCGGAAACCTAACCCTAACCCTAACCCTAACCCTAACCCGAACCCTAACCCCAACCCTAATCCTAACCCAAACCCTAACCCTAACCGTAACAATAACCCGAAACCTAACCATAACCCGACCCTAACACTAATCCTATCCCTAACTGGAAACCGAACCCTAACCTGAACCCTAACCCTAATCCTAATCCTAACCCAAACCCGAACCCGAACCCTAACCAGAACCCGAACCCTCACCCTAACCCTAACCCTAACCCAAACCCAAAACCCAACCCGAACCGTAACCCAAAGCCTAACCCCACCTAAACACTAAACCTAACCGTAACCCTAACCCGAAAACTAACCCTAACCCGACCCAAACCTAACCCTATCCGTAACTGGAAACCGAACCCTAACCCGAATCTTAACACGAACCCTAACCCTAAACCTAACCCGAAACCTAAACCGAACCCTAACCCGAACCCGATCCCTAACACGAACGCGAACCCTAACCTGAAACCGTACCCTAACCCGAACCTGAACCCTAACCCGAACCCGAACCCGAGCCCAAACCCGAACCCTAAACCTAACCCGAAACCTATCCCGAACGCGAACCCTAACCCAACGCTAACCTTAACCCTAACCCGAACCCTAACACGAACCCTAACCCTAATGCTACCCCTAACCCTAACCCTAACCCTAACCCGAACCTATTCCTAACCCTAACCCTAACCCTAACCCGAAACCGAACCCTAACCCTAACCCTAACCCTAACCCTACCCTAACCCTAACCCTAACCCTAATCCTAACCCTAACCCGAACAAGAACCCTAATTCGAACCCGAACCCAAACCCTAACCTAACCCTAACCCGAACCCTAACCCTAACCCTAGCCCTAACCCTAACACTAACCCTAACCCTAACCCTAACCCGAACTCTAACCCTAACCCTAACCCTAACCCTACCAGAACCCTGACCCTAACCCTAAAACTAACCCGAACCCTAACACTAACCCGAACCCTAGCCCTAAACCGAACCCTCACCCGAACCCTGATCCTAACCCGAAACCGAACCCTAACCCTAACCCTAACCATAACCCTAACCCTCACCCGAACCCTAACCCGAACCCTAACCCTAACCCTAACCCTAACCCTAATACTCAGCCTAACCCGAACCCTAACCCTAACCCTAACCCTAACCGTAACCCTAACCCGAACCCAAACCCGAGCCCTAACCAGAACCCGACCCTAACCCTAACCCGAACCCTAACCCGAACCCGAAACCAAACCCAAACCCGAACCAGAACCCGAACCCTAAACCTAACACTAACCCTAACCCGAACATGAACCCTAACCGGAACCTGAACCTGAACCCTAACCCTAACCCGAACCCTAACCCTAAACCTAACCCGAACCCAAAGCCAAACACTAACCCTAACCCAAACGTTACCCGAACCAGAACCCTAACCCAAAACCGAACCAGCACACTAACCCTAACCCGAAACCTAAACCTAACCCTAAGCCTAACCGGAACCCTAACCCTAACCCTAACCCTAACGCGGACCCGAACCCTAACCCTAACCCGAACCCGAACACGAACCCGAACCCAAACCCTAAGCCTAACCCTAACCCTAAACCTAACCATAACACGAAACCAAACTCGAAAGCAAACCCTAACACTAACCCTAACCCTAACCCTACCGAACCCAAACCCTAACCCTAACCCTAACCCGAACCCGAACCCGAACCCTAACCCTAACCCTAACCCTAACCCTAACCCTAACCCTAACCCAAACCGAACCCAAACCCTAACCCTAACCCTAACCCTAACCCTAACCCTAAACCTATCCCTAACGGAAAACCTAACCCTAACCCTAACCCGAACCCTAACCCTAACCCTAACCCTAACCCTAACCCTAACCCGAAGCCTAACCCGACCCCTAACCCTAACCCTAACCCTAACCCTAACCCTAACCCGAACCCTAACCCTAACCCGAAACCTAACCCTAAGCCTAACCCATCCCGAACCCTAACCCTCACCCTAACCCTAACCGTAACCCTAACCCTAACCCTAACCCTAACCCTATCTGGACCCTAACCCGTACCCGAACCCTAACCCTAACCCTAACCCGAACCCTAAACCTAACCCTAACCCAACCCGAACCCTAACCCTAACCGTAACCATAACCCGAAACCTAACCCTAACCCGACCCTAAACCTAACCCTATCCCTAACTGGAAACCGAACCCTAACCCTAACCCTAACCCTAACCCGAACCCGAACCCGAACCCTAACCCGAACCCAAACCCGAGCCCTAACCAGAACCCGACCCTAACCCTAACCCGAACCCTAACCCGAACCCGAAACCAAACCCAAACCCGAACCAGAACCCGAACCCTAAACCTAACACTAACCCTAACCCGAACATGAACCCTAACCGGAACCTGAACCTGAACCCTAACCCTAACCCTAACCCGAACCCTAACCCTAAACCTAACCCGAACCCAAAGCCAAACACTAACCCTAACCCAAACGTTACCCGAACCAGAACCCTAACCCAAAACCGAACCAGCACACTAACCCTAACCCGAAACCTAAACCTAACCCTAAGCCTAACCGGAACCCTAACCCTAACCCTAACCCTAACGCGGACCCGAACCCTAACCCTAACCCGAACCCGAACACGAACCCGAACCCAAACCCTAAGCCTAACCCTAACCCTAAACCTAACCATAACACGAAACCAAACTCGAAAGCAAACCCTAACACTAACCCTAACCCTAACCCAAACCGAACCCAAACCCTAACCCTAACCCTAACCCGAACCCGAACCCTAACCCTAACCCTAACCCTAACCGGAAACCTAACCCTAACCCTAACCCTAACCCTAACCCTACCCCAAACCCTAACCCTAACCCGAAACCTAACCCTAAGCCTAACCCATCCCGAACCCTAACCCTCACCCTAACCCTAACCGTAACCCTAACCCTAACCCTAACCCTAACCCTATCTGGACCCTAACCCGTACCCGAACCCTAACCCTAACCCTAACCCGAACCCTAAACCTAACCCTAACCCAACCCGAACCCTAACCCTAACCGTAACCCTAACCCGAAACCTAACCCTAACCCGACTCTAAACCTAACCCTATCCCTAACTGGAAACCGAACCCTAACCCTAACCCTAACCCTAACCCGAACCCGAACCCGAACCCTAACCCGAACCCGTAACCTAACCCAAACGCTAACCCTAACCCTAACCCTAACCCTAACCCTAACCGAACCCTAACCCTAACCCTAACCCTAACCCGAAATCGAACCCGAACCCTAACCCGAACCCGTACCCTAACCCAAACGCTAAACCTAACCCTACCCTAACCCTAACCCGAACCCAAACCCTAACCCTAACCCTAACCGAACCCGAACCCGAACACGAACACAAACCCGAATCCGAAACCTAAACCTAACCCTAAACCTAACCCTAACCCTAACCCGAACCCTAGCCCTATCCCTAACCCTAACCCTAACCCAAACCCGAACCCTAACCCTAACCCTAACCCTAACCCTAACCTTAACCCTAACGCGAAACCTAACCCTATTCCGACCCTAAACCCAACCCTATCCCTAACTGGAAACCGAACCCTAACCCTAACTGTAACCCTAAACCTAACCCTAAACCGAACCCTAACCCTAACCCTAACCCTAACCCTAACCCGAACCCTAACCCTAACCCTAACCCGAACCCTAACCCTAACCCTAACCCGAACCCTAACCCTAACCCTAACCGAAACCCAAAACTGAACCATAACTCTAAACAGAAACCTAACCCTAACCCTAACCCTAACCCTAACCCAAACCCGAACCCTAACCCTAACCCTAACCCTAACCCTAACCTTAACCCTAACCCAAAACCTAACCCTATTCCGACCCTAAACCCAACCCTATCCCTAACTGGAAACCGAACCCTAACCCTAACTGTAACCCTAAACCTAACCCGAACCCTAACCCTAACCCTAACCCTAACCCTAACCCTAACCCGAACCCTAACCCTAACCCTAACCCGAACCCTAACCCTAACCCTAACCCGAACCCTAACCCTAACCCTAACCGAAACCCAAAACTGAACCATAACTCTAAACAGAAACCTAACCCTAACCCTAACCCTAACCATAACCCTAACCCTCACCCGAACCCTAACCCGAACCCTAACCCTAACCCTAACCCTAACCCTAACCCTAATACTCAGCCAAATCGAACCCTAACCCTAACCCTAACCCTAAACCTAACCCGAACCCAAACCCGAGCCCTAACCAGAACCCGACCCTAACCCTAACCCGAACCCTAACCCGAACCCGAACCCTAACCCAAACCCGAACCTGAACCCGAACCCTAAACCTAACACTAACCCTAACCCGAACACGAACCCTAACTGGAACCTGAACCTGAACCCTAACCCTAACCCTAACCCGAATCCTAACCCTAAACCTAACCCGAACCCGAAGCCAAACACAAACCCTAACCCAAACATTACCCGAACCCGAACACTAACCCAAAACCGAACCAGCACACTAACCCTAACCCGAACGCGAACCCCTAACCCGACTCCAAACCCGAACCCCTAACCCTCACCCTAACCCTAAACCTAACCCTAACCCGAACCCTAACCCGAACCCAAATTCTAAACCTAACCCTAACCCTACCCGTAACCCTAACCCCTAACCCGACCCCAAACCCGAACCCCTAACCCTAACCCTAACCCTAACCGTAATCCGAACCCTATCCCTAACCCTAACCCTAACCCTAACCTGAACCCTATCCCTAACCCTAACCCGAACCCGAACCCGAACCCTAACCCTAACCCTAACCCGAAACGTAACCCTAATCCTAACCCTAACCCTAACCCTAACCATAACCCTAACCTGAACACTAACCCTAACCCTAACCCTAACCCTAACCTTAACCCTAAACCCTAACCCTAACCCTAACCCTAACCCGAACCCTAACCCTAACCCTAACCGAAACCCAAAATGAACCATAACTCTAAACAGAAACCTAACCCTAACCCTAACCCTAACCCTAACCATAACCCTAATACTCAGCCTAACCCGAACACTAAACCTAACGCTAACCCTAACCCTAACTCTAAACCTAACCTGAACCCAAACCCGAGCCCTAACCAGAACCCGACCCTAACCCTAACCCGAACCCTTACCCGAACCCGAACCCTAACCCAAACCCGAACCTGAACCCGAACCCTAAACCTAACACTAACCCTAACCCGAACACGAACCCTAACCGGAACCTGAACCTGAACCCTAACCCTAACCCTAACCCGAACCCTAACCCTAAACCTAACCCGAACCTGAAGCCAAACACAAACCCTAACCCAAACGTTACCCGAACTCGAACCCTAACCCAAACACTAAGCCTAACCCTAACCCTAACCCGAAACCAAACCGGAAATCGAACCCAAACCCTAACCCTAACCCTAACCCAACCCGAACCCTAACCCTAACCGTAACCCTAACCCGAAACCTAACCCTAAAACGACCCTAACCCTAACCCTATCCCTAACTGGAAACTGAACCCTAACCCTAACCCTAACCCTAACCCGAACCCGAACCCGAACCCTAACCCAAACCCTAACCCTAACCCTAACCCTAACCCTAACCGAACCCGAACCCGAACACGAACACGAACCCGAACCTGAAAGCTAACCCTAACCCTAAACCTAACCCTACCCCTAACCCGAACCCTAGCCCTATCCCGAACCCTAACCCTAACCCTAACCCGAACCCTAACCCTAACCCGAAACCTAACCCTAACCCTAAAACGAACCCTAACACTAAACCCTAACCCGAAATCGAACCCTAACCCTAAACTAACCCTAACCCTATCCGTAATCGGAAACCGAACCCTAACCCTAACCCTAACCCTAACGCGATCCCTAACCCGAACCTAACCCTAACCCTTACACGAACCCTAACGCTAAACCCTAACCTGAACGCTAACACTAACCCTAACCCTAACCTAACCCTAACCCTAACCCTAACCCTCACCGGAATCCTAACCCTAACCCTAACCCTAACCCAAACCCGAAAACTAACCCTAACCCTAACCCGAACATAACCCTAACCCGAACCCTAACCCGAAACCAAACCCTAACCCTAACCCAAACCCGAACCCGAACCCGAACACGAACCCGAACCCAAACCCTAAGCCTAACCCTAACCCTAATCTTAACCCTAACACGAAACCGAACCCGAAAGCAAACCCTAACCCTAACCCTAACCCTAACCCTAACCCTAAGAGGAACCCTAACCCAAACCCTAACCCGAACCCTAACCCTAACACTAACCCTTACCCTAACCCTAACTCGAGCCCGAACCCTAACCCTAACCCTAACCCTAACCTTAACCCTAACCCGAACCCTAACCCGAACCCTAACCCCTAACCCTAACCCTAACCCTAACTCGAACCCTAACCCTAACCCGAACCCTAACCCTAACCCGAAACCTAACCCGAAACCTTACTCTAACCCTAACCCTAACCCTAACCGTAACCCCTAACCCTAACCCCTAACCCTAACCCTAACCCTAACTCGAACCCTAAACCTAACCCAAACCCTAACCCTAACCCTAACCCGAACCCTAACCCTAACCCTAAACCGAACACTAACCCTAACGCGAACCCGAACCCGAACCCTACCCCGATATCTAAACCGAACCCAAACCCTACCCCTAATCCGAACCCTAACCCTAAACCGAACCCTAACCTTAACCCGACCCCAAACCCGAACCCCTAACCCTAACCCTAACCCTAACCCTAATTCGAACCCTATCCCTAACCCTAACCCTAACCCGAACCCTAACCCTAACCCTAACCCTAACCCGAACCCTATCCCTAACCCTAACCTGAACCCGAACCCGAACCCTAACCCTAACCCTAACCCTAACCCTAACCCTAACCCTAACCCTAACCCTAACCCTAACCCTAATTCGAACCCTATCCCTAACCCTAACCCTAACCCGAACCCTAACCCTAACCCTAACCCTAACCCGAACCCTATCCCTAACCCTAACCTGAACCCGAACCCGAACCCTAACCCTAACCCTAACCCTAACCCTAACCCTAACCCTAACCTAACCCAAACCCTAACCCTAACCCTAACCCGAACCCTAACCCTAACCCTAAACCGAACACTAACCCTAACGCGAACCCGAACCCGAACCCTACCCCGATATCTAAACCGAACCCAAACCCTACCCCTAATCCGAACCCTAACCCTAAACCGAACCCTAACCTTAACCCGACCCCAAACCCGAACCCCTAACCCTAACCCTAACCCTAACCCTAATTCGAACCCTATCCCTAACCCTAACCCTAACCCGAACCCTAACCCTAACCCTAACCCTAACCCGAACCCTATCCCTAACCCTAACCTGAACCCGAACCCGAACCCTAACCCTAACCCTAACCCGAAACGTAACCCTAATCCTAACCCTAACCATAACCCTAACCATAACCCTAACCTGAACACTAACCCTAACCCGACCCTAACCCTAACCCTATCCCTAACCTGAAACCTAACCCTAACCCTAACCCGAACCCAAACCGTAACCCTTACTCTAACCGTAACCGTAACCCTAACCCTAACCCGAACCCTAACCCAAATCGAATCTGCACACGAACCCTAACCCGAAACCTAACCCTAACCCTAACCATAATCGGAACCCTAACAATAACCCTAACCCTAACCCGAAACCTAACCCTAACCCTACCCCTGTCTCTAACCTGAAACCTAACCCTAACCCTACCCCGACCCCGAACCCGAATCGTAATCCTAACCCTAACCCTAACCCTTACCCTACCTTAACCCAAACATGAACCTGAAACTGAACCCTAACCCTAACCCTAACCCGAACCCAAATCCTAACCCTAACTGGAACCCTAACCCTAACCCTAACCCTAACCCTAAACCGAAACCGAACTCGAAACCGAACCCGAACCCTAACCCTAACCGTAACCGTAACCCGAAACGTAACACTAACCCGACCCTAACCCTAACCCTATCCCTAACTGGAAACCGAACCCGAACCCTAACCCTAACCGGAAACCTAACCCGAACCCTAACCCTAACCCTAACCCTAACCCTAACCGGAATCCTAACCCTTACCCTAAATCGAACCCTAACCCTAACCCGAACCCTAACCCTAACACGAACCCTAACCCTAAACCCTAACCCTAACCCTAACCCTAACCCGAACCCTAACCCTAACCCTAACCGAAACCCAAAACTGAACCATAACTCTAAACAGAAACCTAACCCTAACCCTAACACTAACCATAACCCTAACCCTCACCCGAACCCTAACCCGAACCCTAACCCTAACCCTAACCCTAACCCTAATACTCAGCCTAACCCGAACCCTAACTCTAACCCTAACCCTAACCCTAAACCTAACCCGAACCCAAACCCGAGCCCTAACCAGAACCCGACCCTAACCCTAACCCGAACCCTAACCCGAACCCGAACCCTAACCCAAACCCGAACCTGAACCCGAACCCTAAACCTAACACTAACCCTAACCCGAACACGAACCCTAACTGGAACCTGAACCTGAACCCTAACCCTAACCCGAACCTGAACCCTAACCCTAAACCTAACCCGAACCCGAAGCCAAACACAAACCCTAACCCAAACGTTACCCGAACCCTAACCCTAACCCAACCACTAAGCCTAACCCTAACCCTAACCCGAAACCAAACCGGAAATCGAACCCAAACCCTAACCCTAACCCTAACCCAACCCGAACCCTAACCCTAACCGTAACCCTAACCCGAAACCTAACCCTAAAACGACCCTAACCCTAACCCTATCCCTAACTGGAAACCGAACCCTAACCCTAACCCTAACCTGAACCCGAACCCGAACCCTAACACGAACCCGAACCCTAACCTGAACCCGAACCCTAACCCTAACCCGAACCCTAACCCTAACCCTAACCCTAACCCGAACCCTAACCCGAATCCTAACCCTAACCCTAACGCTAACCCTAACCCTAAACCGAACCCGAACCCTAACCCGAACCCTAACGCTAACCCTAATCCGAAACCGAAACCTAACCTTACTCCGAACCCGAAACCTTACCAGAACCCTAACCCTAACCCGAACACGAACAGTAACACGAAACCTAACCTGAACTTTACCCTAACCCTATCCCTAAACTGAACCCTGACCCTAAACCTAAGACTAACCCTAACCCTAACCCTAACCCTATCCCTAACCGGAAACCTAACACAAACCCTAACCCTAACCCTAACCCGAACCCGAACCCTAACCCGAAACCTAACCCTAACCCTACAACGAACCCTAACACTAAACCCTAACCCGAAACCGAACCCTAACCCTAACCTAACCCTAACCCTATCCCTAACCGGAAACCTAAACCTAACCCTAACCCTAACCCTAACGCGATCCCTAACCCGAAACCTAGCCCTAACCCTAACACGAACCCTATCCCTAAACCCTAACCCGAACGCTAACACTAACCCTAACCCTAACCTAACCCTATCCTGAACCCTAACCCTAACCCTAACCCTAACCAAACTCACCCGAACCCTAACCCTAACCCTAATCCGAACCCTAACCCTAACCCGAACCCTAAACCTAACCCTAACCCGAACCCGAACCTGAACCCGAACCCTAAGCCTAAACCAAACCCGAATCCTAACCCTAACGTGAACCCGAACCCGAACCCTAACCCTAACCCTAACCCGAACCCTAACCCTACCCCGAAATCTAACCCTAATCCTAACCCTAACCCTAAACCAAACCCGAATCCTAACCCTAACCCTAACCCTAACCCAACACGAACCCTAACCCGAACCCGAACCCTAACCCGAACCCGAACCCTAACCCGAACCCGAACCCTAACCCTAAACCAAACCCGAATCCTAACCCTAACGTGAACCCGAACCCGAACCCGAACCCTAACCCTACCCTGAAATCTAACCCTAATCCTAACCCTAAACCAAACCCTAACCCTAACCCTAACCCTCAACCTAACCCTAACCCGAAACCTAACCCTAAACTTAACACGAACTCTAACCCAAAACTTTACCCTAACCCTAACCCTACTGCGAACCTGACCCGAACCCTAATCCTACCCCGAACCCTAATCCGAACCCAAACCCTACCCCTAATCCGAACCCTAACCCTAAGCTGAACCCTAACCCTAACACGAACCCAAACCCGAACCCGAACCCAAAATCTAACCCGAACCCGAACCCGAACCCTAACCCTAACCCAACACGAACCCTAACCCGAACCCTAACCCGAACCCTAACGCAAACCCGAACGCTAACCCTAACACTAACCCAAGCCCGAACACTAATGCTAACCCTAAACCTAACCTAACCCGGACCCGAACCGGATCCCTAACCCGAACCCGAACTCCAATCCTAACCAGAATCCTAACCCGAACCCGAACCCGAATCCTAACCCGAACATAACCCTAACAACAACCCTAACCCCAAACCTAAGAGGAACCATAACCCTAACCGGAACCCTAACCCGAACCCTAACCCTAACCCTAACCCTAACCTGAAACCTTACCATACCCTAACCCGAAAATGAACCCAAAACTGAACCCTAACCCTAACCCGAACCCAAATCCTAACCCTAACCCGACCCTAACCCGAACCCTACCCCTAACCCTAACCCTAACCCTAACCCAACCAGAACCATAACCCTAACCGTAACCCTAACCCGAAACCTAACCCTAAACCGACCCTCAACCTAACCCTATCCCTAACCGGAAACCTAACACTAACCCTAACCCTAACCAGAACCCGAACCCTAACCCTAACGCTAACCGTAACCCTAACCCTAACCCGACCTTAACCCTAACCCTTTCCCTAACCTGAACCCTAAGAGGAACCCTAACCCTAACCCAAACCTAACCCTAACCCTAACCGTAACCCTAACCCAAAACCTAACCTTAACCCTAACCCGAACCCGATCCCTAACCCTAACCCGAACCCGAACCCGAAACCTAACCCTAACACGACCCGAAACTTAACCAGAACCCTAACCGTAACCCGAACCCGAAGTGTACCCGAACACTAACCCGACCTTACCCTAACCCTATCCCTAACCTGAAACCTAACCCTAACCCTAACCCTAACCCAAACCCGAACCATAACCCTAACTGTAACCCTAACCCGAACACTAACCCTAATCCGACCCTAACCCTAACCCTATCCCTAACCTGAAACCTAACCCTAACCCTAACCTGACCCTGAACCCGAATAGTAACCCTAACGACAACCGTAACCCTAACCCGAAACCTAACCATAACCCGAACCCAAACCCTAACCTTAACCCGAACCCTAACCCTAACCCTAACACTAAACCGAACCCGAACCTGAATCCAAACCCTAACCCTAACCCAAACCCTAACCGGAACTCTAACCCTAACCCTAACCCTAACCCGAACCCGAACCTGAACCCGAAACCGAACCCGAAACTGAACCCTAACCGTAACCCGAAACCTAAGCGTAACCCTACCCCTAAACGTCACCCGAACACTAACCCAAACCCGAACCCGAACCCTAACCCTAACCCTAACCCGAACCCTAACAAGAACCCTAACCCTAACCCTAACCCTAACCCGAACCCTAACCCTAACCCGAACCCTAACCCGAACCCTAACCCTAACCCTAACTCTAACCGTAACCTGAACCCGAAACCGAACCCATATCCTAACCCTAAACCTAACCCTAACCCTAACCCAAACCCTAACCCTAACCGTAACCCTAACCCGAAACCTAACCCTAACCCGACCCTAACCCTAACCCTATCCCTAACCGGAAACCTAAACTTAACCCTAACCCTAACCCGAACCCTAACCCGAAACCTAACCCTAACCCTAACCCTAACCCTAACACGAATCCTAACCCTAACCCTAACCCGAACCCGAACCCTAACCCTAACGCTAACCCAACACGAACCCTAACCCGAACCCTAACCCTAACCCTAACGCAAACCCGAACGCTAACCCTAACCCTAACCCGAGCCCGAACACTAACCCTAACCCTAAGCCTAACCTAACCCGGACCAGAACCGGATCCCTAACCCGAACCCGAACTCCAATCCTAACCCGAACCCTAACACGAACCCGAATCCGAATCCTAACCCGAATATAACCCTAACGACAACACTAACCCCAACCCTAAGAGGAACCATAACCCTAACCGGAACCCTAACCCGAACCCTAACCCTAACCCTAACCCTAACCTGAAACCTTACCATACCCTAACCCGAAAATGAACCCAAAACTGAACCCTAACCCTAACCCGAACCCAATTCCTAACCCTAACCCGACCCTAACCCGAACCCTAACCCTAACCCTAACCCTAACCCTAACCCAACCCGAACCATAACCCTAACCGTAACCCTAACCCAAAACCTAACCCTAAACCAACCCTAAACCTAACCCTATCCCTAACCGGAAACCTAACACTAACCCTAACCCTAACCAGAACCCGAACCCTAACCCTAACGCTAACCGTAACCCTAACCCTAAACCGACCCTAACCGTAACCCTATCCCTAACCTGAACCCTAAGAGGAACCCTAACCCTAACCCAAACCTAACCATAACCATAACCCTAACCCTAACCCAAAACCTAACCTTAACCCTAACCCGAACCCGATCCCTAAACCTAACCCGAACCCTAACCCTAACCCTAAACAAACTAACCTGAACCCTAACCGTAAACCAACCCGAAACCTAACCCTATCCCTAACCTGAACCCTAAAACTAACCCTATCCCGAACCCGAACCCTAAACCTAACCCTAACCAAACTCACCCGAACCCTAACCCTAACCCTAACCCTAACCCTAACCCGAATCGTAACCCTAACGAAAACCGTAACCCTAACCCGAAACCTAACCATAACCCGAACCCAAACCCTAACCCTAACCCGAACCCTAACCCTAACCCTAACCCTAAACCGAACCCGAACCTGAATCCAAACCCTAACCCTAACCCAAACCCTAACCCGAAAGCTAACCCTAACCCTAACCCTAACACGAATCCTACCCTAACCCTAACCCGAACCCGAACCCGAACCCTAACCCTAACCCTAACCCAACACGAACCCTAACCCGAACCCTAACCCTAACCCTAACGCAAACCCGAACGCTAACCCTAACCCTAACCCGAGCCCGAACACTAACCCTAACCCTAAGCCTAACCTAACCCGGACCAGAACCGGATCCCTAACCCGAACCCGAACTCCAATCCTAACCCGAACCTTAACCCGAACCCGAATCCGAATCCTAACCCGAACATAACCCTAACGACAACACTAACCCCAACCCTAAGAGGAACCATAACCCTAACCGGAACCCTAACCCGAACCCTAACCCTAACCCTAACCCTAACCTGAAACCTTACCATACCCTAACCCGAAAATGAACCCAAAACTGAACCCTAACCCTAACCCGAACCCAATTCCTAACCCTAACCCGACCCTAACCCGAACCCTACCCCTAACCCTAACCCTAACCCTAACCCAACCCGAACCATAACCCTAACCGTAACCCTAACCCAAAACCTAACCCTAAACCGACACTAAACCTAACCCTATCCCTAACCGGAAACCTAACACTAACCCTAACCCTAACCAGAACCCGAACCCTAACCCTAACGCTAACCGTAACCCTAACCCTAAACCGACCCTAACCCTAACCCTATCCCTAACCTGAACCCTAAGAGGAACCCTAACCCTAACCCAAACCTAACCATAACCATAACCCTAACCCTAACCCAAAACCTAACCTTAACCCTAACCCGAACCCGATCCCTAAACCTAACCCGAACCCTAACCCTAACCCTAAACAAACTAACCTGAACCCTAACCGTAAACCAACCCGAAACCTAACCCTATCCCTAACCTCAACCCTAAAACTAACCCTATCCCGAACCCGAACCCTAAACCTAACCCTAACCAAACTCACCCGAACCCTAACCCTAACCCTAACCCTAACCCTAACCCTAACCCGAATCGTAACCCTAACGAAAACCGTAACCCTAACCCGAAACCTAACCATAACCCGAACCCAAACCCTAACCCTAACCCGAACCCTAACCCTAACCCTAACCCTAAACCGAACCCGAACCTGAATCCAAACCCTAACCCTAACCCAAACCCTAACCCGAAAGCTAACCCTAACCCTAACCCTAACACGAATCCTACCCTAACCCTAACCCGAACCCGAACCCGAACCCTAACCCTAACACAACACGAACCCTAACCCGAACCCTAACCCTAACCCTAACGCAAACCCGAACGCTAACCCTAACCCTAACCCGAGCCCGAACACTAACCCTAACCCTAAGCCTAACCTAACCCGGACCAGAACCGGATCCCTAACCCGAACCCGAACTCCAATCCTAACCCGAACCCTAACCCGAACCCGAATCCGAATCCTAACCCGAACATAACCCTAACGACAACACTAACCCCAACCCTAAGAGGAACCATAACCCTAACCGGAACCCTAACCCGAACCCTAACCCTAACCCTAACCCTAACTTGAAACCTTACCATACCCTAACCCGAAAATGAACCCAAAACTGAACCCTAACCCTAACCCGAACCCAATTCCTAACCCTAACCCGACCCTAACCCGAACCCTAACCCTAACCCTAACCCTAACCCTAACCCTAACCCAACCCGAACCATAACCCTAACCGTAACCCTAACCCAAAACCTAACCCTAAACCGACCCTAAACCTAACCCTATCCCTAACCGGAAACCTAACACTAACCCTAACCCTAACCAGAACCCGAACCCTAACCATAACGCTAACCGTAACCCTAACCCTAAACCGACCCTAACCCTAACCCTATCCCTAACCTGAACCCTAAGAGGAACCCTAACCCTAACCCAAACCTAACCATAACCATAACCCTAACCCTAACCCAAAACCTAACCTTAACCCTAACCCGAACCCGATCCCTAAACCTAACCCGAACCCTAACCCTAACCCTAAACAAACTAACCTGAAACCAAACCGTAAACCAACCCGAAACCTAACCCTATCCCTAACCTGAACCCTAAAACTAACCCTATCCCGAACCCGAACCCTAAACCTAACCCTAACCAAACTCACCCGAACCCTAACCCTAACCCTAACCCTAACCCGAATCGTAACCCTAACGAAAACCGTAACCCTAACCCGAAACCTAACCATAACCCGAACCCAAACCCTAACCCTAACCCGAACCCTAACCCTAACCCTAACCCTAAACCGAACCCGAACCTGAATCCAAACCCTAACCCTAACCCAAACCCTAACCCGAAAGCTAACCCTAACCCTAACCCTAACCCACACCCGAACCTGAACCCGAAACCGAACCCGAAACTGAACCCTAACCGTAACCCGAAACTTAAGCGTAACGCTACCCCTAAACGTGACCCGAACACTAACCCAAACCCGAACCCGAACCCTAACCCTAACCCTAACCCTAACCCTAACCCGAACCCTAACCAGAACCCTAACCCTAACCCTAACCCTAACCCCTAACCCTAACCCTAACCCTAACCCCTAACCCTAACCCTAAACCTAACCCGAACTCGAACCCTAACCCGAACCCTAACCCGAACCCTAACCGTAACCCGAACCATAACCCGAACACTAACCGAACCCTAACTCTAACCTTAACCCTATCCCAAACCCGAAACCGAACCCGAACCCTAACCCTAACCCTAACCCTAACCCTAACCCACACCGAACCCTAACCCTAACCGTAACCCGAACCCTAACCCTAACCCTAACCCTGCCCGAACCCTAACCCGAACCCGAACCCTAACCCTAACCCTAACCTGAACCCGAAACCGAACCCGAACCCTAACCGTAACCCTAACCCTAACCCACCCCGAACCCTAACCCTAACCGTAACCCTAACCCGAAACCTAACTCTAACCCGACCCTAACCCTAACCCTAACACGAACCCTAACCCTAACCCAAACCCTAACCCGAACACGAACCCTAACCCTAACACGAACCCTAACCCTAACCCGAATCCTAACCCGAACCCTAACCCGAACCCGAACCCGAACACAAATCCGAACCCGAACCCTAATCCGAACCCGAACCCGAACCCTAACACGAACCCTAACCCGAACCCGAACCCTAACCCTAACCCGAATCCTAACCCGAACCCTAACCTGAACCCGAACCCGAACACAAATCCGAACCCTAAACCTAACCCGAACCCTTACCCGAACCCTAACCCTAACCCTAACCCTAACGGGAACCCGAACCCGAACCCGAACCCTAACCCTAACGCTAACCCTAACCCTAACCCTAACCCGAACTCTAACACGAACCCTAACCCTAACCCTAACCCGACCCCAAACCGAACTCGAACCCGAACCTGAACCCGAATTCGAACCCGAACACGAACCCGAACCCGAACCCCAACCCTAACTCGAACCCGAACCCGAACCCGAACACTAATCCGAACCCGAAAACGAACCCGAACCCGAACACGAACCCGAATCCGAACCAGAAATCGAAACCTAACCCTAACCCTGACCCTAAACCCTAACCCGAACCCTAACCCGAACCCGAACCCTAACCCTAACCCTAAACACTAACACGAACCCTAACCCGAATCCGAACCCTAAACCTTACCCGAACCCCAACCCAAAAGCACAGGGACGAGTAGAGGGGCTTAGACCATACCTGGGCAATGTTTTTTATTACACCTGGGTGTGTGGCATTTTGTGTACCTGGCTACCACCCCTTGGGATAGGTTTTCCACAGCAAGAGCATATTGTTCGTCGGAAGCCGTTTTGGCCCCAGGGGGTCTCCGGGGTGGGTTCCTTGGGGTTGAACTCCTGCTAGCAAAATCGCCAGGATGAGGGAAGGGCTCAGACTCTGCCTGGGCCCTGTGGTGTCTTCCAGGTCAGTGTAGGCCCTTTCCTTCAACTTGCCACAGGCACTTGGGAGCATGTCTGCACGTGGGGAAAGACTTTCTCGGGGGAGGCCGGTTTTTGTCAAACGGGTCCCAGTGCTGTGCTCCTCTCTTTTCACTCCTGTTGCCAGAAGCCCAGTGAGGATGGGAGGGCCTAGCACATGGCTGGGCACCATGGTTTCTTCCAGAGAAGTGGATGGCATTTGCTTTCCCTTGCCACAACCACTTGTGAGAGGGTCTGCACCTCAGGAAAACTGTTTCCGTGGGAAGCCGGCTTTTTGCCCAACGGGTCTAGGGCCGTGGGCCTCGGGTGTCCCTCCGGCTCCCCAAAGCACAGGGACGAGGTGAGGGGCCTAGACCATGCCTGGGCAATGTTGTTTCTTACACCTTGTTGTGTGGCATTGTGTGTAGCTGGCTACCACCCCTTGGGATAGGTTTTCCACAGCAAGAGCATTTTGTTCGTCGGAAGCCGTTTTGGCCCCAGGGGGTCTCCGGGCTGGGTTCGTTGGGGATGAACTCCTGCTAGCAAAATCGCCGGGATGAGGGAAGGGCTCAGACTGTGCCTGGGCCCTGTGGTCTCTTCCAGGTCAGTGTACGGCCTTTCCTTCACCTTGCCACAGGCACTTGGGAGCATGCCTGCACGTGGGGAAAGACTTTCTTGGGGGAGGCCGGTTTTTGTCAGACGGGTCCCAGTGCTGTGCTCCTCTCTTTTCACGCCTCCTGCCAGAAGCCCAGTGAGGTTGGGAGGGCTTAGCACATGGCTGGGCACTGTGGTTTCTTCCAGAGAAGTGGATGGCATTTGCTTTCCCTTGCCACAACCACTTGTGAGAAGGTCTGCACCTCAGGAAAACTGTTTCCGTGGGAAGCCGGCTTTTTGCCCAACGGGTCTCAGGGCCGTGGGTTTCGGGTGTCCCTCTGGCTCCTCAAAGCACAGGGACGAGGTGAGGGGCCTAGACCGTGCCTGGGCAATATTGTCCCTTACACCTGGGTGTGTGGCATTTTGTGTAGCTGGCTACCACCCCTTGGGATAGTTTTTCCACAGCAAGAGCATATTGTTCGTCGGAAGCCGTTTTGGCCCCAGGGGGTCTCCGGGCTGGGTTCCTTGGGGTTAAACTCCTGCTAGCAAAACCTCCAGGATGAGGGAAGGGCTCGGACTGTGCCTGGGCCCTGTGGTCTCTTCCAGGTCAGTGTAGGGCCTTTCCTTCACCTTGCCACAGGCACTTGGGAGCATGTCTGCACGTGGGGAAAGACTTTCTCGAGGGAGGCCTGTTTTTCACAAACGGGTCCCAGTGCTGTGCTCATCTCTTTTTACTCCCGCTGCCAGAAGCCCAGTGAGGTTGGGAGGGCTTAACACATGGCTGGGCACTGTGGTTTCTTCCAGAGAAGTGGATGGCATTTGCTTTCCTTTGCCACAACCACTTGTGAGAGGGTCTGCACCTCAGGAAAATTGTTTCCGTGGGAATCCGGCTTTTTGCCCAACGGGTCTCAGGGCCGTGGGCCTCGGGTGTCCCTCCGGCTCCTCAAAGCACAGGGATGAGGTGAGGGGCCTAGACCTTGCCTGGGAAATGCTGTTTCTTACACCAGGGTGTGTGGCATTTCGGTAGCGGGCTACCACCCCTTGATATAGGTTTTCCACAGCAAGAGCATATTGTTCATCGGAAGCCCTTTGGGCCCCAGGGGGTCTCTGGGCTCGGTTCGTTGGGGTTGAACTCCTGCTAGCAAAATCGCCGGGATTAGGGAGGGGCTCAGACTGTGCCTGGGCCCTGTGGTCTCTTCCAGGTCAGTGTAGGGCCTTTCCTTCACCTTGCCACAGGCACTTGGGAGCATGTCTGTATGTGGGGAAAGACTTTCTCGGGGGAGGCCGGTTTTAGTCAAACGGGTCCCAGTGCTGTGCTCCTCTCTTTTCACTCCTGCTGCCAGAAGCCCAGTGAGGATAGGAGGGTTTAGCACATGGCTGGGCACTGTGGTTTCTTCCAGAGAAGTGCATGGCATTTGCTTTCCCTTGCCACAACCACTTGTGAGAGGGTCTGCACCTCAGGAAAACTGTTTCCATTTGAATCCGGCTTTTTGCCCAACGGGTCTCAGGGCCGTAGGCCTCGGGTGTCCCTCCGGCTCCCAAAAGCTCAGGGACGAGGTGAGGGGCTTAAACCATGCCTGGGCAATGTTGTCTCTTACACATGGGTGTGTGGCATTTTGTTCACTTGGCTACCTCCACTTGGGATAGGTTTTCCACAGCAAGAGCATATTGCTCGTCGGAAGCAGTTTTTGCCCCAGGGGGTCTCCGGGCTGGGTTCATTCGGGTTGAAGTCCTGCTGGGAAAACCGCCGGGATGAGGGAAGTATTCAGACGGTGCCTTGGCACAGTGGTCTCTTACCCGACCCGTACCCTAACTGGAACCCAAACCCTATACCCTGACCCACACACTGACTGTGATCCTGAAGATTACCCTGACCCTAACCCGAACCTTAACCCTAAACCTAACCCCTAACCCTAACCCTAACCCTAACCTGATCCCTAACCATAATCCTGACCCGAACCCTTATCCTAAACTGAACCCTAGCCATAACCGAAACACTAACCCTAACCCGAACCTTAACCAGAACCCTAACCCTAACCCTAACCCTACCCGAACTCTAACCCGAACCCTAACTAGAACCTAACCCTAAACCTAACCTAATCCTAACCCTTACCCTAACCCTTACTCGAACCCTATCCCGAACCGTAACCCGAACCCTAACCCTAAACCTAAACCTCAGCCTAACACGAATCTGAACCCGAACCCTAACCGTAACCCTACCTGAACCAGAATCCTAACCCGAACCGAAACCCTAAACTGAACCATAACCCTAACCAGAAACCTAGCCCTAATCCTAACCCAAACCCTAATGCTAACACTAACCTGAAATCTAACCCTAACCCTAACCCGAACCCTAACCTTAACATGAACCTGAACCCGAAACCTAACCCTGACCCTAACCCTAACCCGAACCCTGACCCGAACCCGAACACTAACCGTGATGCGAACTTTAACTCGAACCCGAACGCTAACCCCTAACCCGACCTTAAACCCGAACCCATAACCCTAACCCTAACCCTAAACCTAACCCTAACCCGAACCCTAACCCGCACCCAAATTCTAACCCTAACCCTAACCCTAACCCTAACCGAAAACAAACCCGAACCCGATCCATAACCCAAACGCGAACCCTAACCCTAACTCTAACCCTAACCCAAAACCTGGCCTGAACCCGAACACTAACCCTGACCCGAACTTGAACCCTAACCCTAACCCTAACCCCGAACCCGAACCTCTAACCCTAACCCTAACCCTAACCCTACCAAAACCCTAACCCTAACCCAAAAACTAACCAGAACCCTAACACTAACCCGAACCCCAGCCCTAACCCGAACCCTCACCCGAACCCTGATTCTAACCCGAAACCGAACCCTAACACTAACCCTAATCATAACCCTTACCCTCACCCGAACCCTAATCCGAACCCTAACCCTAACCCTAACGCTAACCCTAATACTCAGCCTAAACCGAACCCGAACCCTAACCCTAACCCTACCCGAAACACAGCCCTAAACCAAACCCTAACCCTAACCCTAAACCTAACCCGAACCCTAACCCGAGCCCTAACCAGAACCCGACCCTAACCCTAACCCGAACCCTAACCCGAACCCGAACCCTAACCCTATCCCTAACCTGAAACCTAACCCTAACCCTAACCCGAACCCGAACCATAACCCTGACATTAACCCTAACCTGAACACTAACCCTAATCCGACCCTAACCCTAACCCTAACCATAACCCAAACCAGAACCCGAAGAGGAACCCTAACCCGACCCTTACCCTAACCCTATCCCTAACCTGAAACCTAACCCTAACCCTAACCCGAACCCGTACCATAACCCTGACCATAACCCTAACCTGAACACTAACCCTAATCCGACCCTAAACCTAACCCTAACCCTAACCCTAACCCCTAACACTAACCCTAAACCGAACCCTAACCCTACCCTAACCCTAAACTGAAACCTTACCATACCCTAACCCGAACATGAACCCGAAACTGAACCCTAACCCCAACCCTAACACGAACCCAAATCCTAATCCTAAACCGAACACTAACCCGAACCCGAACCCTAACCCAAACCCTAAGCCTAACCCTAACCCTAACCCTAACCTGAACCCGAACCCGAAACCGAACCCGAACCCTAACCATAACCCTAACCCTAACCCGACCCTACCCATAACCCTATCCCTAACTGGAACCCCAACCCTAACCCTAACACTAACCCGAACCCGAACCCTAACCCGAACACTAACGCAAACCGAACCCTAACCCTAACCCTACCCGAGCCCGAACACTAAACCTAACCATAAGCCTAACCTAACCCGGACCCGAACCGGATCCCTAACCCGAACCCGAACTCTAACCCTAACCCAAACCCTAACCCTAAACAGAAACCTAACCCTAATCCTAACACTAACCCTAACCCTAACCATAACCCTAACCCGAACTCTAACCCTAACCCGACCCTAACCCTAACCCTATCCCTAACCTGAACCCCAAGAGGAACCCTAACCGTATCCCGAACCCAAACCCTACCCCTAAAACTAACCAAACTCACCCGAACCCTAACTCTAACCCTAACCCGAAAGCTAACCCTAACCCGACCCTAACCCTAACCCTATACCCAACCTGAACCCGAACCCGAACCCTAACCCGAACCGGAACCCGAACCCTAAGCCTAACACTAATCCTAACCCGAACACGAAACCTAACCGGAACCTGAACCTGAACCCTAACCATAACCCTAAACCGAACCCTAACCCTAAACCTAACCCGAACCCGAAGCCAAACACTAACCCTAACCCAAACGTTACCCGAAACCGAACCCTAATCCTAACCATAACCGGAACCCTAAACCTAACCCGAACCCTAACTCTAACCCGAACCCGAACCCTAACCCTAACCCTAAACCTAACCCGAACCCGAACCCTAACCCGAACCCTAACCATAACCCGAACCCTACCCTAACCGTAACCCTAACCCGAATCCTAACCCAAACCCTAACCCTATCTCTAACCTGAATCCGAACCCGAACCCGAACCCTGACCGTAACCCTAACCCTAACTCGAATCCTAACCCAAACCCTAACCCTTTCTCTAACCGGAACCCGAACCCTAACCCTAACCCTAACACTAACCCTAACCCTAACTGGAACCCTAACCCGAACCCGAAACCGAACCCGAACCCTAACCCAAACCCTAACCCTAACCCGACCCTAACCCTAACCCTATCCCTAACTGGAAACCAAACCCTAACCCGAATCCTAACCCTAACCCTAACCCTAACCTTAACCCCTAAGCCTAACCCTAACCCCTAACCCTAACCCTAACCCTAACCCCTAACCCTAACCCTAACCCGAACCCTAACCCTAACCCGAACCCTAACCCGAACCCTAACCGAACCCTAACCCTAACCCTAACCCTAACCCGAACCCGAAACCGAACCCGAACCCTAACCCTAAACCTAACCCTAACCCTAACCCACAACGAACCCTAACCCTAACCGTAACCCGAACCCTAACCCTAACCCTAACCGTGCCCTAACCCTAACCCTAACCCGAACCCTAACCCTAACCCTAACCCTAACCCTAACCTGAACCCGAGACCAAACCCGAACCTTAACCGTAACCCTAACCGTAACCCACCCCAAACCCTAACCCTAACTGTAACCCTAACCCGAAACCTAACCCTAACCCGACCCTAACCCTAACCCTAACACGAACCCTAACCCTAACCCGACCCTAACCCGAACCCGAACCCTTACCCTAACTCTAACCCTAACCCTAACACGAGCCCTAACCCTAACCCGAAACCTAACCCGAACCCTAACCCGAACCCGAACCCGAACACAAATCGGAACCCTAAACCTAACCCGAACCCTTACCCGAACCCTAACCCTAACCCTAACCCTAACGGGAACACGAACCCGAATCCTAACCCTAACGATAACCCTAACCCTAACCCTAACCCGAACCCTAACACGAACCCTAACCCTAACCCTAACCCGAACCCTAAACCGAACCCGAACCCGAACCTGAACCCGAATCCGAACCCGAACCCGAACCCGAACCTGAACCCTAACCCTAACTCGAACCCGAACCCGAACCCGAACACTAACCCGAACCCGAAAACGAACCCGAACCCGAACACGAACACGAACCCGAACCAGAAATCGAACCCTAACCCTAACCCTGACCCTAAACCCTAACCCGAACCCTAACCCGAACCCGAACCCGAACCCTAACCCTAACCCTAAACCCTAACCCGAACCCTAACCCGAATCCGAACCCTAAACCTAACCCGAACCCTAACCCAAAAGCACAGGGAAGAGTAGAGGGGCTTAGACCATACCTGGGCAATGTTTTTATTACACCTGGGTGTGTGGCATTTTGTGTACCTGGCTACCACCCCTGGGGATAGGGTTTCCACAGAAAGAGCATATTGTTCGTGGGAAGACGTTTTCGCCCCAGGGGGTCTCCGGGCTGGGTTCGTAGGGGTTGAACTCCTGCTAGCAAAATCGCCGGGATGAGGGAAGGGCTCAGACTGTGCCTGGGCCCTGTGTTCTCTTCCAGGTCAGTGTAGGGCCTTTCCTTCACGTTGCCACAGGCACTTGGGAGCATGTCTGCACGTGGGGAAAGACTTTCTCGGGGGAGGCCGGTTTTTGTCAAACGGGTCCCAGTGCTGTGCTCCTCTCTTTTCACGCCTGCTGCCAGAAGCCCATTGAGGATGGGAGGGCCTAGCACATGGCGGGGCACTGTGGTTTCTTCCAGAGAAGTGGATGGCATTTGCTTTCCCTTGCCACAACCACTTGTGAGAGGGTCTGCACCTCAGGAAAACTGTTTCCGTGGGAAGCCGGCTTTTTGCCCAACGGGTCTCAGGGCTGTGGGCCTCGGGTGTCCCTCCGGCTCCCCAAAGCACAGGGACGAGGTGAGGGGCCTAGACCTTCCTGGGCAATGTTGTTTCTTACACCTGGGTGTGTGGCATTTTTTGTAGCTGGCTACCACCACTTGATATAGGTTTTCAACAACAAGAGCATATTGTTCATCGGAAGCCGTTTGGGCCCCCCGAGGGTGTTCGGGCTGGGTTCGTTGGGGTTGAACTCCTGCTAGCAACACCGCCGGGATGAGGGAAGGGATCAGACTGTGCCTGGGCCCTGTGGTCTCTTCCTGGTCATTGTAGGGCCTTTCCTTCACCTTGCCACAGGCACTTGGGAGCATGTCTGCACGTGGAGAAAGACTTTCTCGGGGGAGGCCGGTTTTTGTCAAACGGGTCCCAGTGCTGTGCTCCTCTCCTTTCACTCCTGCTGCCAGAAGCCCAGTGAGGATGGGAGGGCCTAGCACATGGCTGGGAACTGTGGTTTCTTCCAGAGAAGTGGATGGCATTTGCTTTCCCTTGCCACAACCACTTGTGAGAGGGTCTGCACCTCAGGAAAACTGTTTCCGTGGGAAGCCGGCTTTTTGCCCAACGGGTCTCAGGGCCGTGGTCCTTGGGTGTCCCTGGGGCTCCCCAAAGCACAGGGACGAGGTGAAGGGCCTAGACCTTGCCTGGGCAATGTTGTTTCTTACACCAGGGTGTGTGGCATTTTGTGTAGCTGGCTACCACCCCTTTATATAGGTTTTCCACAGGAAGAGCATATTGTTCGTCGGAAGCCATTTTGGCCCCAGGGGATCTCCGGGCTGGGTTCGTTGGGGTTGAACTCTTGTTAGCACAAGTTCCGGGATGAGGGACGGGCTCAGACTGTGCCTGGGCCCTGTGCTCTCTTCCAGGTCAGTGTAGGCCCTTTCCTTCACCTTGCTACAGGCACTTGGGAGCATGTCTGCACGTGGAGAAAGACTTTCTGGGGGGAGGCCGGTTTTTGTCAAATGGGTCCCAGTGCTGTGCTCCTCTCTTTTCACTCCTGCTGCCAGAAGCCCAGTGAGGATGGGAGGGCCTAGCACATGGCTGGGAACTGTGGTTTCTTCCAGAGAAGTGGATGGCATTTGCTTTCCCTTGCCACAACCACTTGTGAGAGGGTCTGCACCTCAGGAAAACTGTTTCCGTTTGAATCCGGCTTTTTGCCCAACGGGTCTCAGGGCCGTCGCCCTCGCGTGTCCCTCCGGCTCCCCAAAGCACAGGGACGAGGTGAGGGGCCTAGACCATGCCTGGGCAATGTTGTTTCTTACACCTGGGTGTGTGGCATTTTGTGTAGCTGGCTACCACCCTTTGGGATAGGTTTTCCACAGCAAGAGCATATTGTTCGTCGGAAGCCGTTTTGTCCCCAGGGGGTCTCCGGGCTGGGTTCTTTGGGGTTAACTCCTGCTAGGAAATTCGACGGGATGAGGGAAGGGATCAGCTGTGCCTGGGCCCTGTGTTCTCTTCCAGGTCACTGTAGGGCCTTTCCTTCACCTTGCCACAGGCACTTGGGAGCATGTCTGCACGTGGGGAAAGACTTTCTCGGGGGAGGCCGGTTTTTGTCAAATGGGTCCCAGTGCTGTGCTCCTTTCTTTTCACGCCTGCTGCCAGAAGCCCAGTGAGGATGGGAGGGCCTAGCACATGGCTGGGCACTGTGGTTTCTTCCAGAGAAGTGGATGGCATTTGCTTTCCCTTGCCACAACCACTTGTGAGAGGGTCTGCACCTCAGGAAAACTGTTTCCGTGGGAAGCCGGCTTTTTGCCCAACGGGTCTCAGGGCCGTGGGCCTCGGGTGTCCCTCCGGCTCCCCAAAGCACAGGGAGGAGGTGAGGGGCCTAGACCTTCCTGGGCAATGTTGTTTCTTACACCAGGGTGTGTGGCATTTTTTGTAGCTGGCTACCACCACTTGATATAGGTTTTCAACATCAAGAGCATATTGTTCGTCGGAAGCCGTTTGGGCCCCCCGAGGGTGTTCAGGCTGGGTTCGTTCGGGGTTGAACTCCTGCTAGCAAAACCGCCGGGATGAGGGAAGGGATCAGACTGTGCCTGGGCCCTGTGGTCTCTTCCAGGTCAGTGTAGGGCCTTTCCTTCACCTTGCCACAGGCACTTGGGAGCATGTCTGCACGTGGGGAAAGACTTTCTCGGGGGAGGCCGGTTTTTGTGAAACGGGTCCCAGTGCTGTGCTCATCTCTTTTCACGCCTGCTGCCAGAAGACCAGTGAGGATGGGAGGGCCTAGCACATGGCTGGGCACTGTGGTTTCTTCCAGAGAAGTGGATGGCATTTGCTTTCCCTTGCCACAACCACTTGTGAGACGGTCTGCACCTCAGGAAAACTCTTTCCGTGGGAAGCCGGCTTTTTGCCCAACGGGTCTCAGGGCCATGGGTCTCTGGTGTCCCTCCGGCTCCTCAAAGCACAGGGACGAGGTGAGAGGCCTAGACCTTGCCTGGGCAATGTTGTTTCTTACACCAGGGTGTGTGGCATTCTGTATAGCTGGCTACCACCCCTGGATATAGGTTTTCAACAGCAAGAGCATATTGTTCGTCAGAAGCCGTTTTGGCCCCAGGGGATCTCCGGGCTGGGTTCGTTGGGGTTGAACTCCTGCTAGCAAAAGTGGCGGGATGAGCGAAGGGCTCAGACTGTGCCTGGGCCCTGTGGTCTCTTCCAGGTCAGTGTAGGGCCTTTCCTTCACCTTGCCACAGGCACTTGAGAGCATGTCTGCATGTGGAGAAAGACTTTCTCGGGGGAGGCCGGTTTTTGTCAAACGGGTCCCAGTGCTGTGCTCCTCTCTTTTCACTCCTGCTGCCAGAAGCCCAGTGAGGATGGGAGGGCTTAGCACATGGCTGGGCACTGTGGTTTCTTCCAGAGAAGTGGGTGGCATTTGCTTTCCCTTGCCACAACCACTTGTGAGAGGGTCTGCACCTCAGGAAAACTGTTTCCGTGGGAAGCCGGCTTTTTGCCCAACGCGTCTCAGGGCCGTGGGCCTTTGGTGTCCCTCAGGCTCCCCAAAGCACAGGGCCGAGGTGAGGGGACTAGACAATGCCTGGGCAATGTTGTTTCTTACACCTGGGTGTGTGGCATTTTGTGTAGCTGGCTACCACCCCTTGGGATAGGTTTTCCACAGCAAGAGCATATTGTTCGTCAGAAGCCGTTTGGGCCGCAGGGGGTCTCCGGGCTGGGTTCGTTGGGGTTGAACTCCTGCTAGCAAAACTGCCGGGATGAGGGAAGGGCTCAGACTGTGCCTGGGCCCTGTGGTCTATTCCAGGTCAGTGTAGGGCCTTTCCTTCACCTTGCCACAGGCACTTGGGAGCATGTCTGCACGTGGAGAAAGACTTTCTCGGGGGAGGCCGGTTTTTGTCAAACGGGTCCCAGTGCTGTGCTCCTCTCTTTTCACTCCTGCTACCAGAAGCCCAGTGAGGATGGTAGGGCTTAGCACATGGCTGGGCACTGTGGTTTCTTCAAGAGAAGTGGATGGCATTTGCTTTCCATTGCCACAACCGCTTGTGAGAGGGTCTGCACCTCAGGAAAACTGTTTCCGTGGGAAGCCGGCTTTTTGCCAAACTGGTCTCAGGACCGTGGGCCTCGGGTGTCCCTCAGGCTCCCCAAAGCACAGGAACGATGTGAGGGGCTTAGACCATGCCTGGTCAACGTTGTCTCTTACACCTGGGAGTGTGGCATTTTGTTCACTTGGCTACCCCCACTTGGGATAGGTTTCCACAGTAAGAGCATATTGCTCATCGGAAGCAGTTTTTGCCCTAGGGGGTCTCCGGGCTCGGTTTGTTCGGGTTGAAGTCCTGTTGGCAAAACCGCCGAGATGAGGGAAGGGCTCAGACGGTGCCTGGTCACAGTGGTCTCTTACCCGACGCATACCCTAACTGGAAACCAAACCCTATACCCTAACCCACACCCTGACCCTGATCCTGGCCATTACGCTGACCCTAACCCGAACCCTAACCCTGATCCTGGCCATTACCCTGACCCTAACCCTAACCCTAACCCTGGCCATTACACTGACCCTAACCCGAACCCTAACCCTAAACCTAACCCCTAACCCTGACCCTAACCCTAACCTGATCCCTAACCATAACCCTAACCCGAACCGTAATCCTAAACTGAACCCTAGCCATAAACGAAACCCTAACCCGAACCCGAACCCTAACCAGAACCCTAACCCTAACCCTAACCCTACCCGAACTCTAACCCGAACCTTAACTCGAACCTAACCCTAAACCTAACTTAATCATAACCCTTACCCTAACCCTTACTCGAACCCTATCCCGAACCTAACCCGAAGCCTAACCCTAAACCTAACCCTAATCCTCAGCGTAACACGAGCCTGAATCCGAAATCTAACCATAACCCTCCCCGAACGAGATCCCTAACCTGAAGCCAAACCCTAACCCTAACCAGAAACCTAGCCCTAATCCGAACCCTAACCCTAAGCCTAACCCTAACCCGAAACCTAACCCTAACCCTAACCCGAATCCTAACCTTAACATGAACCTGAACCCGAAACCTAACCCTAACCCTAACCCTAACCCTAACCTGACCCGAACCCGAACACTAACCCTGACCCGAACTTGAACATGAAACCTAACCCGAACACCGAACCCGAACCTCTAACCCTAACCCTAACACTAACCCTACCAGAACGCTAACCTTAACCCTAAAACTAACCCGAACCCTAACACTAACCCAAACCCTAGCCCTAACCCGAACCCTCACCCGAACCCTGATCCTAACCCGAAACCGAACCCTAACCCTAACCCTAACCCTAACCATAACCCTAACCCTCACCCGAACCCTGACCCGAACCCTAACCCTAACCCTAACCCGAACCGAAACCCGAGCCCTAACCAGAACCCGAACCCTAACCCTAACCCGAACCCGAACCCTAACCCAAACCCGAACCCTAAAACTAACACTAACCATAACCCTAACCCGAACCCTAACTCTAACCCTAACCCTAATCGTAACCCGAACCAGAACCCTAACCCGAACACGAACCCTAACCCTGACCCTAACCTGACCCGAACACGAACACTAACCGTGACCCGAACTTGAACATGAAACCTAACCCGAACACCAAACCCGAACCTCTAACCCTAACCCTAACCCTAACCCTACCAGAATGCTAACCCTAACCCTAAAACTAACCCGAACCCTAACACTAACCTGAACCCTAGCCCTAACCCGAACCCTCACCCGAACCCTGATGCTAACCCGAAACCGAACCCTAACCCTAACCATAACCCTAACCGTCACCCGAACCCTAACCCGAACCCAAATTCTAACCCTAACCCTAACCCTAACCCTAACCGAAAAAACCCGAACCCGATCCATAACCCAAACGCGAACCCTAACCCTAACCCTAACCCTAACCCGAAACCTGACCTGAACCCGAACACTAACCCTGACCCGAACTTGAACCCGAAATCTAACCCGAACACCGAACCCGAACCTCTAACCCTAACCCTAACCCTAACCCTACCAAAACCCTAACCCTAACCCTAAAACTAACACGAACCCTAACACTAACCCGAACCCTAGCCCTAACCCGAACCCTCACCCGAACCCTGATCCTAACCCGAAACCGAACCCTAACCCTAACCCTAACCGTAACCATAACCCTAACCGTCACCCGAACCCTAACCCAAACCCAAATTCTAACCCTAACCCTAACCCTAACCCTAACCGAAATAACCCGAACCCGATCCATAACCCAAACGCGAACCCTAACACTAACCCTAACCCTAACCCGAAACCTGACCTGAACCCGAACACTAACCCGTCCGAACTTGAACCCGAAACCTAACCCGAACACCGAACCCGAACCCCTAACCCTAACCCTAACCCTACCAGAACCCTAACCCTAACCCTAAAACTAACCCGAACCCTAACAGTAACCCGAACCCTAGCCCTAACCCGAACCCTCACCCGAACCCTGATCCTAACCCGAAACCGAACCCTAACCCTAACCCTAACCCTAACCCGAACCCTAACCCTACCCTGAAATCTAACCCTAATCCTAACCCTAAACCAAACCCTAACCCTAACCCTAACCCTCAACCTAACCCTAACCCGAAACCTAACCCTAAACTTAACACGAACTCTAACCCAAAACTTTACCCTAACCCTAACCCTACTGCGAACTTGACCCGAACCCTAATCCTACCCCGAACCCTAATCCGAAACCAAACCCTACCCCTAATCCGAACCGTCACCCTAAGCTGAACCCTAACCCTAACACGAACCCAAACCCGAACCCGAACCCAAAATCTAACCCGAACCCGAACCCGAACCCTAACCCTAACCCAACACGAACCCTAACCCGAACCCTAACCCGAACCCTAACGCAAACCCGAACGCTAACCCTAACACTAACCCAAGCCCGAACACTAATGCTAACCCTAAACCTAACCTAACCCGGACCCGAACCGGATCCCTAACCCGAACCCGAACTCCAATCCTAACCAGAATCCTAACCCGAACCCGAACCCGAATCCTAACCCGAACATAACCCTAACAACAACCCTAACCCCAAACCTAAGAGGAACCATAACCCTAACCGGAACCCTAACCCGAACCCTAACCCTAACCCTAACCCTAACCTGAAACCTTACCATACCCTAACCCGAACATGAACCCGAAACTGAACCCTAACCCTAACCCGAACCCAAATCCTAACCCTAACCCGACCCTAACCCGAACCCTAACCCTAACCCTAACCCTAACCCTAACCCAACCAGAACCATAACCCTAACCGTAACCCTAACCCGAAACCTAACCCTAAACCGACCCTAAACCTAACCTTATCCCTAACCGGAAACCTAACACTAACCCTAACCCTAACCAGAACCCGAACCCTAACCCTAACGCTAACCGTAACCCTAACCCTAACCCGACCCTAACCCTAACACTTTCCCTAACCTGAACCCTAAGAGGAACCCTAACCCTAACCCAAACCTAACCCTAACCCTAACCGTAACCCTAACCCAAAACCTAACCTTAACCCTAACCCGAACCCGATCCCTAACCCTAACCCGAACCCTAACCCTAACCCTAAACAAACTAACCTGAACCCTAACCGTAAACCAACCCGAAACCTAACCCTATCCCTAACCTGAACCCTAACCCTAACCCTAACCCTAACCCTAACCCTAACCCTAACCCTGAACCCTAAACCTAACCCTATCCCGAACCCGAACCCTAAACCTAACCCTAACCAAACTCACCCGAACCCTAACCCTAACCCTAATCTGAACCCTAACTCTAACCCGAACCCTAACTCTAACCCGAACCCGAATCCAAACCCTAACCCTAACCCAAACCTAACCCTAACCCTAAACCGAACCCTAAGAGGAACCCTAACCCTAACCCGAACGCTAACTCTAACCCGACCCTAACCCTAACCATAACCGGAATCCTAACCCTAACCCTAACCCTAACCCGAACCCGAAACCTAACCCTAACACGACCCGAAACCTAACCAGAACCCTAACCGTAACCCGAACTCGAAGTGTAACCCGAACACTAACCCGACCTTACCCTAACCCTATCCCTAACCTGAAACCTAACCCTAACCCTAACCCTAACCCAAACCCGAACCATAACCCTAACTGTAACCCTAACCCGAACACTAACCCTAATCCGACCCTAAAGCTAACCCTATCCCTAACCTGAAACCTAACCCTAACCCTAACCTGACCCTGAACCCGAATCGTAACCCTAACGACAACCGTAACCCTAACCCGAAACCTAACCATAACCCGAACCCAAACCCTAACCTTAACCCGAACCCTAACACTAACCCTAACCCTAACACTAAACCGAACCCGAACCCGAATCCAAACCCTAACCCTAACCCAAACCCTAACCCGAACTCTAACCCTAACCCTAACCCTAACCCGAACCCGAACCTGAACCCGAAACCGAACCCGAAACTGAACCCTAAACATAACCCGAAACCTAAGCGTAACCCTACCCCTAAACGTCACCCGAACACTAACCCAAACCCGAACCCGAACCCTAACCCTAACCCTAACCCGAACCCTAACAAGAACCCTAACCCTAACCCTAACCCTAACCCGAACCCGAACCCTAACCCGAACCCTAACCAGAACCTAACCCTAACCCTAACCCTAACCCTAACCCGAACCCTAACCCTAACCCGAACCCTAACCTGAACCCTAACCCTAACCCTAACTCTAACCGTAACCTGAACCCGAAACCGAACCCATATCCTAACCCTAACCCTAACCCTAACCCAAACCCTAACCCTAACACGAATCCTAACCCTAACCCTAACCCGAACCCGAACCCGAACCCTAACCCTAACCCAACACGAACCCTAACCCGAACTCTAACCCGAACCCTAACGCAAACCCGAACGCTAACCCTAACCCTAACCCGAGCCCGAACACTAACCCTAACCCTAAGCCTAACCTAACCCGGACCCGAACCGGATCCCTAACCCGAACCCGAACTCCAATCCTAACCCGAACCCTAACCCGAACCTGAATCCGAATCCTAACCCGAACATAACCCTAACGACAACACTAACCCCAACCCTAAGAGGAACCATAACCCTAACCGGAACCCTAACCCGAACCCTAACCCTAACCCTAACGCTAACCTGAAACCTTACCATACCCTAACCCGAAAATGAACCCGAAACTGAACCCTAACCCTAACCCGAACCCAAATGCTAATCCTAACCCGAACCTAACCCGAACCCTAACCCTAACCATAACCCTAACCCTAACCCTAACCCAAAACCTAACCTTAACCCTAACCCGAACCCGATCCCTAACCCTAACCCGAACCCTAACCCTAACCCTAAACAAACTAACCTGAACCCTAACCGTAAACCAACCCGAAACCTAACCCTATCCCTAACCTGAACCCTAAACCTAACCCTATCCCGAACCCGAACCCTAAACCTCACCCGAACCCTAACCCTAACCCTAATCTGAACCCTAACTCTAACCCGAACCCTAACTCTAACCCGAACCCGAATCCAAACCCTAACCCTAACCCAAACCTAACCCTAAACCTAAACCGAACCCTAAGAGGAACCCTAACCCTAACCCGAACGCTAACCCTAACCCGACCCTAACCCTAACCATAACCGGAACCCTAACCCTAACCCTAACCCTAACCCTAACCCGAATCGTAACCCTAACGATAACCGTAACCCTAACCCGAAACCTAACCATAACCCGAACCCAAACCGTAACCCTAACCCGAACCCTAACCCTAACCCTAACCCTAACCCTAACCCTAACCCTAAACCGAACCCGAACCCGAATCCAAACCCTAACCCTAACCCAAACCCTAACCCGAACTCTAACCCGAACTCTAACCCTAACCCTAACCCTAACCCGAACCCGAACCTGAACCCGAAACCGAACCCGAAACTGAACCCTAACCGTAACCCGAAACCTAAGCGAAACCCTACCCCTAAACGTCACCCGAACACTAACCCAAACCCGAACCCGAACCCTAACCCTAACCCTAACTCTAACCCTAACCCGAACCCTAACCAGACCCTAACCCTAACACTAACCCTAACCCTAACCCTAACCCCTAACCCTAACCCTAACCCTAACCCATAACCCTAACCCTAAACCTAACCCGAACTCGAACCCTAACCCGAACCCTAACCCGAACCCTAAACCTAACCCGAACCATAACCCGAACACTAACCAAACCCTAACCCTAACCCTAACCCTATCCCAAACCCGAAACCGAACCCTAACCCTAACCCTAACCCTAACCCACACCGAACCCTAACCCTAACCGTAACCCGAACCCGAACCCTAACCCTAACCCGAACCCTAACCCTAACCCGAATCCTAACCCGAACCCTAACCCGAACCCGAACACAAATCCGAACCCGAACCCTAATCCGAACCCGAACCCGAACCCTAACACGAACCCGAACCCTAACCCGAACCCGAACCCTAACCCTAACCCTAACGCTAACCTGAACCCGAAACCGAACCCGAACCCTAACCGTAACCCTAACCCTAACCCACCCCGAACCCTAACCCTAACCGTAACCCTAACCCGAAACCTAACTCTAACCCGACCCTAACCCTAACCCTAACACGAACCCTAACCCTAACCCAAACCCTAACCCGAACCCGAACCCTAACCCTAACCCGAACCCTAACCCTAACCCGAATCCTAACCCGAACCCTAACCCGAACCCGAACCCGAACACAAATCCGAACCCGAACCCTAATCCGAACCCGAACCCGAACCCTAACACGAACCCGAACCCTAACCCGAACCCGAACCCTAACCCTAACCCTAACCCTAACCCTAACCCGAATCCTAACCCTAACCCTAACCCTAACCCTAACCCTAACCCGAGCCCTAACCAGAACCCGAACCCTAACCCTAACCCGATCCCGAAACCTAACCCAAACCCGAACCCTAAAACTAACACTAACCATAACCCTAACCCTAACCCAAACCCTATACCGAACCCTAACCCTAACCCGAACCCTAACCATAACCCTAACCCTCACCCGAACCCTAACCCGAACCCGAACCCTAACCCTAAGCCTAACCCGAACCCGAACCCGAACCCTAACCCTAACCCTAACCCAACACGAACCCTAACCCGAACCCTAACCCGAACCCTAACGCAAACCCGAACGCTAACCCTAACCCTAACCCGAGCCCGAACACTAACCCTAACCCTAAGCCTAACCTAACCCGGACCCGAACCGGACCTAACCCGAACCCGAACTCCAATCCTAACCCGAACCCTAACCCGAACCCGAATCCGAATCCTAACCCGAACATAACCCTAACGACAACACTAACCCCAACCCTAAGAGGAACCATAACCCTAACCGGAACCCTAACCGGAACCCTAACCTTAACCCTAACCCTAACCTGAAACCTTACCATACCCTAACCCGAAAATGAACCCGAAACTGAACCCTAACCCTAACCCGAACCCAAATGCTAACCCTAACCCGACCCTAACCCGAACCCTAACCCTAACCATAACCCTAACCCTAACCCTAACCCAAAACCTAACCTTAACCCTAACCCGAACCCGATCCCTAACCCTAACCCGAACCCTAACCCTAACCCTAAACAAACTAAAGTGAACCCTAACCGTAAACCAACCCGAAACCTAACCCTATCCCTAACCTGAACCCTAAAACTAACCCTATCCCGAACCCGAACCCTAAACCTAACCCTAACCAAACTCACCCGAACCCTAACCCTAACCCTAATCTGAACCATAACTCTAACCCGCACCCTAACTCTAACCCGAACCCGAATCCAAACCCTAACCCTAACCCAAACCTAACCCTAACCCTAAACTGAACCCTAAGAGGAACCCTAACCCTAACCCGAACGCTAACCCTAACCCGACCCTAACCCTAACCATAACCGGAACCCTAACCCTAACCCTAACCCTAACCCGAATCGTAACCCTAACGATAACCGTAACCCTAACCCGAAACCTAACCATAACCCGAACCCAAACCGTAAC
Organism: Ursus americanus; assembly: GCF_024610735.1. NCBI lineage: Eukaryota > Metazoa > Chordata > Mammalia > Carnivora > Ursidae > Ursus > Ursus americanus. The sequence continues at coordinate 668,068 of NW_028273663.1, forward strand.
CCTAACCCGAACCCTAACCCTAACCCTAACCCTAAACCGAACCCGAACCCGAATCCAAACCCTAACCCTAACCCAAACCCTAACCCGAACTCTAACCCTAACCCTAACCCTAACCCTAACCCGAACCTGAACCCGAAACCGAACCCGAAACTAAACCCTAACCGTAACCCGAAACCTAAGCGAAACCCTACCCCTAAACGTCACCCGAACACTAACCCAAACCCGAACCCGAATCCAAACCCTAACCCTAACCCAAACCTAACCCTAACCCTAAACTGAACCCTAAGAGGAACCGTAACCCTAACCCGAACGCTAACCCTAACCCGACACTAACCCTAACCATAACCGGAACCCTAACCCTAACCCTAACCCTAACCCTAACCCTAACCCGAATCGTAACCCTAACGATAACCGTAACCCTAACCCGAAACCTAACCATAACCCGAACCCAAACCGTAACCCTAACCCGTACCCTAACCCTAACCCTAACCCTAAACCGAACCCGAACCCGAATCCAAAACCTAACCCTAACCCAAACCCTAACCGGAACTCTAACCCTAACCCTAATCCTAACCCGAACCCGAACCTGAACCCGAAACCGAACCCGAAACTGAACCCTAACCGTAACCCGAAACCTAAGCGAAACCCTACCCCTAAACGTCACCCGAACACTAACCCAAACCCGAACCCGAACCCGAACCCTAACCCTAACGCTAACCCTAACCCTAACCCTAACCCTAACCCTAACCCTAACCCCTAACCCTAACCCTAACCCTAACCACTAACCCTAACCCTAAACCTAACCCGAACTCGAACCCTAACCCGAACCCTAACCCGAACCCTAACCCTAACCCGAACCATAACCCGAACACTAACCGAACCCTAACCCTAATCCTAACCCTATCCCAAACCCGAAACCGAACCCGAAACCTAACCCTAACCCTAACCCTAACCCTAACCCTAACCCTAACCCTAACCAAACGTCACCCGAACACTAACCCAAACCCGAACCCGAATCCAAACCCTAACCCTAACCCAAACCTAACCCTAACCCTAAACTGAACCCTAAGAGGAACCCTAACCCTAACCCGAACGCTAACCCTAACCCGACCCTAACCCTAACCATAACCGGAACCCTAACCCTAACCCTAACCCTAACCCTAACCCGAATCGTAACCCTAACGATAACCGTAACCCTAACCCGAAACCTAACCATAACCCGAACCCAAACCGTAACCCTAACCCGAACCCTAACCCTAACCCGAACCCTAACCCGAACCCTAACCCTAACCCGAACCATAACCCGAACACTAACCGAACCCTAACCCTAACCCTAACCCTATCCCAAACCCGAAACCGAACCCGAACCCTAACCCTAACCCTAACCCTAACCCTAACCCACACCGAACCCTAACCCTAACCGTAACCCGAACCCTAACCCTAACCCTAACCCTGCCCGAACCCTAACCCTAACCCGAACCCTAACCCTAACCCTAACCCTAACCTGAACCCGAAACCGAACCCGAACCCTAACCGTAACCCTAACCCAAACCCACCCCGAACCCTAACCCTACCCGTAACCCTAACCCGAAACCTAACTCTAACCCGACCCTAACCCTAACCCTAACACGAACCCTAACCCTAACCCAAACCCTAACTCGAACCCGAACCCTAACCCTAACCCGAACCCTAACCCTAACCCGAATCCTAACCCGAACCCTAACCCGAACCCGAACCCGAACACATTTCCGAACCCGAACCCTAATCCAAACCCGAACCCGAACCCTAACACGAACCGGAATCCTAACCCGAATCTGAACCCTAACCCTAACCCGAACCCTAACCCTAACCTGAATCCTAACCCGAACCCTAACCCGAACCCGAACCCGAACACAAATCCGAACCCTAAACCTAACCCGAACCCTTACCCGAACCCTAACCCTAACCCTAACGGGAACCCGAAACCGAACCCGAACCCTAACCCTAACGCCAACCCTAACCCTAACCCTAACCCGAACTCTAACACGAACCCTAACCCTAACCCTAGCCCGACCCCAAACCGAACTCGAACCCGAAACTGAACCCGAATCCGAACCCGAACATGAACCCGAACCCGAACCCCAACCCTAACTCGAACCCGAACCCGAACCCGAACACTAATCCGAACCCGAAAACGAACCCGAACCCGAACACGAACCCGAATCCGAACCAGAAATCGAAACCTAACCCTAACCCTGACCCTAAACCCTAACCCGAACCCTAACCCGAACCCGAACCCTAACCCTAACCCTAAACACTAACACGAACCCTAACCCGAATCCGAACCCTAAACCTTACCCGAACCCTAACCCAAAAGCACAGGGACGAGTAGAGGGGCTTAGACCATACCTGGGCAATGTTTTTTATTACACCTGGGTGTGTGGCATTTTGTGTACCTGGCTACCACCCCTTGGGATAGGTTTTCCACAGCAAGAGCATATTGTTCATCGGAAGCCGTTTTGGCCCCAGGGGGTCTCCGGGCTGGGTTCCTTGGGGTTGAACTCCTGCTAGCAAATCCGCCTGGATGAGGGAAGGGCTCATACTGTGCCTGGGCCCTGTGGTCTCTTCCAGGTCAGTGTAGGGCCTTTCCTTCACCTTGCCACAGGCACTTGGGGGCATGTATGCACGTGGGGAAAGACTTTCTCGAGGGAGGCCTGTTTTTCACAAACGGGTCCCAGTGCTGTGCTCCTCTCTTTTCACTCCTGCTGCTAGAAGCCCAGTGAGGATAGGAGGGCTTAGCACATGGCTGGGCACTGTGGTTTCTTCCAGAGAAGTGGATGGCATTTGCTTTCCCTTGCCACAACCACGTGTGAGAAGGTCTGCAGATCAGGAAACTGTTTCCGTGGGAAGCGGGCTTTTTGCCCTACGGGTCTCAGGGCCGTGGGTTTTGGGTGTCCCTCTGGCTCCTCAAAGCACAGGGACGAGGTGAGGGGCCTAGACCGTGCCTGGGCAATGTTGTCTCTTACACCTGGGTGTGTGGCATTTTGTGTAGCTGGCTACCACCCCTTGGGATAGTTTTTCCACAGCAAGAGCATATTGTTCCTCGGAAGCCGTTTTGGCCCCAGGGGGTCTCCGGGCTGGGTTCCTTGGGGTTAAACTCCTGCTAGCAATACCTCCAGGATGAGGGAAGGGCTCAGACTGTGCCTGGGCCCTGTGGTCTCTTCCAGGTCAGTGTAGGGCCTCTCCTTCACCTTGCCACAGGCACTTGGGAGCATGTCTGCACGTGGGGAAAGACTTTCTCGAGGGAGGCCAGTTTTTCACAAACGGGTCCCAGTGCTGTGCTCCTTTCTTTTCACTCCTGCTGCCAGAAGCCCAGTGAGGTTGGGAGGGCTTAGCACATGGTTGGGCACTGTGGTTTCTTCCAGAGAAGTGGATGGCATTTGCTTTCCCTTGCCACAACCACGTGTGAGAAGGTCTGCACCTCAGGAAAACTGTTTCCGTGGGAAGCCGGCTTTTTGCCCAACGGGTCTTAGGGCCGTGGGTCTCGGGTGTCCCTCTGGCTCCTCAAAGCACAGGAACGAGGTGAGGGGCCTAGACCGTGCCTGGGCAATGTTGTTTCTTACACCTGGGTGTGTGGCATTTTGTGTAGCTGCCTACCACCCCTTGGAATAGTTTTTCCACAGCAAGAGCATATTGTTCGTCGGTAGCCGTTTTGGCCCCAGGGGATCTCCGGGCTGGGTTCCTTGGGGTTGAACTCCTGCTAGCAAAAGCGCAGGGATAAGGGAAGGGCTCAAACTGTGCCTGGGCCATGTGGTCTCTTCCAGCTCAATGTAGGGACTTTCCTTCACCTGGCCACAGGCACTTGGGAGCATGTCTGCACGTGGGGAACGACTTTCTCGGGGGAGGCCGGTTTTTGTCAAACGGGTTCCAGTGCTGTGCTCATCTCTTTTTACTCCTGCTGCCAGAAGCCCAGTGAGGATGGGAGGGCTTAGCACATGGCTGCGCACTGTGGTTTCTTCCAGAGAAGTGGATGGCATTTGCTTTCCCTTGCCACAACCACTTGTGAGAGCGTCTGCACCTCAGGAAAACTGTTTCCGTGGGAAGCCGGCTTTTGCCCAACGGGTCTCAGGGCCGTAGACCTCGTGTGTCCCTCCGTCTCCCCAAAGCACAGGGACGAGTTGAGGGGCCTAAACCTTCCCTGGGCGATGTTGTTTCTTACACCAGGGTGTGTGGCATTTTGTGTAGCTGGCTACCACCCCTTGATATACGTTTTCAACAGCAATAGCATATTGTTCGTCGGAAGCCCTTTGGGCCCCAGGGGGTCTCCGGGCTCGGTTCGTTGGGGATGACCTCCTGCTAGCAAAATCGCCGGGATTAGGGAGGGGCTCAGACTGTGCCTGGACCCTGTGGTCTCTTCCAGGTCAGTGTAGGGCCTTTCCTTCACCTTGCCACAGGCACTTGGGAGCATGTCTGCATGGGGGGAAAGACTTTCTCGGGGAGGCCGGTTTTTGTCAAACGGGTCCCAGTGCTGTACTCCTCTCATTTTACTCCTGCTGCGAGAAGCCCAGTGAGGATGGGAGGGCTTAGCACATGGGTGGGCACAGTGGTTTCTTCCAGAGAAGTGGATGGCATTTTCTTTCCCTTGCCACAACCACTTGTGAGACGGTCTGCACCTCAGGAAAACTGTTTCCGTGGGAAGCCGGCTTTTTGCCCAACAGGTCTAAGGGCCGTGGGCCTCGGGTGTCCCTCCGGCTCCCCAAAGCACAGGGACGAGGTGAGGGGCCTATACCATGCCTGGGCAATGTTGTTTCTTACACCTGGGTGTGTGGCATTTTGTGTAGCTGGCTACCACCCCTTGGGATAGGTTTTCCACAGCAAGAGCTTATTGTTCGGCAGAAGCCGTTTTCGCCCCAGGGTGTCTCCGGGCTGGGTTCGTTGGGGTTGAACTCCTGCTAGCAAAACCGCGGGGATGAGGGAAGGGCTCAGACTGTGCCTGGGCCCTGTGGTCTCTTCCACGTCAGTGTAGGGCCTTTCCTTCACCTTGCCACAGGCACTTGGGAGCATGTCTGCACGTGGGGAAAGACTTTCCCCGGGGAGGCTTGTTTTGTCAAACGGGTCCCAGTGCTGTGCTCCTCTCTTTTCACTCCTGCTGCCAGAAGCCCAGTGAGGATGGGAGGGCCTAGCACATGGCTGGGCCCTGTGGTTTGTTCCAGAGAAGTGGATGGCATTTGCTTTCCCTTGCCACAACCACTTGTGAGAGGGTCTGCACCTCAGGAAAACTGTTTCCTTTAGAAGGCGGATTTTGCCAAACGGGTCTCAGGGCCATGGGCCTCGGGTGTCCCTCAGGCTCCCAAAAGCTCAGGGACGAGGTGAGGGGCTTAGACCATGCCTGGGCAATGTTGTCTCTTACACATGGGTGTGTGGCATTTTGTTTACTTGGCTACCTCCACTTGGGATAGGTTTTCCACAGCAAGAGTATATTGCTCGTCGGAAGCAGTTTTTGCCCCAGGGGGTCTCCGGGCTGGGTTCGTTCGGGTTGAAGTCCTGCTGGGAAAACCGCCGGGATGAGGGAAGTATTCAGACGGTGCCTTGGCACAGTGGTCTCTTACCCGACCCGTACCCTAACTGGAACCCAAATCCTATACCCTGACCCACACACTGACTGTGATCCTGACGATTACCCTGACCCTAACCCGAACCTTAACCCTAAACCTAACCCCTAACCCTAACCCTAACCCTAACCCTAACCCGAACCCTAACCCGAACACTAACGCAAACCCGAACCCTAACCCTAACCCTACCCGAGCCCGAACACTAAACCTAACCATAAGCCTAACCTAACCCGGACCCGAACCGGATCCCTAACCCGAACCCGAACTCTAACCCTAACCCGAACCCTAACCCTAAACAGAAACCTAACCCTAATCCTAACACTAACGCTAACCCTAACCATAACCCTAACCCGAACTCTAACCCTAACGCGACCCTAACCCTAACCCTATCCCTAACCTGAACCCCAAGAGGAACCCTAACCGTATCCCGAACCCAAACCCTAACCCTAAAACTAACCAAACTCACCCGAACCCTAACTCTAACCCTAACCCGAAAGCTAACCCTAATCCGACCCTAACCCTAACCCTATACCCAACCTGAACCCGAACCCAAACCCTAACCCAAACCGGAACCCGAACCCTAAGCCTAACACTAATCCTAACCCGAACACGAACCCTAACAGGAACCTGAACCTGAACCTTAACCCTAACCCTAAACCGAACCCTAACCCTAACCCTAACTCGAACGCTAACCCTAACCCTAACCCTAACCCTACCCGAGCCCAAACACTAAACCTAACCATAAGCCTAACCTAACCCGGACCCGAACCGGATCCCTAACCCGAACCCGAACTCTAACCCTAACCCGAACCCTTACCCTAAACAGAAACCTAACCCTAATCCTAACACTAACCCTAACCCTAACCATAACCCTAACCCGAACTCTAACCCTAACCCGACCCTAACCCTAACCCTATCCCTAACCTGAAACCTAACCCTAACCCTAAACCGACCCCGAACTCGAATCGTAACCCTAACCCTAACCGTAACCCTAACCCTAAGCCTAACCATAACCCGAACCTGAACCCTAAACCTAACGCGAACCCTAACCCTAACCCTAACCCTAACCCTAACCCGAACCCGAACCGAATCCAAACCCTAACCCTAACCCAAACCCTAACCTGAACTCTAACCCTAACCCTAACCCTAACCCTAACCCTAACCGGAAACCTAACCCTAACCCTAACCCTAACCGTAACACAAATCCTAACCCGAACCATAACCCTAACCCTAACCCGAACCCAAAACCTAACCCTAACCCTAAATCTAACCCGAACCCTAACCCTAACACTAATCCCAACCCTAACCCTAACCCTAACCCGAACCCTAACCCGAACCCGAA